>NC_060139.1:1070302604-1070610854 GCF_021461385.2 Schistocerca piceifrons
CCGAGGTGGCGCAGATGCAGAAACAATGCAATGATGCGGTTAAGGGGATAGGAGATAAGCAAAACCAACTAGCTGTCAATCTGAGAAATGCCATAGCCGTGCAACGAGAAGAGGATAACAAGAGGGTTGAAATGGAGGTCAGGCAGTTACAACAGGGAGTGCTGCAATTGGAGAGCAAGACAGAAGAAATTGATAAACGAATTAGCAACGCCACCTTAGCCATTGGGGGAGGTAAGGTCGTTACATTGATGAGCAGTGATAATCGATGCGTCCAAAATAATACAGGGCAGAAATTTAGACCGAAAGGGGGGTTGCACCCAATGATATTTATGAAATGGCTAAAAGGAGTTTTCCCAGCACATCTTAAGGACTCAGACAAGATTCAATTTGCAATAGATAGAATAGAAGGTGAGGCCTTCACTTGTGAAATCAAGAAGAAGAAAGGGACTACTAATTATGATCAGTATGAAGGAGGATTTTTGAAAAACTACTGGTCCAAAGGTCATCAATGTGCAGCACTTGAGGACCTACTACACCGCAAGTCACTTACTACATGGAGAGGAACGTCGAAAGAGTTTGCGGAGCATTTGTGGGAATTGAACGAGACCTTGGAACAACCCCTGAGTGATGACGTAATGATATCTGCGGTAAAAAGAAGACTGAATCAGAAGATGCAAGAAACTGTATCTGGGAGCCTAATTAAAAATAGGGAGGCCTTGATGGAGATACTGGAACAGTTGGAATCTGTTGGATCACAGGGACACAATCAAGCTAATGATCGAAACCGAGAGGGAAGTAATGACCCAAGGATTCATTTTAATCATTCGTCTGATTACAGAGGAAGAGGCGGAGGAACCGAAAAACTGAATGACACTCCAGGTGAAGTCCGGTCAAGACTGAGGGCTACCAGGACCCGAATAAACCTGCTAAGATATATTTAGGACATTAGCTGTAAAGTGGACATTTGAAAAATGGAAAGGTTTATTTACATAGTGTTTTGTGATGTATTACAATTAGAATTGCATATTTCATGTCGAAGATTATCTTAAAATGAGTATAAAACCTGTAATAACTAATTTGTAGTATAGTAATTCATATGTCCTGTGTTTAAGTAATAATATTTGAGTGTATATGTTGTGTGTTTCATTCAATATTGGACTAGAGAGGACTATTGCTGGTTGATATAAAAATTGTAATTTGGACAATGCCATGTTTATGAGATGTATAACCTTTTGTAAAAATTATTGTGGAGGCAGTCCACTACCGGAGTCGAGGGATTATTTAATGAATTGTAATTTCATTAATTATTAACACTGTGTGTTTGTTCAAATGTAGCAATGTTTCATTCCCTTGCCGATTCCTTTTCGCCTGCGGCTCTAAAGAAGTTTTCGAGGGCAGGGATGTAAGGGGTCCGCAGGCCCTTACTACTAGGTTTGCACTCACACAGGTCGACAGGGCAACTATCGATTAGTGTGTCGGGTCGCGAGAGCGAGAGTTGAGTCAAGTCAGTGCGTGTTGTAGGTTCCCGCGAGGCGGGCAGAGCTGAGCAGAAGCCAGCAATTGATAGAAATTACCGACATCGCCGCGGCTCAACCCCTTTGTGTTAGTATTATACGGGAAAGTGAGAAAGTATAATTAACAGAGTGATTCAGTGATATTTATGTGCCGTTATTGAGATTCCGCGTCTACCGCGCCAGCATTATTTGGATTACAGTGTTGGATTACAGTGATTGTATGTTGCGTGTGACGATTATGAATAGCGAGGAAGCCTGTGCTGAGATTAGCCGTTATTAACAGTGTATTGACGAAGGCAGTGGCTGTCTCCTTATCTTTGTGGTTTTTGATAAGAATATAGGTTCTGTTTAGTGAAGCTGTGTTTGTTGTTCTTCTTGCCACCAAACAGTACATTATTACAGTATTTGCGAAGGACAAAATGGAATGTAACAACTCCGTAGCAGTCCAATCCGATTGCCAGCCCCATTAGGCACACGGTCACATTAATTAATATCTATTTGGGCTACTAATCAGAACCCGATCGAGCGGGATAAGTAAGTAGATCAAACCGGAGTGTTACAATGTCCATCACAGTTCCCTTTGGATCCCTACGTAATTCGGTGCTCTCCGATACACACGATCGAACAGCGGATGAGTGGTTCTCAAGCGTCCACTTTAGGTTACAATATCTCCGGATGTAATTAACATTTTACAATGCAACAAACGGCACTGATTACGTATTTCTTTATATGTTCAGATGTGCTAACAAAACTAACAGGGTTTCATTTAAAAAAACGTTGGTTTGTGTTAAAAAACATACTTCCGTGCATTTTTGTATGGTTTGTTTTAACCAATTACACTAGCCCCTCTCCTCACGTTCGGTCTGTGGAGTCGATTCGTCAGTATTTGATGTGATTTACGAAATACATCCAGTGGTAATGTTAGGTGACTCACCCTGTATAGCTTACCCCCTCTTAAACTAACTTAAATCTACTGAGGTCAGATGCATAAACTAGAGAACGAGGCAATGCAACAGCACAAAACAGTTTACACAAACAGCAATGACAAAAAAAGCATACTGGCAAAGCAAGTAGCAGTATATCTCAACCAGCAAAGCCTACACAATATTACAACTAATATAAGGCGAGAAAATATAAGAAGAAAAATAAATTGGTGGTAACTGACTAATGAGAACAGTACAAAGTAAAATTCAGTAGGACAATGCCTGGTAAATACCAGCAGGAAATGCAATAACTTATACCCAAACAAGACAAAGCACAAGCAGAATAAATATTACAGTAAAGATAGCAATGCAGATCAGGTAATATATTTACATCTTAATGCCTATGTCACATCTTAACACTGAAGTGTGAACGAAAACAACCTATTGTAAAAAAAATTACCATGTCCTTGAAAATGAAATTATGCATACAGTTCCTCTTATCAATCCCTTCTCCTTCTTATGCTTCTTTCGTATCCTAGTACTCCCAGGTTTTTAGAATGTAGATCATAAAATTATTATTTAATAGATCTGTAAACAGAAAGTGTTTACATTAGGACATCTATTAAATTTTATTTTATGAAACCAACGCCACAGCGCAGCTAGAAACAAGGTATCAAATAAAATAAACAAATATGTACAAGGTAAAGAAAAAAACATTATCCTCTAGCCATATGGCGTTTCATAAGTCAGTAAAAATTCTCTCAACGGTTGTAGAAAGATACTGGTCATAATCAGGTGTGTAGACGTAAAAATATTTCTCATCACTTCATAAACATTTCTGTAAGTAGCACAAAGAACGAGCTGCACAGTGTAATCATATATTTCCAAGTAATAGCGTGACATGTTTGTGATGCGTTCTGCAAATAAATGTCAATAACGATGTCAACAGCCTCTCTTTTCTACAACCATGTGACCACATGTGAAAGTGGGGGTAGCTTTAAAACAGCTAAAGCAGCACAAGGAAAGTTATCAGTCCACACAACAATAAGAATATTTAAAAACACGTAGGGCGCAGCGTTACGTCAAGATCACAAACACACTTCACCGAAATATTTACGACAGCAGTCTCCGCTACAGTGACAGCTTCATACCAATAAAAAAAATTTCATAGGTTGAAAATTTACGTTAGAAGTGATAGAAACGAAATCTCGTGAATAACAGTGCCCAAAAATTTCCGTTGGCATTGTGGTACTCATATTCACATATATATTCACAAGCTCATAACTCTTCAAGTACGATTCTATAATAACATCTCATGACAGATCAGTCACATCTCAGAATCGTCGTAGCTTCTTTCAGTAATCTCAAAACCTCTAAAAAAATTCTGCTCACTTCAATAGAATCATCTGCCTCAAACGTACTTCAATAATCATGATCCCTCAAAATACATCACTCAAATCTCTCGTAGTATCACAGTAGTTCCTAAAGTAAATGTGAAATGTTTCCAAAATGCAGACAATTTTATAAGTGCGATCTAACTGTGTAATTACGTAAATATGTGTAACTGATACAGTAAAAAAATGTTTGTCTCTCTCAGTTAAATGATCAGATAGCTGTGTAATTCTGTGTTAGAGAAATATGGTATCGATGTGTAAAGTTGTATAAGCTAATACCATATTAGCTAGGACTCCTTGCACTTGCCACACGAATGGTACACAAAGTAAACGTGTACCCCCTAAGGCTTAATGTAATTACACCCTCAGATATTACAGATAACAACAGCGGAATGAAATGTATCGCCGAAAATCTTCTCTGTATCAAGGTAGTTCTAAAATATTTCTAAAAATATTCCAAGTACTAAAGATAATCACTAAAATGCGTCTCATGTAGCACTAAACTGTGCGTCTTGCTGTAAGATAATTTCCGTCATTGTCTAACGGTAAAAATGTGCCAAGTGTCGTAGCTATCGTCGTTCATAAGGAAAGTTCTCCAGTAGTTAATGTACCTACCTTGCCATACACAAAAGTGAAAATGCTATGCATCTAGATGTCATAGTTATTACGTACATTACCATGACCAAGAAAGTACTGTACTGTAACGTATTGTTGTGTTACAAAAAATACCTGTCTCACTGCAGCTATGTCACAAAAGTCATTACCAAAATTCGCAGAAAACTGTGCAGACATAAAACGAATGCAGCGCAAAAGTAATAATAAAATCTGTGTCACTAATTAGTGGCGTTGTAGTATAATCGTGTAGCTGTCAAAAAAACAGAGTACTCTGTCATCTGTAATCTCTCAGAAAGTACTTAAAATAAAATATGTATTTTCAAGTAAACCAATATATTGCAGTAAAATCTTGTTAGGAATATATTCTCTAAGTATGTAAGCCCTATAGTCGTTAGGTAATCCTGCAGCCAACAAACAAAAATGTACACACGCGAAGACTGTGTCATCTGTTCCCTATAAAAGTAAACTAGTAAAGTTACTGTCTTAATAAGTTCCATAGGTTCATGACTGGATAGTTGACTTCAAAACATTTTCGTATGTTAACAGTTTCTAAGTGTGACA
Organism: Schistocerca piceifrons; assembly: GCF_021461385.2. Classification (NCBI taxonomy): domain Eukaryota; kingdom Metazoa; phylum Arthropoda; class Insecta; order Orthoptera; family Acrididae; genus Schistocerca; species Schistocerca piceifrons. Next base: position 1,070,307,612 of record NC_060139.1, read on the forward strand.
AAGGGCAATAGTAACTTGAATTAAAAAAATTTATAGCAAAGGCTAAGTCAGAAAACAAATTACCTCTCAATAAACGGTTTTACATGACAAATGTGGTGTAGTCGTTTACTTTTCTTAGTACGCAGAGTTTCAAGTTCAACAAAATTATCATGCGGTATATGTCGGATCCTATAAGGTCCATTGTAAATTAGAAAGAATTTGTGACTCAAATGTTTCTTTTTATAAGACAATTAATGGGCTTTAATGCAAACTTTCTGACCAATATGTAGTTTCTTTGTATTTGTCTTACCGTGTGGTTTTCTCCTTTTGTATGCAGCAGAATTTATATTTTTAATAGTCAGATTAATTATGTCTTTATGTCGAAGTTTATGTGTATTTGGAGAAGTTACAAGCTCTCTAATTCTGTTCGGTGGTTCCTCATTCTTCAGTACAAGGATAGGAGATAAAGCAATGGAGTCATGAGGCATTTCATTCAGCACATTTTGAAATAAATGTAAGTATCTGTCCCAGTACTGATGCATCCTGTGACAATAAAGTGTGCAAAGCTTATTGATTTCTTTCATAATCCGTTCAGACGGGTCACAATGTGGAGAGTACAATAAAATAAAAACAGGCTTAATTTTACAATTCCGAAGCATGAGTGACCAAACAGCAGGTCTGAATTGTAGTCCGTTATCTGAAATAACTGTAGCAATGTACTCAATTCCACGCAATAAATTTTTAACAAAGGTCTTGGGGACAGACCGTCCAGTGGCTTTGCGTAACGGTGTGAAAGAAACAAATTTTGAAGTATGTTCAACAGCGACTACAACGTACGAAAATCCGTTCGATGTTTTGACAAAGGGTCCCAGAAGATCAACAGCAGCAAATTCCTTTAATCTAGTAGGTATGATAGGAAACAATGGAGCACGATGCGAGATGATAGATGGTTTAGGTTTTTGACAAAGTCTACAAATAGACAAGACTGTCCAAATTCTTTTTTCCATATTGTTAAAATAACAAGTATTTCGAAGAATATGATAACATTTTCGTGGATCAACGTGTGCGTAGCTAAAATGATTGTGCCAGATGACCTTATTAACAAAATCGTCGTGAATACAAAGTACTCATAGCTTACCATCAACAGTGCAACGTTTGAAGAGTATGTTGTTTCTAACCAGGTAATTATGACGAATCTGCGTGCGTGTCTTTTCATCCCATTTACTTTTGATATCCTTCCAAATCGGATCTGTTTCTTGTTCACAAGCAATGTCCTATGAAGATGCAGTGATGAAGTCTCCAAAGGCTACTTTTTGAATGTAAAGAATACTGTAATTTTTCTCAATGTTAGCTTGTCTGATGGTTTTCTCAAGGCCAGCAGGTTCACGTGACAGTGCATCCTTAACAATGTTTTTCTTGCCGGGAATGTAGACTATTGTGAAGCGGAATTCTTGCAGACACAATGCCCAACGTTTCAACCTATCATAATTTAATTTTGATGACATAAGAAATTGTAATGCACGATGATCACTATAAACTTTTACGTGTTTGCCAGAAAATTACAAACGAAATTTGTGAAATGCCCAAACGATGGCTAAAGCTTCTAATTCAGTGACGGAATATTTTTTTTTTCAAATTTTGTTAGCACGCGGCTAGCAAAAGCGATGGTTTTCTGAGCATCAATGTTATTTTCTATGATTTATTGAAATAAATGGTTACCAACTTCAGAGGAATCCGTGCTAAAGCAGAAATCTTGTGACAGATATGGGTGTGCTAAGATTGGCGCGATAAATAACGCTTCTATCAAATAATCAAATTCCAACTGTGCCTGCTCGTTCCATTTCCCAATAGTATTTTTCCCAGTGAGAGAACAAAGTTTTGGTGTTACTAGAATTTGCATATTCAGAAAACGGCACTAAAAATTCACGAGACCCAGAAAACTGCCGACGTGTTTTTTTGTGGATGGAACTGGAAAGGCTCTGATTCCTTCTAACTTTTCAGGATCCAGCTGAATGCCTTAAGAAGAAATAACGAGTCACAAAAACTTCACCTTTGTCTTACTGAATTCAGACTTTTCCAAGTTAACTCTGATTCCAGATTCTGCAAAAATACGTAACACACTGTTGAGGATGGGATTATCTTGTTCCCAATAGGTTTCAGCTATTAAAATATCGTCCACGTATAAGGTGATGTGACGTTTTAAGAACTCAGGTAATATGGAATTTAGCCCACGAATGAATGCTGCCGAAGAAATGTTCAAACAAGAAGGAAGTTTCCTAAATTGATAACAAATGCTGAAACAAAGGAAAGCTGTATATTTTCTACACTCTGAATGAAGTTCAATCTTATAGAAGGTGGATTTAAGATCAATAGAAGACAACACTTTCACACCATTGAAATTTTGAAGTAGTTCCTCCAACGTTTGCGGCCTGTCTGATGATGGTATTTATTTGTACCGAATCTAAGACAAGCCTGATCGATCCGTTTTTCTTGTCAACAACATGTACTCGATTATTGTATGAACTTACTGCACGCTCAATAATACCCTCGTCATCCATAGATTGTATTTCCACTCTGTTTCTATAATGTGCCGGAATTACGTATGGTCTGACGCAAAATTTAGTGTGCTTACGAACACGAAATTGGTATTGAAATCCTTTAATTGTTCCTATTTTGTTAGTAAAAACTATGGAATGTACTTGCAAAATGTCAAAATGGTCCTGCCTATCAGTGTCACTACAGTTCTCAATTGTTTGAATTTTATTCTGCATTAATTCGTTAGTATCTCAATACGTCATCAATATCATCTCTGTCAACACTTGCAAAGTGATTATTAGTGTCACGTTCCATCGAAAGTTCCAAGCTATGGTCCAACAAGAGGTAAAGCCTATTAATTTCCTCCTCATGGTTTGAAAGCCAATCTTCAAATTTCAGAGCTATTGACTTAACATCTTTCTCTAAACTCATTTCAGCGTCGTGAAACTTTAAGAATGCTATATATTCATTCAAAATGTCTATACCCAATATAATTTCCATCATCAGTAATGGAGAAATAAGAATATTCAAAGTATATCTATGGCTTTGACAAAAGTATTCTAAGTTAGTCTGTTTGCGTACATCTACACTTTTTACAAAAATTGCACCTTGTAATTTAATCTTACGTAAAGGAAGTGTTGTGCAATTGTTCAATTTGATGCATTTATTAAAAGTTGTTTCACTAATTAATGAAATAGGACTGCCGCACAGCCGTACAGCCGTATATTTTATGTGATTTGCTGTGATGTGAATTACAGGATAGTCAATGTCATTTTGCATTACGTCATGTTCCTGGAGTAAGATGTCCCTAATATCTTCCATTTTCATGTAGTTAAGAGTCACGGAAGCTACGTTGTCAGCTTCACAATTACGTTTTGTGGCTGCCGTGGTGCGAATCATTGTCTATTATCTCTTTGTTGTAGTGCGTCGTTGTTGGGATTTGGAGATCTAACTTCTACAATTTCAACTTGTCGAGCGGACCCTGCCCTGTTTGAAACCCGCCAGTCCTGATTAAATTCTGGTCTGTCGTCATGATTGTATCGTCTGTCGTCAGTCGGTAGTTTCTGTAATTTCTTTCTTGTCGATCTCATGGTAAAGAATTTCTCCCTGAATGGTAATTACGAGGTGGGCTGTTTGGCCTGAAGTCATTTTATCTTTGTTGATAATAATTGTTCTGGTTCCCATACTGTCTGTTTGTAAGGTTGTCTCTGTCATATTCATTACTACGAAAATGCAATCTTTGTCGGTAACCATTGTTATTCTGCGGACGGTTGTCATAAGGGTGGTTTCTATATTGCTCATGATTTGCGTTATAAAAGTAGTCTTGTTGTCTAGTTATTATTTCTATCGTCACGGAATTGTGTCGGATATGACCTGTAATTGTTGCTTTTCCCGTTTTCTCATCCCGCAACAGTTTGTGTCGATTTCCAGTTCTTGCAAAAGTCCCTGAAAAGCAACGTCCTGCCAAAATAACATGTCTCAAATGTTCAAGCTATTTTATTAAGCAAATACGGATGAGTTCTGAGGGGCTGTACGAGTTTGACAAATAGTGATTTTTGTGCAATATATCTTCGAAATATTTTACAGGGCTAGAAAATTCAAATTGTTCGAAATGTTTCATCATTATGGTGCTGTGTTTTACTTGATCTTTGGTAGCCTGTGACCAGTATGCTGAAAGGAAGGCATGATAGAAATCTCCTTCACTGAGACAGTCGCGAATAACCGAACGCATTCTTACTGCTTGTTCATTTTCTAGATAGCCACTCATAAATTCTAATCTGTGCTCCAATGACCAATTAAGAGGAAAGCAATGAGCAAACTGATGAAGCCAAGCTTGTAGATGTATATTATTACCTGAATTCTTCAATGTTTTTAATTTATGCGTTGTGATGAAGGGTATACGGAATGAGTTTTTCGATGAAAAAAATCGATTTTTGGGTAAATGCATTTTCGAAGAATTTAGACTCTCCCGTTTAATACCATGTATAAAATATTTGGATGACGTGAATAGAACTATTTTAAATAATTTTTTAAAATAATTTCGACACACGATGTTCCGCACCTTGTATATGAGACGCGAAATATACCTGATATAGACAGCCTTACCAGAGATATAATTGAGCACAAGAGAGTTAGCTTTTCTATTTGCTACACTGCTAGACAGTTGACAATAGATTCTGCACCATTTGTATTGTTTCCTTTGTGAGTACATCCATGTCATTGTTGTGAAAGTCGTATGTGGAGAAGTCATTGAGTTTTCTTTCCTTCAACATGCCAAGACCTAGTCTGAAGGTATTTAGAAAGCATGTACATTGGCGCAAGAAAGTAAGCTGTACTAAAAATTCGACTGATTCATCTTCATCAGTATCTGATGTCCCAGTAGCGACTAACCTCAACACTGGTAGTGATACATTGAGTGATGCTGCTGCCACTACACCGGAAAGTGCTTCAAGAAGAAAACTAGCTGGAATTGAAGAAGAATACAAGAAACTAAATGCTGGGACTACAAAATATGAGGTAATTAACGTCTCTTTATTAACAGACGTTTTGGAGAACAATTTGTGCTGCAAACAATGTGGAAAATGTGGTGTTTCATTGAAAACAAACTTACATGTGGGACTTGCTAGTGAATTAGAGTTGATGAGCAGTTATTGCAAACACAGTGTTACTTTCTTCAATTCCTCACATGTTACTGCAGATACAGGTAAACTATACGATATAAACATTAGACTGGTTTATGGATTACGGTGTATAGGAAAGGGCAGGGCTGCAGGTGCCATGTTGTGTAGTGTGATGAACCTCTCTCCTCCACCTTCAAAATTTAACAAACACATAATTGCAATAGGCTCTGCTGCAGAAGATGTGGCACAGGAAAACATGAAAGATGCTGTTGAGGAAGCAGTTGTTGAAAATAATAATAGCGGAGACCTGTCCATAGCTTTTGATGGAAGCTGGCAGAAGAGAGGCCACACATCCGTAAATGGTGTAGTAACAGCTACAAGTGTGGACACTGGTAAGGTAGTTGATGTGGCAATACTTTCCAAGCATTGCAGATGCAAGGAGAAAATGAAAAATAAACATGCAGAGGAGTGCAGGGCTAATTACTATGGGTCAAGTGGTGGTATGGAAGTTGCTGGTGTAAGAAGTATTTATCAACGCTCAGTAAAATGGTAGAACGTTAGATACATAAATTATCTTGGAGATGGTGACTCAAAGGCTTTCAAAGAAATTGAGGAACTGAGACCCTATGGTAATGATGTGAAAATTTCCAAACTGGAGTGTGTTGGCCATGTTCAGAAAAGGATGGGATCAAGACTTCGACGGCTCAAGGCTAGCATGAAAGGCAAGAAATTGAGCGATGGAAAAACTTTGGATGGGAAAAACAGACAGATGCTACAATAGATCATATTCAGATGTGCTATGGTCTAGCAATAAGACAGAATACAGGAGATGCAGAATTAATGAGAAGAGCAGTCTGCGCTCTGTTTTTTCATACTGCTTCAAACAATGAGAATCCCCAACATGGGCTATGTCCAAAAGGAGACGATAGTTGGTGCAAGTACAAGAGAGGCAAGGTAACTAAGAAACAATACAATCACCCTCATCACCTGCCACCTGCCATTATGGACGAAATAAAACCAATATTCCGAGACCGCACAGATATTAGTCTACTAAAGAATTGTCTTCATGGCCGGACTCAAAATCCAAATCAGTGTGTGAACCATGTGATATGGAATAGACTACCTAAAACTGTCTTCAGATAATGCCATAAAAGTATATTCAAAGAAGGCTAGACAGCATAGCAGAGCCATCAAGAGGAAGCTGTTGGACGATTCTGATGATACAAGCTATGGAGCAGACTTGTACTGAAGTAAAAACTTTGAAGCTAATTTCCCATAACTTTAGTTTTTTTGTGTATAAGGTACATTTTCTCAAGGCCTATTTATAGTAGAAAGATGAAATTTTCTGTAGTTGTTCCTTAAGACCTTCTAATATATCTGAATTAAAAGATATGTGGAATTATTTTGTGTTAATGAATGTAAATTTTAAAATACTTGTTAAAATGTATAACTTTTTTAATATTTACAAAAAATAAAATATCTGAAAAATTATACATTATTTTTTCAAAATTAATAATTCAGCATAAAAGCAGAACATATCTCTGCGTTCTGTGAAAAAATCAAGAGTATCGTCCAAATAACAAATGAGAAAATGTTCCTAACTTTTAGCTCAATTTAACATTGTAAGCATAGGGCGTTCCGTATACCCTGAAGAGCATATATTCAAAATCATAGTGTTGTCGAGTTGCAAATCGGTCAATGTTACGTCGCTGCACCTTGGCAATTCCTCTCAAAATTTCCCAAGTGCCCTGTGTTAATACTTTGTGGCTCTTCCGTATTTCTAAATCCATCTTCCATGTCGGAGCGCGAGTGCCCTCTGAAATATGTAATTCTTGTACTGCCTGTGCCAACTGATCTTGTACTTCCCGCATTTCTGTTTTATAGTGTGTAGTGATTTGATTTTGTTTGAATTTCCTAATTTGTTCGTACTCTTCTGTGTCAGTAAAGGCTACCGGTCTTGTATCATTCAGATACCTTGGGATATAAATTAGTCACCTGGCCCGAAAGTTCGACTACTTTTTCCGATAGTGTACTGATTTCCTCCGGGTGTTTTTCTGAACCAAGTTTCAGAGTGTCCATTTGTGTCGTAACCGTATCTACTGTGCCCTTTAGGTTTTCCTTATCTTGTATAAGATGCGTGACCGTATCGGTAGACGCAAATGAGTCAATTTTAGCCTGCAAGGTATCGCGATTTTCGTGAACAATAGTCTGCTGTTCTTTTCTCGCTGCTTCATGATTCTGTAATGTGTTTTCATGTCGCGAAAAAATAGACTGAAAAGTTCACAAATTTGCGTTTTAACTTCTATACAAATTTTTTGACATTTCGATTCGATTTTAAGTAACTCATCGGTTAATCTTTGACATGTTTGTACAAGTGTTTCTTTAATTTTTTTCTGATATCTTTCCATTTGATGCTGTGATTGTTTCTGAATTTGTTCCATTGTGCCTAACTTTTGAAGCTTTTTTCCCATTTGTTGCATTAATTGTAATAACGATATATTAGTGTCTGGAACATGTTCCTTTGTGCTTTTCGGCAGCGCATTTGCACCGGCAACATTTGCATTTTGAAAAGCGGAGTGTGAGTCTTGACTTAACTGAAAAAAGGGTAAGGACGCAAAACCCGAAACAACGGTATTTGCAAGATTTGATTCTGTCATTTCGCATTCCTGAGGCGACCTATTGCCGACCGATCTATCGACAATACTCCCTGTTCACTAATTGTTTCACTGTCTACACCATTATTTACTGCATGGTCCATTTCCCTATGCACAGTTGCTAAATTCTTTTGGATATTTCTCACTTCATTACAAGGCAGTGCTGACACGATACACTCATCGTCACTAAACATATCACAGTTTACTTTGTAGGCTAGTGTTGCGCTTTTCACACGGCATTATTCACAGAATTTCACACAGTAACACAGAAAAACACAATTTGAAGAGCAAAAATAGCATTGAAAATAATAAATATCAAATTAATTGCAAAATCGACTGCAAAATAGTGCAAATTCACATACATGCCACAACTGCTTTGCTCATTACAATATTGTACAACAATGAAAAACTGCAACTGCAAAGGAAATTCTCTATGCAATTACGCGCTAGCAGTAACAATAATTTCTAATAATGCACTAATTATTCAAATTACCAGAAAAATCAGAAGAGTCCAGTGAGGTATCCTCGGCTAAGGGTCTACAGATGAAAGTTCTATATTTAAATGTGTGAATCTGTAAAATTGTTGAATGACTGAGGAGATGAAATTTCTACATTATTTAATTTTGAAACAGCTGAGTAAAACTACACGTACTGAGCCTACTTTCCCTTTACTTTTCTTTTTTATCATGTCAACACTGATCCACAATATTCTGGCGCAACGCAATCTGACTGCTCAAAAAAGGATAACTTGACTTCACATACTTAATTCAAAAGAATGGACATGACTTAAGAGAAATCCTAACAATAACCTATACATACCATTAAGCACTTACCTCACAAAAATCTACATTACGCGAACTACTGCAATACAGCGAGCATCAATACTGCCAGCTAAATAAAAGATTCGAACTACTACGGCCACTAACTACTTATATGCATGTGGTTAGCAAAGTAAAGATTTTGTTGCAAACCAAGTAATGTATTTTTTTTTACCTTAATAATGTGATACCCGGTTAAGACATGAATTTAAATCGCCATTGACATCTAGTACAAAGGTATATAATCATGACTAATATCCAATCTCCAAGTCTAGATCGTTAGCCTGCGCTAACACTTCAGTCCTCTACCCTCCAATGCCAACATCTCACATTTAACATTTATCACTGCTGGCCGTTCACCTCCAACTGCCCAACAGTACTCCCATCATTGCTGGTGACTAACTTCCAACAACAAGTCCAACAAGCCACAGAGTCTCTTACAAAGAAAGTGCAGTCAGAGATTCATTGCAAAGCGCTACACGTCCCTGCCAACGCAGAAACAGCCCACTTACAAGATCTACCTTCGCTTCGATCATTGTATCAGTCCGTACTTTATAGCAAAACAGCACTCAGTGTGAACAGATATCCTCAATGTTGTTGTTGTTGATGCTGACGATGATGATGTTTGGTTTGTGTGGCGCTCAACTGCACGGTTATCAGAGCCCGTACAAGTTCCCAACGTTTGCTCAGCCCAGTTTCGCCACTTTCATGAATGCTGATGAAATGATGAGGACTACAAAAACACCCAGTCATCTCGAGGCAGATGAAACGCCCTGACCCTGCCGTGAATCGAACCCGGGTCCCCGTGCTCGTGAAGCAAGAACGCGGCCGCGGTCAATGTTGACGCAGTTTACGTTACAATCAATAGACAAGTGCACTGTTTCTACAAACAGAGGATGCTGTTATTTTCTAACGAAGCCACTGTGGTAATATGGTGCAGGAACGTAAGGAAATAATTTATGTCCGTCGGTTTTGTAGTCGAAATGTGCTGATGAATCGGTTGTACAATATCTCTTTCTTTAGGCAAAGAGAATTGTAACAACAAAGACCAACGCGATATTCGATTTGAACTTCGGTTTTCGGACTATAATGTTTCTTACAGACTACTCTGAAATAAGAGCCTGTGAATGAGTACAGTTAGGAACACTACATGACCTGAACAGTACAGAACATCAGGCAGTGCCTCCAAAATGTCTTAGCACCTGAATAAGTTACAAATTTCCTAAAAAATTACACTCCTAAATTTAAAATGGCGAAAGTGAAATAATACTGATCTAACGTTCGACCAGGTAGTATTCATTTGTTAATGCGATTTCTTTTTTATCAAATCAAGTAGTCGTGAGTCAAGAATCCGGTTAAAAGTTTAGTGGTTAACGGCTGAAGCACGTTTAAGTATGAGTAACCAGTAACTCTTCAGGCGGGCTCTGACTCGTTAAAGAATCGAACATAGAGCAGCTTCAGACGTCTGATTATTTTGCATATGAGATAATGTGCTATTTATAATGTAAAACCACTATGGATGAATGCGCATATGTACGTCTATGACGTGACTGCTGTGTCGTCCGAACAAGACACAGCCAGGAAAGAAGCACCACTTGAGCAAAAATGAGAGCTGGTACCTGTGCGACAGAGACTCACTACTTGCGCGAGTTCCACCAGCGCAACTGGCGGCGCTAATGATGAAGATATCGACTTCGCCTCGACCAACTGCCAGCCGATTACAATGCGACAGTGACTGGACAACGGACAGAAGCAAACTCGGAGGATAGAAGAGCAGTTCTCGCCCGCTTGGTTATAGATCCTCGTTCAAATGTTTCAAATGGCTCTGACCACTATGGGACTTAACATCTGAGGTCATCAGTCCTCTAGAACTTAGAACTACTTAAACCTAACTAACCTAAGGACATGACATACATCCATGCCCGAGGCAGGACTCGAACCTGCGACCGTACCGGTCGCGGGGTTCCAGACTGAAGCGCCTAGAAGCGCTCGACCACACCGACAGGCCTGATTCTGGAGGATAGCTGTGTAATAGTGGAAGGGAAAAATTGTCTTAGTGGTGTACTGCCCCAGAAGCTGTGTCACGAAGTCACAAACTCCGCCTACCGTAACAACAGCGACAACTCGGCCTCCACAGCAGTAGCGACGAGGCCTTTAGAAAACTGGCGACGAGGGTTTAAAAAAGTAACATCTCCTGAATTATGAGTGATAGAGTGCTACACTTTCAAATACTTTCAGTGGATACATTCTGCAAAATGAGCTGCTAATACAATTTTTTTTTTATCTCATTTTGTTCGCTTTTGTTCGTTGCATCTGCTCGGGGCGGTCGTCGTAAGACATCCATTTATGTTCGTTGCTGTTCGATTGACTCAGTTTTTTTTATTACAGAGGGCACATAACCCTCTGACCGAACACGCTGAGCTACCGTGCCGGCGCAATTAGTAATAAAGAACTAACAAACTGAAGGGTCATGTGTGATGCTGAAATTGTACTGCAAGAACTGCGAAAAATGGTGCAAGCAATAATCTTTCCTGCAAAGTTTGTTGAAAATCACTAAGTGCTCTCAATTCCAGCTTCTGGGTGAACAATATGAGGGCAATTTGTGCGCAGTGTGGTACACTACCTCAAGACGTATACACGGATCCCAACAGTGGCACTTCTCTTATAACTTCGTCATAGTTAGACCCGATCCCAGTCGAGAAAGAAGGAGGTGGAGCAGTAACACATCGTTAAAGAATCTTGACTCACCTGGCTCGGGTGATAGTACCTCATGAGCGCCCCTTGCCAGGCTATGATAAACACCTCAACGGTGCCGAAGTCGTAGAATGTGTTCAGAAAGGCGGAGATGATAGAAGAGGCATGTTATCTTTCTGGGGCTTACACATATAGAACCCATTGTCTTGTGGGATGGGGAAAGATCCCCGAAAGCTAGGGGAGTAAACGCTGACAGAAAATCTTCGATATACAGGATTATTTTACATGGTGGACCATTTTAAAAACTTAATATTTATTCAAGCTCAAATCCAAAATGAATATGCCTTATACCAATTAAAAGTAGAAGTTCCAAATTTTTTCGTAATGTTTGATACCAATTTAATAAATTTAATAATTAATAATGTTGGTGTTGGTGTGGTCTTCAGTCCTGAGACTGGTTTGATGCATCTCTCCATGCTACCCAATTGTGTGCAAGTTTATTCATCTCCCAGTACCTACTGCAACCTACATCCTTCTGAATCTGCTTAGTGTATCCATCTCTTGGTCTCTCTCTACGATTTTTACCCTCCACGCTGCCCTCCAATGCTAAATTTGTGATCCCTTGATGCCTCAGAACATGTCCTACCAACCGGTCCCTTCTTCCAGTCAAGTTGTGCCACAAATTCCTCTTCTCCCCAATTCTATTCAATACCTCCACATTAGTTATGCGATCTACCCAGCTAATCTTCAGTATTCTTCTGTAGCACCACATTTCGAATGCTTCTATTCTCTTCCTGTCCAAACTATTTATTGTCCATGTTTCACTTCCATACATGGCTACACTCCATACAAATACTTTCAGAAACGACTTCCTGACGCTTAAATCTATACTCGATGTTAATTTCTCTTCTTCAGAAACGCTCTCCTTGCCATTGCCAGTCTACATTTTATATCTTCTCTACTTCGATCATCATCAGTTATTTTGCTCCCCAAATAGCAAAACTCCTTTACTACGTTAAGTGTCTCATTTCCAGATCTAATTCCCTCAGCATCACCCGACTTAATAATAATTTGTAGTAAATTATGTTTTAATAATTATTTAATAATGAGAAACAAGATAAATATTATAAATGTTCAATGTTGCCACCGTTGGCTGCACGGCAAACATCGACGCAATAGCAACGCGAAAGCGTATCTGCTGTTACTGAGTGGACAGAAACAGTGATCCGTTTCAACAGATCTTTCAGAGTGGTTGCCAGATGCGGGATGTAAACAGCTTCCTTCACATAACCCCATAAGAAATAGTCGCAGGGAGTGAGATCAGGAGGTCTGGTACCCAGAAGTGCAGAGCTAGGTCCTCAGGTTCCCTGCGACCGATCCAGCGCTGAGGAAGGGAGTCATTCAAAAAGCCTCGTACATCACGGTGCCAATGGGGCGGAGCTCCACGCTGTTGGAAAATGAAGTCCTGGAAATCTTACATAACTTGAGGGAAGAGCCATTGTTCCAATATTTCCAGGCTCGTCGTCCCCGTTACAGTTCCTTCCGCAAAGAAGAATGGTCCACAAACCTTTGTACGGGATACGGCACAGAGCACGTTGATCTTCGGTGAGTGTCTTTCGTGTTGCAAGGGTGAATGTGGATTTTCGAGACCCCGTGTGCGGACATTGTGTCTGCTGAGTTTTCCGCTAAGGTGTAACACTGCTTCATAGCTAAAAGTTACCCGCTGTACAAATGCGTGATCCTCCATTTTGAAAATGCGTCCATCATGTAGAATAACCCTGTGCTCTTGGTATGATGAATTCCCTATATTACATCAACAGCTTCCGAGGAACTGGTAGGTGCTTAAACAACTTACTTGGCACTAATACGATATTCAGGCAGATGGATAAATATAAAACATCATGGCAACATCCATGGTCCACGGTTGATTATGTCATTGTGCGCTTCAAGGACCACGCGATGTCATTATTACAGTGCCATTGACAAGTTGTGATGACTGCAGGTCGGACCAACGACTGATAGGTCTGTGATGGCCTTTCACATTCCCTTAAAACGTCGGAAACAGAGAAAACATACGAGATATAAATTGAACGCAGACAGTCTTCAGGATAGTAGCAATAAAGAAAAATTCCAGAAACTCTTGAATGAAAGGCCCCCTTATAAATACGCTGAAAGCACTGAGGAACACTGGACGACACTGAAGGCTGCAAAAACGTCAGCTGCTGAAGTATCAATTGGATACCGCAAGACTGAACATGAAGACTGCTATGACGAAAATGACCAAGAAATCCTGGCACTACAAATCAAAAAGAGAAAGCCACACTAAGCTTGACAGAGAAATTCTAAGTCAATCACCAAGAAAAGAGACCATCAAGAAGCGATGGCGGAAGTCAAATGAAAATGTCGTCCTCTGAGAAACCAATGGTGGACGATGACATCTCAAGAAATGCAGCATCTAGCAGAAACAAACACCACTCAACCTTTCTTCAGTATGACGAAGACTGTATATGGCCCAGTAACTCAAGGTCTAACCCCTCTTAAATCTAGAAATGGTTCTACTCTCCTGAAAGACAGAAACGACATTAACGCACGGTGGAAGGATCATTTCCAAGCTCTTGATGAAGACCCAGAGATCAATGAAACAACACTTTCCACAATTCCGCAAGAACCTGCAAAACCCCATCTTGGTCATTTCATGGTTAGAGTGTGTGACACCTAAGTTTACAGATTATCTGCATAGCCAGTTACGCTGGCTACTGATGTGATATATATATTGATCGTATCAACCCCATTCTCATCAACTGCAGCCTGAAGATGGCGCAGTGAAGCGCCGAAAGTGGTTGCAACAAAGTAAATAAAATCATGAGGACGGCTGTAGGCGTTTTACATTTTTACAATCATCTTGGTGAAGTCTCTTCTCTACAAGAAGTTGAGAAAGCTATTAAACATCTCAAAAATTCTCTCTGAATCTTTGAAGCAAGGTGGACGTATAATCGATGCACAAACACTCATTCTCATCGTAAAAGTACGGAGCACTGACACCACTCCTCGGCATGCACTGATAGTTACCATCTTCAAAGAAAAAATTACAGAACTGACGGTGGTAACTACCGTCGAATATTCCTTTTACCTGCTACTGGGAAAACACTGGCTCCAATTCTGTGCAATCGTCTGATACCTCTCGCTGGAGTTTGTTTATCTGAAATAGAGAGTGAATTTCAACCTGATCGCCTTATCACAGATACGTTCTTTGCCACACAAAAGCAGGAAAAATGTAAAGAACAACAACATGGCATTCATAGATCTTGTCGAGGCTTCCGATTCAATTAAGAGAGATGCCTCGTGAAAGATATGAACTAAAATTGGCTGTCCTGCGATTAACATTATTAGACTAATGCACGTCGGCCGTTGTGGCAGAGCGGTTCTAGGCCCTTCAGTCCGGAACCGCGCGACCGCTACGGTCGCAGGTTCGAATCCTGCCTCGGGCATGAATATATGTGATGTTCTTAGGTTAGTTAGGTTTAAGTAGTTCTACGTTCTAGTGGACTGATCACCTCAGATGTTAAGTCCCATAGTGCTCAGAGCCATTTGAACCATTTTAGACTAATGCAAAATGACATTCATGACATGATTCTTGCCAGCAATCGGCCTGCATAGAATTCCGATATCACAACGGGTGTGGAGCAAGGTTGTGCGATAGTTCCAACTTTGTTTTCAATATTTGTTGGAACTATACTTCATCTAGTGGACGGGGAGCTCACAAAGGACACAGAAATAGAATACAGCACTTGTGGTGGTTTCTTCTGTCTCGGCGGACTACGGACCAAGACTAAAGAATCCAGTATAATCATCATTGAACATAAATACGCAGGTGATAGTGTCCCTGTTGATGACTCACAACATGATCTGAAAGCTGTCCTAAACGTGTATGATAAGCGTATACAAGCATTGGTCTACGCCTTAACATGTAGAAGACGCAGATCCTACGTAACATTGCACCTATCTCTGTAGCCATACCAGCAAGAATCACAGTCCAAGGCAAAATCCTGCAGAAGTAGAACACTCCCCATACCTTGTCAGCAGCTTCCAGCAACTGCAAATATTGATGCTGTAATATAATATCGCCTCAAATGTGCCAGTACAGCTTTTAATTCTTTTCGAATAAGGATCTTTGATAATCGTAACAGCTGCATGAGGACCAAGTTCTTTACAGGGTGAGTCACCTAACGTTACCGCTGGATATATTTCGTAAACCACATCAAATACTGACGAACCGATTCCACAGACCGAACGTGAGGAGAGGGGCTAGTGTAATTGTTTAATACAAACCATACAAAAATGCACGGAAGTATGTTTTTTAACACAAACGTAGGTTTTTTTAAATGGAACCCCGTTAGTTTTGTTAGCTCATCTGAACATATAAACAAATACGTAATCAGTGCCGTTTGTTGCATTGTAAAATGTTAATTACATCCGGAGATATTGTAACCTAAAGTTGACGCTTGAGTACCACTGCTCCGCTGTTCGATCGTGTGTATCGGAGAGCACTGCAACATACATTGCGTTTCTACAGAATGATCTGCCAACCTTGCTCAAAAATGTCCCACTGGAAACGCGTCGACGTATGTGGTATCAGCATGATGGTGCACCTGCACATTCCGCAATTAACACTAGGCTGACCCTTGACAGGATGTTCGACGGGCGTTTCATAGGACGTGGAGGACGCATAAATTGGCCAGCCCATTCTCCTGATCTTACACCTCTGGACTTGTTTCTGTGGGGTACGTTAAAGGAGATTGAATACAAAGCGCATGTGCCTACAACCCCAGAGTATATGAAACAACGTATTGTGGCAGCCTGCGGCGACATTAAACCAGATGTACTGCGGCGTGTACGACATTCATTATGCCAGAGATTGCAATTGTGTGCAGCAAATGATGGCCACCACATTGAACATCTATTGGCCTGACATGTCGGGACACACTCTATTCCACTCCGTAATTGAAAACGGAAACCCCTTGTATAAGTGTAACTCACCCCTCATGGTAATGTACATGTGCGTCAGTGAAAAAGACCAATAGAAAGGTGTTAGCATGTGGACGTAACGTGCTGTTCCAGTCTCTTCTGTGCCTAAGGTCCATCACAGTTCCCTTTGGATCCCTACGTAATTCGGTTCTCTCCGATACACACGATCGAACAGCGGAGGAGTGGTGCTCAAGCGTCAACTTTAGGTTACAATATCTCCGGATGTAATTAGCCGGCTGCGGTGGTCTAGCGGTTCTAGGCGCTCAGTCCGGAGCCGCGCGACTGCTACGGTCGCGGGTTCGAATCCTGCCTCGGGCATGGATGTTTGTGCTGTCCTTAGGTTAGTTAGGTTTAAGTGGTTCTAAGTTCTAGGGGACTGATGACCATAGATGTTAAGTCCTATAGTGCTCAGAGCCATTTGAACCTTTCATTCCGGATGTAATTAACATTTTACAATGCAACAAACGGCGCAGATTACGTATTTGTTTATATGTTCAGATGTGCTAACAAAACTAACGGGGTTCCATTTTAAAAGACTTAGGTTTGCGTTAAAAAACATACTTCCGTGCATTTTTGTATGGTTTGTATTAAACAATTCCACTAGCCACTCTCCTCACGTTCGGTCTGTGGAATCGGTTCGTCAGTAATTGATGTGGTTTACGAAATATATCCAGCGGTAACGTTAGGTGACTCACCCTGTATATACCAGGCTACTCTTACACCATCTGGGTCCGCAGGTCGTGGACTAGGGGCTAGCGTTGCTGCCTCTGGATCACGAAGTCTCGGGTTCGATTCCCTGCCGTGTAGGGGATTTTCTCAGCCCAGGGATTTGGTGTTGTCCTCATCATTTCATCATCATCATCATCATTTGTGACAGTGGCTGTATTGTATTGTGAAAAAGTCGGACCGTGAAAAACCGGGACTTTTACGTGCGCTGATGAGCGGGAAGTTGAGCACCCCATACACCAAACATCATCATCATCGTATAATACACCACGTCTTACATATGGGTGGGAAGCATGGACTGCTTACAGGACACAGTCGATGTCTGGAAAAGTACCATGAGTGCTACCTGAAAAGGACACTAAGGTTGAAATAGCAAGATCGGCGCCCTAACACCAGTGATCCGGAAGAAGCAAACTGTACTAACACTGAAGCCATAATCATTAAGCATCAACTCGTCGACCGGGCCACATTATTCGTACGCCTGAATTCCATGAACCAAAACAAATAATGCATTCCTGGCTAAAGGTTGCTCAAAGAAAACTGGGAAGGCCACATTCACTAAAGATGTCAAATTGATACTAATAACTGGAACACTACTGCACGTGACCGTCCAGTATGACCTCGCCATGTTTGGGAAGGTATTCAACGCTTCGACAACAGAAATTGGCCAAAAACAGAAACTGACCGGAGCCGTACTAGGAAATAACGGCAACTCCTGAAGAGAAGCCACGCTACGCAGCCAGTCCCCACCAGAAGAAACGTATGTCAACAATGCGGAAAATTCTGCAACTCCTGCACTTGCCTTTACATTCACTTGAGGTCCCACAGAAACTGAATTTCGGAAGAAAACAATTACACTCGTCAGTGAGAGATAGCCCTTTATACTAACTTGGCTTATTTTGGTAACCCCTTAATATAAGACTATTCCTCTTATTGAGTAGGTTATGACATTTCAGCTATATTTATACAAAGTCTAGAAATCAAATTTTGTTGCCTGTAGAAGCTGTGATCTGGTAATCATTTTAGTCAAATGGCTCTGAGCACTATGGGACTCAACTGCTGAGGTCATTAGTCCCCTAGAACTCAGAACTAGTTAAACCTAACTAACCTAAGGACATCACAAACATCCATGCCCGAGGCAGGATTCGAACCTGCGACCGTAGCGGACTTGCGGTTCCAGGCTGCAGCGCCTTTAACCGCACGGCCACTTCGGCCGGCTCATTTTAGTCCTTTATTAAAATACAAATAATATGATAGTGGGGTCGGTTCTGGAATTCTGCTATAGCGCTTACGGTCCTCATGAAGTAAGTATCGTCATGATGTAAATAAGCATGAGCGCTGCAGTGGAATCAATTCAGAGGCGCGCTTGTAGGATTCGGAATGTCGACAGAGACCGTCGTAAAGTGTAACAGAGATACACAAGGATCTTCAATACGTGTCCATGGACAAAAAGAGACGTCTTTTTCGCTAAACTCTCCTTAGTCCATTTACAAAACTTACATTCAGGGAAGAACATGTTGCTGAAAAAAAATGAAACAATATCCAGGAGAATGTTATTTTATTGACAAGTGAGGTGACAGGTTGAAACTTCTTGGCAGATTAATACTGTGCGCCGAACCGAGAGTGTGTTTTAGGTAAGCAATCCAATTATCCAAGTAGCTATGACCGTCCTTAGCATCTTTCGACTGCACGTTGTCGAGTATTGCAGTTTCGTTGTTGCCGGTTTCCACTGCTTCTCGGGGGAATAGTAGCAGCGAACGACAAGCTGCGGCTTCCATTCGACCCACGGGGCGTTTTCGGTACCGCAGGGTCCGTGAAACGCAAGGCATTCATTCCAAATACCTGACAGGCAGAAGATTTTAAATTGCCAGGTACTGTTATAGGATAGTGTCATCCAAAGCAGTATATAATAATACGGGTTGTTCAAAAAATAGTGTTCCAATTTTTCATAATTTTTGGCAGTCAGAAATACATATATGAAATCATCATTTTAGGTACTTTAAACATTATGTATCTTCAGCACACGTGGGAAGTTACGAATAATTTCATCAGATGGCAGTCCTGTGGTGAACCATGGCGCCTATGCTAGACACTCTAGACAACTAACGTCTGTAATTAAATTCTTGGTTGCAGAAAAAGAAATTGCAATAAATGTCTTTAAACGTCTGTATGCAGCATATGTCAATGATGCAGTTGATAGAACTAATGACAGGAGATGACTAAAGAGAGTTAATGCATCGAGAGGTGGAGAAACCACGATCAGGGCGTCGTGCCACACCGCTGCTCCTGACATTGCGAATCTGACAGACAACATCATTCGTGGACGCCGACGTACCTTGACCCAACAACGGATTGTACAGTTATGAGCGAGCATTGGAAATGCTTGTGCAGTGGTGCAGTGGTTGAGGCTCTTGTAAATTTGCTGAATTCAAGACAGGTTCTATGATTGCTCACATGAGACCCCAAGACTCATAGAAAAGCCGTTTCATCAGAACTGTTTTAGGCTAGTGAGGCGCTCGTTTTGCTGCAGATAATTATAGAAACAAAACCTGATGCATCACCTCACACTGGATTTCAAAAGACAGTCACTCAGTAGCATCATCAGCAATCACCAAAAACGAAGAAATGTCAGAGAGCTCCACGTTTTGTTAAAGTCAAGTCGACAGTATTTTGGGATATTAATGGTGTCCTTCAACTGGATATAACTACTGGAACGAAGACAAAATTGGTGTACTCTGTATCATTGCCACAAACACCCCCGACTCCCTGCCCCCTCCCCTTGACCTGTACCCCACCCGCACCTTCCACCAACCCTACCATCCTCACCTCCGCTCCTCGATTTGCTACAGCCTCCTACTCATCAGGAAATGTTGTGCAGCATGCATGGTTGCCAGATTTACCCCATACCCCATTTCTTTAAACATCAACCGTTTTCTGTATGCCTTACTGAAAGTATCAATAAACACCAGGAGCAGAGATAAGCCACCACCCACAGTGCCTCTTTTTACGCTTTAAATAAGTGTGTACAGTTACCACTGTCATCGGATTAGTAAAGCAACTTGAATCACTTAATAAAAGCAAGTCTTCTGGTCCAGACTGTATACCAATTTGGCTCCCTTAGGAGTATGCTCATGCATTAGGTCCATACATACAACCGTATACAACCGGTCGCTCGAGAAAGATCCGTACCCAAAGACTGGAAAGTTGCACAGGTCACACCAATATTCAAGAAAGGTAGTAGGAGTAATCCACTAAATTACGGGCCCATATCGTTAACGTCGATATTGTGTTCGAACATAATGAATTATCTCGAAGAAAACGGTCTATTGACACACAGTCAACATGGGATTAGAACATCGTTCCTGTGAAACACAACTAGCTCTTTATTCACATGAAGTCTTGAGTGCTTTTGACAAGGGATTTCAGATCGATTCCGTCTTTTTGGATTTCCGGAAGGCTTTTGACACTGTACCACACAAGCGGCTCGTAGTGAAATTGCGTACTTATGGAATATCGTCTAAGTTATGTGACTGGATTTGTGATTTCTTGTCAGAGAGGTCACAGTTCGTAGTAACTGACGGAAAGTCATCGAGTAAAACATAATTGATTTCTAGCGTTCCCCAAGGTAGTGTTATAGGCCATTTGCTGTTCCTTATCTATATAAACGATTTGGGAGACAATCTGAGCAACCGTATTCAATTGTTTGCAGATAAAATCATCACAAGATCAAAACAAACTGCAAAACGACTTAGAAAAGGTATCTGAATGGTGCGAAAAATGGCAGTTGACCCTGCCTCATCCACATGAGTACTAAAAGGAACTCGTTTAACTTCGGCTTAAAAGCTGTAAATTCAACTAAATACCTAGGTATTACAATTACGAACAACTTAAATTGGATGAAACACATAGAAAATGTTTTGGGGAAGGCTAACCAAAGACTGCGTTTTATTGGCAGGACACTTAGAATATGTAACAGACCAACTAAGGAAACTGCCTACACTACCGGTTGTCCATCCTCTTTTAGAATACTGTTGCGCAGTGTGGCATTCTTACCAGATAGGACTGACGGAGTACAGCGAAGAAGTTCAAAGAAAGGCAGCACGTTTTGTATTATCGCGATATATGGGAGATAGTGTCACAGAAATGATACAGCATTTGGGCTGGACATCATTAAAAGAAACGCGTTTTTCGTTGCGACGGAATCTTCTCACGAAATTCCAATCACCAACTTTCTCCTCCGAATGCGGAAGTATTTTGTTGACACCGCCATACATAGGGAGAAACGCTCACCACGATAAGGGAAATCAGAGCTCGTGCAGAAAGATATGGGTGTTCTTCCTTTCCGCGCTATACGAGATTGGAATAATAGAGAATTATGAAGGTGGTTCGATGAACCCTCTGCCAGGCTCGTTAATGTGATTTGCAGAGTATCCATGTAGATGTAGATGCAATTGTCTAACGTGAAGCACGAATTACACTAAATTACACTCCTGCCAATCCAAAAATAGTTATCCAAAGCTTATAATGGCACGAAATACAACTAAATTTCAAGTTCAGGATCTTTACAGCCCTGCACTCGGACCTTACTTCATTATTTTGGAAGACAGTGCAGGCCAGCACAGCTCTCGGAGGTTGGAGAAGCACTTGGAATAACGGGATATTTGGTGAATGCACTGACCTGCCGGCTTCTGCGCGCCTTAAATCCTGTCAATGGGAAGACGTACTGTAGCACATGCACAAGCACAAGCTCATGCACAAGCACCGACGACCATCCAGCAGTTATTATTCTCACAGTGGAAAAACGGAAAGTGCTACCACAAGAGCCCTTCACCGTGGGAACACATGGCAGACCGTGCATTGGGTACTTCTTCCTGTTACCTTCCGTACTGTACTACGGTAGTTCTTTCAGCACCTATGGTCCAAGTTTCATGAGCCAAGTTGCTTCACAGTAACACGTCATATGAAAGTTACTTTCGTCCTTAAGTTTAGGACATCCGTATTTTCAAAGTACGAGACAGTGTGTATCAATAATTACTACTATTACTGTTACTTCCGCATGTGTGTGCAGTTGTTTATTTATTTTTCTGTTCTGGTTGTATATTCTGTGAAACTACACATGTTTACTACTACAGTGGCAGACTACGCTCGATAGGAGAGGGAGTGTTTGTAAATGAGGAACAGAAATAATATTCACGAAGTAAAAAGTTAGTATGACTGCAAAGTGACGCAGACAAGAGTAACTGAGCTTGGAGCACAGATGCGTTGGTCGTATGTTCGTGAACAGATAGCACAAATTCAGTAGCATGGAAGTTCCGTGACCATGCAGCAGCCGTGGAGGGGTTGGACAAAAATAAGGAAACGCAACACATTAGCATGCCTAATACTGTGTAGAACATCTGTCGGCATTTAATACTACTTCTTGTCGCCACAGACTGGATAAATTCAGGTCCTGTACTATTTTTAAGGGAATCTTGTACCACTCTTCCTGTAACATAGTGGTAAATGGAAGTAACGATGACGGCGGTAGATAGCGATCACACACCCCCCTTCTCCAAACTAGACGACAAAAGCCCAATAATACTGAGGTGCGGTGCCCAGAGGGGTCATGAAGATCCACTCTCGTGCTCACAAAACTCCCGGGTGATTCTAGCTGTGTAAACACGCGCCTTGTCGTCTTGCAGCAGAGCACCAGTACTGGGCAACAAACATTGCACCTTGGGGTTGACGTCATCGGCAAAAATGGTCACATAATACTGAATAGTAATGCAACCTCGTGGACTAACAATAGTGATCATGGAATAACACGATATGGTTGCCAAAATCGTGACTGAACCCCGGCGATGTCTCTCTTTTCGAACGAAACTTGACAAGAAGTTTGAAACAGCGTGAAACAAGACTCCACTGGCCAAAAGAATTCCTTTCATTACCCAGTAGTTAATGTTTTTTGATTGCTACTCAACGTTTTGCTGTTACAGGCATTAGCATCACTGATGAGAGATTTTGGAATTTCAGGTCGCCCTGCTCATGTACTTCCCTTCGTGGTATTTTGGCGCTGACAAGATTTGCGAGTGCGACATTCATTTCTGCAGTGACTTTTGTAGCTGCCGTCCTCTTAGTTTTCACCGCAGTCCTCTTCAGTGAGCGTCAGTCAAGGTCACTAAACACGTATTTTTATCTCCGTTGTGACTTTGCACGCGGTGATTTTTCCTGTTCCTGTAGGCGGTATAAATCTTCGATCTGGTCCCGGTTGAAACACCAAACAGTGCGTGTACCTTGGTTAATAGCACCAACAGTTTGTCCACGCTCGAATTCACTTACACCCAAACCTCCAGATACCATAACCTCAGATCGGTACGAAACATTGTATGGCAACCAAAATTTCGTTTTAGTTCATATTATGTGCTTCGCCTAGCAGAACCGGCGTAAACGTTAGTTAAAAGCAACGCCAGAGCTACGGAGCACAGCAAAAACGTAACTGTCAGTAACTGAGAGATGTGACTGGGGTTCAAACGGGTCTGAGCACTATGGGACTTAACATCTGTGCTCATCAGTCCCCTAGAACTTAGAACTACTTAAACCTAACTAACCTAACGACATCACACACATCCATGCCCGAGGCAGGATTCGAACCTGCGATCGTAGCAGTCGCGCAGAGATGTAATTCCTGAGGGAAAGTTGGTAGAGCGGTAGAACCTCGTGCCAAGAATCCTAGGTTCAAACCTAAAGAACGACGAATTTCTTCAATGTGTTATGTGTCAAAGTGTTATATGGGCCAACGTGTTTAAAACATGTAAAAGGTTTTTTTGGAGTATACAGCAGTGTTCTCTTGGCATTCTCTTTACGCTTCGTTTCTTTGAAAATAATAAACACCTGTAGTAGTAAACATGTGTAGTTTCACAGAATATACAACCAGAACAGAAAAATAAATAAACAACTGCACACACATGCGGAAGTAACAGTAATAGTAGTAATTATTGATACACAAAATAATACGATCAATAATAAGTACATAACATTAAATTAACGAATCGAAAGGGGAATAGTAAAAGAACATTGCTACAAACTCCGGAAAGTCTTGTAACAGTTTGATGGGTAAACAGTTAAAACAAATTACCGTCAGTGGGTTTGAACGAACTTTTTTGTCTCACTTTATTTGTTACCGTTCGATGCATTCGTCTACATGTGTACATGTCGTGATTTGAATGTAAGTACGGAGATGAGACTTTCAGTTACGATGGTGTTTATGCTCTTTCTACGCAAAACGGTGGAAACAGTTTGTAGCCTATAATACGCTCAGGATCTCGATAAAAATCGCTCTACGGCAGCCATTACCTCCCGATGTCAGGGGACATGGTAGACAGACGAGGAGCCAAAGTATCCGTTACGGTCGTCGATGGCTGCCCAGAGCCCGTGACAGCGTCATTTCTTCCCCGTCTCTTACACCGTGTTCCCGTCGGAGGTATCGCAAGATTGAACTGCGCGACAGAACAGTGTATCCAAGGAGGCCACAGAAGGAACGTCTCTCTATATTCCGCTAGTATCAAAAGCATAGCACCACTTTTGACCTAGCATTCATCGTCAAATGACAGTGACACGGCAGCTATAATTCATATTAAGTTCTTATTTGTAAGAAGTAAGTTTGGTGTTTTCGTGTTCCTTTTTTACTTCGTACTAATTTCTGACTTTCTAGTGATCCCATGATGCATTGCTCGTTTTTTTTTTGTCTTACAAGTCTATCTCCATAGGAGCAAACGGAACACCAAATCTTCATATTGATTGTACGAGTCATTAACGAAATTAACATCGTAAACGTTAATAACAAATAAAAGATTTACACGATTAGGAAGCAGAGGATACGCTGCTGACGGTATACTAGCACAATCAACTATGTAACTGCTTAATTTTTATCTAGAAACTGCCAGACAGAGTGGAAGGAATGAATCGTGAAGAAATTCTACAGTCTAGACTTGAAATTGTACGGTTTACTGCTAAGACTTTGCTAGCTTACTGAAAGTGTAGAGTCAAGAATGAGCGATCCAAATAAGGATTAGATTACTGCTTAATATAACTAAGTGGTACCTGCTAAGAACAAACTACGTTAAAGAAAATAAGTATTGAGAGGCCAGTCCCAGAATACTGGAACTTCTAAAAAGGGGTCGACAAGATGTTCGTGAACTTACAACACACATTGCTCGAACAGCCGGTTTTTGAGCCAGCAGTATCCCTAGAAATATAATACGATATGCCAGGAAACTGAGTAAAATAGACTAATTTTCGTGTTGGACTACCAGCTATTGCAGATACCGATACAATGATAAATGTGAGAACATTCAGTTTTGCAACAAGACAAGACACCTTACTGTTGTGTTGGCATAAGAATCAACACCGTGTTACTAGAGGAGGCCGAAATGCACGCGTTTTAGCTCACGCAGGCTGGCGTGAGGAGGGAAGGACTATACTGACGTGAGGTCTGGAACATGACAAGGAATTAGAATTTAGAAAGCGGACGGAAGTAGTTTCATACTTAACTTTAATCCATTTAGTGATTAACTTCGCTCTTGACGGTACATCATTCACAATATCAATATTAATATCGACAGTAAGTGAATATGGCACCTTCTAGGTCGTAGCAAATGACGTAGCTGAAGGCTATGCTAAACTGTCATCTCTGCAAATGAGAGCGTAAGTGGTTAGTGAACCATCGCTAGCAAAGTCGGCTGTACAACTGGGGCGAGTGCTAGGGAGTCTCTCTAGACTAGACCTGCCGTGTGGCGGCGCTCGGTCTGCAATCACTGATAGTGGCGACACCCGGGTCCGACGTATACTAACGGACCGCGGCCGATTTACAGGCTACCACCAAGCAAGTGTGGTGTCTGGCGGTGACACCACACTTACCATCTATCTAAATACCTAGGAATTTGGACTATTCAAACTCTGTGATGAAAATGTCATTTTTAGTTGAACAACGTGTCAGAAACTGTAAATATTGAGTGTTACTACGATTTAACGTTAGTTTGCTTTCCAGAAGCCATAAAATTATGCCTTAAACTGCACTATGTGATATACTGACTTTGTTGCACTTTACATCCTCCACGACCGGCCTAGTATGATCATCAAACAGAAATATTTTGGAATCATCTGTCACATTAGAAGCTATATGATAGAGTTTAAAGAAACAGAAGAGGTCCCAGCATCGAATCCTGAGGCATACATTCTTTACTGTACACCAATCAGATATCATCCGATAACCATTCTCATTAATGTGAAGAATGATCTTTTGCTGCCTGGTTACGTCGACAGTGCTCCAGGGTTTGAAGCCTGTACTTCTGAGGTCGCGCAGTAGGGTAACGCGAGGTGAGGTGTGTGAATTGAGTTTCGCATCTTCATTTTAGGCTGGAGCAATGCTGCTAGCGCAGAGATGTGTACGAATGCGACACTGAAACCACACGTCCGAATTGTGAGCTACAGCTCGTCCAGGCTTCCAGTTCAGGTGTGAGCAGGCAGTGTTAAGTAGTCGATGTGCGACCGTAGTGTATATGTGTAATCTGCCACCGTGACA
Organism: Schistocerca piceifrons; assembly: GCF_021461385.2. NCBI lineage: Eukaryota > Metazoa > Arthropoda > Insecta > Orthoptera > Acrididae > Schistocerca > Schistocerca piceifrons. The sequence goes on from NC_060139.1 coordinate 1,070,334,223, forward strand.
GAGGTTGGTCGGCGGCCTCACACAGACCAATCTCAGTCGCAGTCTTCGACACTCTTCAGTCTCAGTCTGTTCCCGACAGTTTTCCCGTGTATTAGTGGTGTGAGCATTACATTGCACATGTTCTTGTAATATCTGGGCATTATAGTTCTTTGTCCGTTTGTGACGTTTCTTCAGAACATTTGGAGGAAACTACAGTCTAAGTAAAACTTCTGTTAACTGTATTTACGTCTTCGCTAATCTTTTCTACCCCTGTCCAGTTTCATTACGACGACAGCTGTTGCACCACACTGTTACCCACTTCTCCTTATAGTTGTTTCTGAAGTACTCCACAACAGAAAGTGTTTGAAAGAGGCCTCATTGTTTAAGCGACGCACGCAGTCCGTAGTTAGGTGAGAGCCACTGAACAGTATGGGATGCTTGTTAGGTGGTCAATGATATGTTGTGGCGGCAATCGACTTTAGGTACCTTGTAACTTCTCAGTGACAGAAGCAGTGAAGGGCACGCTGGATTGCCCACTGCTATGAGGGAGGAACCCAGCCAGACAGAGACGCAGATGCAAGCTAGCAGACCGATACTTAAGTAGCTTCAGAATCGCGCAGCTGGCCTCATGCACTGCATCGCCAGCCAACTCCTAACCTCTCCGGCAAGGCGCGGTGGTGGTGGTAAGTTCCTATGGGACTAAACTGCTGAGGTCATAGGTCGCTAGGCTTACACGCTGTTTAATCTAACTTAAACTAACTTACGCTAAGGACAACACACACACCCATGCCCGAGGGAGGACTCGAAACTCCGACGGGGGAGCCATGCGAACTGTGACAATGCGCCTTAGATCACACGAACCGTGGCAAGGCGCCTGTGACCGTGTAACTACCCCGCGCGGCCCAGCAATGCGCCACCTCCGCATTATTTCGAGGAAAGGGATTAGATCGCCACTGTAAGCTTGGCGGCTCAACTTGTATCAAAAAATATTAAGATAATGTAAAGCTTACAAGGGAACCATGCCCACGTGTCGTCACCATTTTCATTCTTTTATGGTATACACATATGATGGGCTTAACCAGAAATGAAAGTGACGGAAGTGGGAGCTGCAGAAGGCGACGCGTTTATACATAATAGCAGTTTTGACGCGATTTCGGGAGACGTATGCGCCATTTGTACTAGGGTAGTAGCGAAGCAGAGGTTGGCGCAGAGAAAAGAATACGAATAAATAATTCGAAAATCGCCGGGTAGAGACCTGCGCGTAAACATTTTTTATTTTTTATTTTGAAATTTTACGTTAATTAGACGGCAAGTAATCTTCAATAATGCTCTAAATGGAGCTTTTATGAATATTTTTATTAATTGCATAAAAAGAAAGTCAAAGGGAAATTTTGGATTTGAAATAAATTTCCAGATTGTACATACGGCGTCCACGATAACTCTGCAAGTAACTTTCCAAGAAGGGATTGTTATTAGAGCGTACAGGGCTTGTCATTACGTTAGTTTCATGTTCAACTTCGAACAGCCCTTGGCAGCTGCAAGCGAACAGAAAGTTCCCAACGCAGGTAAAATTGCAGTATCGAGAGAGAAAATTAAATCACAATACGAGAAGACTACAGCAACACATTTCATGTTACTTCACCAGACATCCTCGCCTATATTTGGCAAAGTGGTGCGATATGCGTGTTCTGCTGCCAAACTAAGAGTTGAAGAGAACTTTTTATAAATAGAAACTAAATTTGTTTTTCTATTGAAACTTTAAAACAACCACGCAATTGAAGAAAATGCTCCGTTTGTAACGTGTGCAGGACGCCAACACAGTTACTGCTTTCCCAGTTTTTGCGATGAATATGACACTAGCACGTCTAAACCGTCAACAGTAGAATAATAAAAGTATCTAATTTTACAAATGACGTCTACATCTTGAAGTCTCATTCTAGAAGTTTATATTGAATCACAAATTTTGCTTCGTCTTTCCATTTCATGTACCTTATGAAAATATTTACACATACAGAATATGGAGCATTACATGTGTTTATTTGTGATGCGAGTGGAGTAAAAATTGAAAATAAAAAAGTAAAGAGAAGCAGTCGCAGAGGGACTCGACGCCGCTACCGTCGCATTGTCGTTCTGTGTGCTGTCCGCTGCGTTGTTGACTACCTCACATACAAGGCTCATCACTGCATCACCAGCGCCCAAAAAGCAATTTTTTTTTTCTGAACGGTTGACCAGCTGGTGCTCCCATTTCTGCCACCTTCATTTCTGGCCAGGCCCACGAACAGCGGGTGCCACAGATTTGGACGAAATCAGTGATGACGAGTATACGCCGTCTCATTGATAAACCTCACCTGCAGATGACCCATACACTAAAAAAGAAAGAAACGCACCTGGCTGATAAGCGTACGTTGCACAGATATTATAATTTTAACACTGACACAAGCTTTATTCGTAGTAAGTACCTCGAGAGGGACGCTCTTGCAAAACCTGCGGGGGATGAAGCGTAGCGCCTCTACGTCGTCGTTATTTAGGTGTGAGATCTGTGGACAGGCGTGCAGTGTGAGTCACGCTTCGGACCGGAGGCGTCAGATGGCTCGAGTGTATATAGTTCCCATTCTGTGTGATACAGGCCACTATCTGACGGACCCTATTGGAGAGCGGTGCTTTACGGAGATGTTTAGAAAACGCAAGTGGCAGACTCTGCAAGAGAGGGGCTCTGCATCGCGGTGTAGCTTGCTGTCCAGGTTTCGAGAGGGTGCGTTTCTGGATGAGGTATCGAATATATTACTTCCCCCTACTTATACCTCCAGAGGAGACCACGAATGTAAAATCAGAGAGATTCGAGCGCGCACGGAGGCTTTACGGCAGTCGTTTATCCCGCGAATCATACTCGACTGGAACAGGAAAGGAAGGCAATGACAGTGGCACGTGAAGTGCCCTCCGCCACACACCGTTGGATGGCTTGCGGAGTATAAATGTAGATGTAGACGTAGAGATGCAGTCAAAGTTCTGTTTATTTTAATTCCGATTTTGTTTCTTTGATTTTCTAATTGTTTATTAATTACTATTGTTATTTTGTTTCGTATTGACAGTGAAAGACGGTGTAAATATGAAATACTGTTCTGTGTAAAGATTTTATACTATACATTGAAGTAACAGGTCCTGTGGGTAATGTTCGAAAATGAGGTGTGTTAGTCATTGGTACCGCGGAATCTATTGTAAACTTTTTCATCAGTTTATGATGCTGTGTTTTTGTGGGTTTTCAAAAATTACTTGTCTAAATTTAATGTTCTGATTCAGTGACGAATTTTGATCGGTTCTCTACGTACGCGCGGTATTGAGTAGGCTTCATGCTGCTTTCGGATTTGGTGTGATGTTTCTCTGCCAATCAGAAATTAGGGTTTTCTTGCGATTTTTAGGGAGCAGAAACTTCCTTTGTCGAGGGAAGACTAGAAACAGGGCTTCGATCGCACAGTGATCGGACGCATTGATACGTGCTCCGCTGAAAATGGTTAATATTGCGATATTTCGGTACTAAAATGTGTGAGAAGTGGTGTAAAAAGTGGAAGATGATTCGAGTTAATGCACGGGGTGAAATTTAAAACTTTCTGTGACATTACGACCATTATTTGCCGCATGGAGTGTTGCTTACGCGAGAATTTGATCTTTTTGTTCCGTCAGACTAATACCAGCAACATTCGAGCGAGCAGTTGTATAAGAAACAATCCGTTTGTAAATTTTCGGTGAAGAATTACCACAAACTGGCTGCGGTTGCGAATGAAGTCTGAGTGAGCTTTTCAGACCATGTTTGAGAGTAAGGGTCGGCCGGAGGGCCGAGCGGTTCTAGGCGCTCCAGTCTGGAATTGCGCGACCCCTACGGTCGCAGGTTCGAATCCTGCCTCGGGCATGGATGTGTGTGATGTCCTTAGGGTAGTTAGGTTTAAGTAGTTCTAAGTTCTAGGGGACTGATGACCTCAGCAGTTAAGTCCCATTGTGCTCAGAGCCATTTGAACCACTTTTTGAGAGTAAGGCTTGATCGTAAGTGGTGTATGCAATCTAATCTTAATAGGGTGAAATTTTACGCGTATAAATACCTTAATTTAAATATTACCTTCCACTAGCAAAAACAATTTAAGTGCGACCCTGAGGTTATGGAGTGTACAGCTGTTTTTCTATAGGTGTTTCCGGTTGAGAAATATATGCCAGTATCTTCACGGACGAGTGCGTGTATAAGAAGGAATTCATCACCATGTGAGTGGAACTTTGCTAAACACGCAGTGTGTAGAGGGGGATGGGATGGGGGGGGGGGGCGGACGATGGTCACAGAAATTTCAAGAAGTAATCTAGATTATATAAAAACAACCCAGTAGCTAACAGGAAATAAAGAGATAGAGAGCAGAATTGTGATAGTGAGCGTTCTTATTTGTTTTTCGAAAACAAGACAGTGTCGCAACTGTGGTGCACCTATCGAGACACTGGCGTATTTTTTCATCCCCTGGCATTGTAATACGGCTGTCAGTACATAACTATATAAGAGAGTCGCAGACAGGAGCAGTTGAAATGAAGTGGAAAGACAGAAAGGGAGAAAAAATCTTTACACGTGGCAGTCTGTGGACGTCAGCAGTTTTGTCTACGAACGTAGGTCCCAGGACATAACAATAACTACACAGTTCTACTATTTACACTGATCTAGACTTGGCCAACAAAACCGACCTTAATTCCAGCTCTCCCGTGCAAGCCCCTGCTTCTCGGAGTAGCACTTGCTACCTAGGTTCTCAATTATTTGCTGGCTGTATTCCAGTCTCTGTCTTCCTTCACTGTTTTTACCCTCGAAAGCTCCCTCTAGTACCATGGAAGCTATTCCCTGACGTCGTAACATATGTGCTATCATCCTGTCCCTTATTGTTATCGGTGTTTTACGAATATTCGTTTCTTCTCCAATTCTGCGCAGAGCCTCCTCTTTCCTTAACAGTCCACTTCATTTTCCACATTCATCTGTAGCATCACATCACAAATGCTTCGATTCTCTTCTGCTCCCGTTTTCACACACTCCACGTTTCGTTACCAGACAATGTTGTGCTCCAAACGTATATTCTCAGAGATCTCTTCCTCAAATTAAGGCCTATGTTTGATACTGTTAGACTTATTTTGGCCAGGAATGCCCTTTTTGCTGGTGCAAGTCACCTTTTGATGTCCTTCTTGTTCCGTCCGTCATTGGTTATTTTGGTGCCTAGGTAGCAGCATACTTTAACTTCATCTACTTCGTGTCCATTAACCCTGATGTTAATTTTTGGCTGTTCTCATTTCTCCTACTTCTCATTACTTTCGTCTTTGTTCGATTTACTGTCAGTTCATATTCTGTACTCACTAGACTGTTCATTCCATTCAGCAGATCCTGTAATTCTTCTTCATTTTCACTGAGGATAGTAATGTCAACAGCGAATCTCATCTTTGATATCCTTTTACCTTGTATGTTAATTCCACTCTAGATCATTTCTTTTATGTCCATCATTGCATCCTCCACGTACAGATCGAACAGTAGTAGCGAAAGAATGCATCCTTGTCTTACAACCTTTTTAATCCTAGCACTTCGTTGAAGGTCTCCCACTCTTATTACTCCCTCTTGACTCTTGCACATGTTGTGTATTGCCGTCTCTTCCTATAGTTTACATTTACTTTTCTGAGATTTTCGAAAAGCTTGCACTTCACGATGTGATATGACCTTCATGTCGATGTGGAAAGTCGTCTTTCACAAGCCGTAATGACGTTCTGTTTTCCCACATGGGAATTGTACGTTCCATAGTTTGCCGGGGACGACAGGAGTCCGTTAGAAGCGAAGGCGGTCGTGTTAATACTGTACAGACATCGGTAAAAAAAACTTTATTATTCACCAATCTTATTGATGAAGCTGGCGTTCTTCCACGGCACCTTCATAGCTGTGCAGCGTGTATGAAACATGAGTGGGGCTACCAGTTTTTCAGAGGCAAATAACGTATGTTATTTCACAGAGAGATGAATAAAAAGTATATTTCTAAAAATGAAGTATTTTATTCACTTACATGTTAATTTTTCGTACTTCTGGCATTACATACGAATTTTTCGTTGATTTTACAAGATCAATAGCTTGTACCACTTTATAAATTTATGTTTAAATAAACGAATGATTACGTATTTATTTAAATTTATTGCAGCTTCCTATCGCCGATGGATCTTGTTCGGTAAATTGTAAGGTGACGTGAAAAGAAAACATATAATTTTTACTACCTTATTTTTTGTTGGCGTAAATATTTGCGTCTTAAGCATTTACCGTCACTTGTCAGTGGTATTTTTCTTTTTCTTCTTTGCGAGAATTGATATGTCAATGCTAACATATGTTAAGTGCACTCAGTTTGTAAGTAAACAATGTTAAGTATCTGTTGTAGTTCAGTGACAATCTGGAGAGTTAAGCCAATCACATTTCCACTGCCGCACTTGATTAGCCGAGCGGTCTAGGGCACTGCTGTCATGGACTGTGCGGCTGATCCTGGCGGAGGTCCGAGTCCTCCCTCGGGCATGGGTGTGTGTGTTTGTCCTTAGGATAATTTAGGTTAAATAGTGTGTAAGCTTGGGGACTGATGACCTTAGCAGTTAAGACCCGTAAGATTTCACACACATTTTTGAACATTTCCACTAAATTATATCCTGCATTTCATATTTGTTCATTGGTAGAAAAAAGCACTCCGTCTTCAGGCCATGAGTTGCCTACCGGGACCATCCGACCGCCGTGTCATCCTCCGAGAAGGATGAGGATAGGAGGGGCGTGGGGTTAGCACACCATTCTCCCGGCCGTTATGGTGGTATTCTTGACCGAAGCCGCTACTACTCAGTCGAGTAGCTCCTCAATTGGCATCACGAGGCTGAGTGCACCCCGAAAAATGGCAACAGCGCATGGCGGCTGGATGGTCACCCATCCAAGTGACGACCACGCCCGACAGCACTTGACTTTGGTGATCTCAAGGGAACCGGTGCATGCACTGCAGCAAGGCCATTGCCATTCGTTCGTAAAGCTTCTTGATAAAAGTCATCCATTGTTTCTTTACGTTTATTGTTAATAATCACACTTTTAAAACATTTTTTACAACCATGTCAAAAACAACTGTGGTATTGATAAGGAGTATTACTTTCTCTATGAAATCCATGTACTTTTCGGCCAGCTATTTTTACTTCTCCACCATCAAGAGCATGCAATATATTATGATTGTTTAAACTATTTAACCAACCCATGGATTCTTTATTATATTTTCTTTTTTTCTTTACCCAATACAGTGACTGTATTTTCATGTAAATATTTACATCTGTAAATAGCCATACAAACACCAGCAATTGCTAAATAATAGAATTCATCAATATTAGCTACCTCTATAAATAGTTTTCTTAATTTCATCCTCTTATCAATATATCTACACCAGAATTACAGTACTCATATGTTTCTTCCTTTATATTGGCCACATAATTTTTTTTAACTCTGGAGCTAAGGTATTGAGAATTGCTTCTCTATCTTAAGGTTTCATAGTGTCAGCACAGTAATATCGTGTGTCTGGAATTGCTCTTATGTAATTTTCATTTACTTGAAATTGAATAAATGAAAAAAATATCCTTTCTTCAATTGTTTCAAATCAAATAATTTTGGAAAACTACTAAGTGGAGTATGTGCAAGAAACTGTTACCTATAATTTTTGAACCTGATTGTTTTATCTCCAGTAACATCAGCTTTGGTCCTGTGTAGATGGAATAAGTTTTTACTGTATTTTCAACATAGTACTTCAAGATGAATTGTAAATCATATCCTTCAGCATAGTGACCTATGAATGTATAATACCTGTTTTCAGATATCATCAATCTACAGAATTCATCATTTGTCTTAAATTTATAAACAGTATCTGCTTTAAAATTGTGAACTATTATTGTGATTCAGAGTATATATATTTGTTCCTTGTTGAGATTCACAATAAAAACACATGTATCTTTCTGTACAGATACAATTCCATCTCTTAGGGTCCCCACCTTCATGACCTCAAACTGTGTATAACTAATTATCTTTCCAAATTGCCAGCATTCGAATATATAATAATCCTGGAATTCTCCATTAATATAACAACCATCTTTATAAAAGTGAGGACAACCTTGGACTATAAAATCATCACCAAATTATCTGTCCAAATACCACCATTTTGCAATACAGATTGCATGTAATATTTATGATTTTCAGTTTTTACTACTTGATTACAGATTCTGCAAATTTCGAAGCCACATTTATGTTCTTTACAACTCAAACAAATCTTTTTACATACTACACATTTGTAAGCCATATCACAACTTTTTGGTGATTTTTTAAAGTGTTCTTCATTATAACAGTATCTATTGCAGTTCTTCCAGTATGTCTTGTTTTCCATAGTTTTGTGTCCTGGACCATCTATAGGACACTGATTTTCCTCTCTGTTTTGCAATTACGATTGTTCGTGTTGTTATAAGGTTTTTACATTTGTTACAGAAATATACTGATCCCAAGAAAGCCTTCATACTGTTAATTACATCAAAACAGTAGTGATTATAGTACAGATATATCTTTATTTCTTTCTCAGGACCACTATAGGTATCTGATTTAAAATTCTCAGCACATTCAATTTTTATTTAAATATCCAACAATCCTTCAACATTTTAATATCATCTAAAATAAACCCTCCTTCACTGTATTTACCCAACTGATTACATACTATGTCAGTTAACTCTCTTTGTCATTGGTATTTATTTCCATCTTTAATTTTCTTAATCCTATTCATAGTTCTCTGCCCAAAATATTATTTCTGGGTATGATACTGCAATTATTATCGCTCTATGACAGCACAGATTATCATTATTATTAATTCTTGTGACACATCTTTTAATCTTTTTCTCTTCAGATAGATTTATTCTTTCTTTAGCTCCACAACTTCTGCCTATAGGAATCGCTATCATCTGAATATTAAATGAAATACACTCCTGGAAATTGAAATAAGAACACCGTGAATTCATTGTCCCAGGAAGGGGAAACTTTATTGACACATTCCTGGGGTCAGATACATCACATGATCACACTGACAGAACCACAGGCACATAGACACAGGCAACAGAGCATGCACAATGTCGGCACTAGTACAGTGTATATCCACCTTTCGCAGCAATGCAGGCTGCTATTCTCCCATGGAGACGATCGTAGAGATGCTGGATGTAGTCCTGTGGAACGGCTTGCCATGCCATTTCCACCTGGCGCCTCAGTTGGACCAGCGTTCGTGCTGGACGTGCAGACCGCGTGAGACGACGCTTCATCCAGTCCCAAACATGCTCAATGGGGGACAGATCCGGAGATCTTGCTGGCCAGGGTAGTTGACTTACACCTTCTAGAGCACGTTGGGTGGCACAGGATACATGCGGACATGCATTGTCCTTGTGGAACAGCAAGTTCCCTTGCCGGTCTGGGAATGGTAGAACGATGGGTTCGATGACGGTTTGGATGTAGCGTGCACTATTCAGTGTCCCCTCGACGATCACCAGTGGTGTACGGCCAGTGTAGGAGATCGCTCCCCACACCATGATGCCGGGTGTTGGCCCTGTGTGCCTCGGTCGTATGCAGTCCTGATTGTGGCGCTCACCTGCACGGCGCCAAACACGCATGCGACCATCATTGGCACCAAGGCAGAAGCGACCCTCATCGCTGAAGACGACACGTCTCCATTCGTCCCTCCATTCACGCCTGTCGCGACACCACTGTTGGGGCGTGAGCGGAAGACGGCCTAACGGTGTGCGGGACCGTAGCCCAGCTTCATGGAAACGGTTGCGAATGGTCCTCGCCGATACCCCAGGAGCAACAGTGTCGCTAATTTGCTGGGAAGTGGCGGTGCGGTCCCCTACGGCACTGCGTAGGATCCTACGGTCTTGGCGTGCATCCGTGCGTCGCTGCGGTCCGGTCCCAGGTCGACGGGCACGTGCACCTTCCGCCGACCACTGGCGTCAACATCGATGTACTGTGGAGACCTCACGCCCCACGTGTTGAGCAATTCGGCGGTACGTCCACCCGGCCTCCCGCATGCCCACTATACGCCCTCGCTCAAAGTCCGTCAACTGCACATATGGTTCACGTCCACGCTGTCGCGGCATGCTACCAGTGTTAAAGACTGCGATGGAGCTCCGTATGCCACGGCAAACTGGCTGACACTGACGGTGGCGGTGCACAAATGCTGCGCAGCTAGCGCCATTCGACGGCCAACACCGCGGTTCCTGGTGTGTCCGCTGTGCCGTGCGTGTGATCATTGCTTGTACAGCCCTCTCGCAGTGTCCGGAGCAAGTATGGTGGGTCTGACACACCAGTGTCAATGTGTTCTTTTTTCCATTTCCAGGAGTGTATATAAATAATCTCATCAGATGTTTATAAATCAAACTCTTACAGCACAAACCTTGAACAGCTTCTTGAGTATTATTGGAAATGTTATATCCCGTAGAAATTAGATAAAATATTTTGTATGTTATATTCAGTTTCTCTCCTTATCTTAAATTAGTTCTTTTTTGCTGCTTCAACCACAGAATTGAGTGCTTTCGTTATATAATCTGTTTTCTCAATAACTCTATCGAGTTTAGCAATACTAGCACCATTGAAGATAATTTTATAGTCAACAGATCAAGCTTGAAATTTTGATTAAATTTTGATCTTATTTCTTTAATCTCAATTACTTTAAAGTTGGCTCAGTCTCTTTTCATTGCAAAAGTTGTTTGCTACTGTATATGTACATTTGATTTGGTCTCACTATATTTTCTTCTCTAGGTAGTCAAATATGTCAAGAAGGTCACCATCAAACAGGTGAAAATAGTTTATGATAAATATACATTTTGGTCTTGATCTAATCTGTTGGATTAAATTAATTAAATCATCTTTTATTATCCACTATATACTTGTAGTTATTCCCACCGCAATAATCACAAAATTGGCAACTGTAAACTTTCTTATTGAGAATTCTATTTTACTCTCTTTCATTAGGCAAATATTTTTCATTAGACATTTGAAAAACGGGCATGCTTATAGGAGGAGGTGAATTATCTTAAACGATTAAATTAATTAAATCATCCTTTCTAAATCTGCTATATACTCGTAAATTATTCCTTCTGCAGTAATCACAATGTTGCACGACTCGAATCATTATTAATGAAGCTTCCATTTTGGTTTTTAACCATAAGGACAGAAAAACATTAGGTTTTCAAGGAAAGGAGATGTCAAGAAATGAGAACTCTTGTTAAGGTAGTAATTAATTAGATTTCGCCTTCAATTAATTTCATATGTTTCACTGACTGTAAATGTCTTTTATGATCAGTTGTAATTACTTCTTTTCCATATTTACACATCATTTTTCTTTGTGGCTTATATTCTAGATGACAAATCTTACACTTACTTGAGAGTCTTTTCCTAGAGGAATGGTTGAAGTAAGAACAACTAAAATCTCAGTTCCCTTACAGCTTACACATTTTTTACCATCTGTAAGACTCAGATGAAATATATTTTTCACATATATGAAGAATTTGTTTATTATTGTACTTATTTCTTTGCTAGTTCCTAATACATTCTGTACATGCATGTGAATGTTTGTCTTTGTATATTTACGTGAGTGAAGGTTATCAATTGACTTCTTCGTTTCATGTGTCTTATACGTCTTGACTTACATTTATTAAGACAAAGTTTTATTAGATTAATTAACATTATTTCTTGAAAAAGCAACCCACTTTCATCTTGTTGTGGCCTAGATCGTTGTATAGATAAAATATTTACACAGGTAATGATTTTACTCTCACTAACACTTTCATTGTGTATTTTATATTTCATTTATAAGTTTGCAAAGAATAAACATGTCATGAAAAAAGTTGTGATCTATAATGACAAGCTATTAAGGAAATTACTTAAACCTGACTAAATAATTTTTTCTGATATATTATTATTCTATATAAAGGGAGCCAGCTCCAGCAACAGCTGCAGCAGTCTCAAGTACATTTGATACTGTTAGTAATTCGATGATTATCTATAAACATATTTGGATGAATAATATCAATTATATTTATGTTTTAAAACGTTTAGGTTTGTTTATTTGAAGAGAAAAATTTGTTAATTACTGATGACATTTTTTGTTTTCTCTTTTTTTATTCTATATAATGCAGTCAATCGTACATCTTGTCAATAATACTCTTGCATACATTGGGAAACAAGTGTTTATGATTATTGATGAAAAGAATAATTAATGGTCTTTTGCAAATAAAATTACTGATCTTTTAGGATATGTTCAACCTACGAAAGCAATTCAAGATCTTGTTAAACCAAAATATTAGAAATAGTTTAAAGATCTTTACAGTCCTATCAGGACTCTCTAAATATTTACAAAATTCAACAAAATTTATGACTGAACCAAATCCATATTCTTTAGTTATGAGATCCAAAATGCCTTTTACAGAATATTTTCTGGATTGGTTTTATGAAGAAGTTTTACCAACCATTAGAAAACATTCCGAATGTAAAATGAAAAAGAGAATAAGTCACTTAAAAAATTTAAATAAAATTAAAGATGACAGCATATAAGGTTTCAGACAGTTAATTCGTTATGAAATTGGAATAATAAACCGAAGAAATGCAAAAATACACTGAAGCATTAAAGAAACTGGTATAGGTGTGCATATTCAAAAGCACTTACATGTCAATAGGCACAATATGGCGCTGCAGTCGGCAATGCCTATATAAGACAAAACGTCTCCAGCATCTCTGAGGTAGCGATAAGGTTGGGATTTCCCCTTACAACTATTTCACAAGTGTGCTTTGTACATTAGGAATCCATTAAGACCTAAAATCTCTGACATTGATGTGGCCCGAAAACGATCTGGCAAGAACAATACCAATAACGACTGAAGAGACTAGTTAAACGTGACAAAAGTGCAACCCTTCCGCAAATTGCAGCAAATTTCTGTGCTGGGCCAAGAATAAGAGTCCATGTGCGAATCTTTCAACGAAACATCATCATTATGGGCTTTGAAATCTGAAGGCCCACTCTTGTACCCTTGATGACTGCACATCGCGAAGCTTTACACCTTGCCTGGACCTGTCAAAACTGCCATTGGACTGTTGATAACTGGAAACTAAAACCATTTCAAACTGTACCGAGCACATTGAAATGCATGGGTATGGGGACAATATCATGAATGCATGAACCCTGCTGGTAGAGGCTCTGTAATGGTGTCTGGTATTTGCAGTTGTAGTGATAGTGCGCCACTGATTTGTCTAGATATCACTATGACAGGTTACACGTCCATAAGCATCCATTCATGTCCCTTGCGGATTCCAACGGATTTGGGCCATTCTAGCATGACAATGCGACACCCCACATGTTGAGAATTGCTGCAGAGTGGATCCAGGAACACTCTTCTGAGTTTAAACCTCCCCAGACATGAAAATTAATGAACATATCCAGGATGCCTTACAACATGCTTTTCAGAAGAGATATGCTCGCCTCGTACTCTTGCAGATTTATGGACAACCCTGCATGATTCATGGTCTCAATTCCCTCCAGAACTACTTCAGATAATTGTTGAGTCCATCCCATGTCGTACTGCAGCACTTAGACATTCTTGCATGTTATTGGGCAGGTATACCAGCTTCTTTGGCTCTTCTGTGTAAATACACCATTACCATATGTTGTTCCTCAAATAAGTGATGACAACTTAAGACCGATTGGTTAATTTTTAATTATATTATTTAAATTATGAATATTATGTTATTCAAAACCAATTTAAAAATGAACAAAATCAGACACATATTATCTGAAATAAATATCTAAATTGTGAAGAATTTTTAAGAAGTAATTATGTGACCAATTCAGTAGATGTATATCATCAAATGAAAGTAACATAAATAATTATTTTTCATCAAAATTAATTCAGTGGATTGAATAACTATATGCAAGAAAAATTGATTAATGATCTAATAAATCTTCATGAGTTTTAAAACCTACCTATTTGGTCCCTCCACAGAAATTTAAATTTTGCAGTTATAAAGGAAGTCAGCAACTGGAAAAGTCGATCCATATAGAATTTCCTAATGTAATAAGTTTACTTTCTAGTAAAATTGTTTTATATAATACAAGACTTGTTTCATTTTATTTATTTCTTTATTATAATGTTCTATGATTCCATCATAAATACCATTTCTTTGCTGCATACAAGCTTTTCAATAAGATTTTTTAATTCTTCTTTACTGACATAATTTTAGAGTTGTGTTAGAATACTTCTGTATTTCGGTTTCATAACAAAATTTGATGATTCATTCAGTAAGTATTGTTTGCTCACTACATCTCTTACATCTGGTCAATCATTTATTTTCTCAATTCTTCTACCTTCAAACCAATATTATCTCTACTTACTTCAAAATTTGATTTAATTCATTCTGAAATGGTTTAATTACATTAATTATTTTTTAATCCAATGATGGCTGAATATTTTTGTTTGAAATTCTTAAAATTTAGGAAGGGTGGTAAACACTGCTCTTTAATTTTTGATCCTAATGACTGAATATGTTTTATTTTTTCTAAATCGTTATTTGGTTAGGTTGTAGCTTATTTCTACAAATGTCCATATATTAAAGTCTCAATATCATTGAACTAACAATTCTCTGTTGACAGTTTTAAGACATATAGATGTAAATGATCACAAATTACTTCATTAAACTTTGTATCCTCTGAGCATTGTACAATTGATCATTTTTCCCAAACAGTCAACTTGTTCAACTATTACCACTAAATTGATCCAAAACAAATTTTATATCATTACTTTTATAACAGATTCTATGACTGCCAAAATGGTCAGATGTATCTACATCAACTAATACAGATTCGTTTTATCCAAGAAGAGTTGGTAATTTGTTAATCACAAAAATGCCATTAAAATAGATAATTTTTAATTTTTAACTAATTTTTCTATGTAGAAGTTACTTACTGCATTAGGATAGTCATCGTTTGTTTTGAAATTTATTTTATTCCAGCAACTTTCTTTTATATTGTTACATATGTCTTTTTTGTTTTCCTAATTTTTATCAGCTTTTTTTATTCTTGTAACTGCAATTACTGCGGATCCACCAGCAAGTGAACAAACAGCTGTTAAATATGGTAAAGCTTCCTACAGTAATGGTGAACATCCACCTTCATGTTTTGTTTCTTTCTTTTACATAAGATGATCAATTATTTTTTTCACAGTTGGTATTGCTAATGTTATGCGAAATTTTCCATCAGTTTTCTTATCTCTCTATTTGAGCAACAGTTAGAAATTGATCAATACTATGTAGTTGATCATTGTTGGCTTTAATTTTAATTCCTTTTCCCTTAATTTTAACAATAGGTACAAAAGTATAATCAACTGTAAAGTTATTCATTTATGTAGATCAGGCGCATCCAAGAAGTGCAATCGGCGGGCGCGTCCACGTTCTGCGGGCGCAAGGCAGTGTAGTTCAGCTCCCAGTCCGCGACCATGTGTCGCTAGTGTCGGCATAGGAGCAATAGAGAGAGAGCTGTGGAGTGAGTGAGACCGCACAGCACTGCTCTGCGCTGGACTGTTCCGCGGTCAGATCCAACATAAACAAAATTACAGAGGAAGTGCAGCTGTGTAAAAGCGGTCGACGAGCGGTAAAACAAGCAATCCATTTACTGTTTACGTAACAATTAGTGTTTGTGTGGCAGCATTACTATGCAAAGCTTTAGACAACAGTATCCAAAACAAGAGTCGAAGAACAACTTAGTAGGCTTCTGACCAACATATTGATTCTATTAGTATTGCACATGCACACTCGTCGTGTGTACGGTAGGCGTCTTCAGAAAGATATAACAGTTTCTTAAAGGAACTAGTGTCATAAAAATTCCATTTTAGAAATAATTTTTTGTAAGCGTATAGAGACTCATTCGTACTCTTAGTACTTACAAGTAAATATTTTTAGTTGTCCTTTGTGCTAGAGCTTTTTCTATCCCTTTTCTAAGTTTAGACATTGGATCCTTTGTTTGCTGTTTTGTATGAAATAATTTTAATATACCAAGTTTGAAAAACTTAAAAAAATTGAGTTAAGGTTATAAAGACCTTTAACCTTACAGTCAGCATTGTTAAAGAAGACAACATTTTAGACATTCTTATTTTTCGAAGAAGGTTTTGTACATTATTCCGGGAGACTGCTAACTCAAAGAATTAGTCAAATATTTTTCGCTAAGTTGTGAACGGTTCTTAGTTTTAGCAAGCTTTAAATGGATGGAATAGCTGTTTCAAATGTACGTGGAGCCAAACGTTGAGAGAAGTTTGGCTACATGCTTGTGCCAAACATGATACTTCTCTCATGGAAAACAGCTGTAAAAGACATCCAAAGTTTCACATATAAGTAAGCCGTCATTCAGATGGATATCGCACTGGAGATCAATCATCTCTAGTTGAAACACTAGTGAGACGTCGTCTGGCCAGAGGGAAAACGGGCGAACAAATGTATCTAATGCCGGTTGAAGCTCACTTATCTCCAAAATTCTGTTTTCAAACTGTTACGGCGATTCGCAAATCATTTGAACATAAAGTGAAAAATTCACATTTTCTTTAACGCTTCCTAATCCATGGAACTTTCCAGATTTCTCCTCACGCTACAGTTTCTCCCACAAAAAATTTTTTTTAAAATGCTTGAATCGTCTGCACTAAATCAACAGCAGAGTAATTTTCGCCTTGGAGTGAATGTTCAAAGTACTTAAATGACCGGTTAGGTCACTCAAAAAAGCCAAATTTATCACTCATTTAGGATCATGAAGTAATTCTTCGGGGCGTCATTTCATTTCCAAAAAGGTATTGATTTCGTCCCTCAAGGAGAAAAAGCGATGAAGTACCTCCCCTCTGCGCAGCCATCTTTCTTTTACGTGGTAGAGGATATACGGGTAATCCGCTTTGATATCAGCCAGAAATTCTTTAAACTGGTGATCTGTGAGTCCTTGCGAGCGAAGATAATTAACGGTTCGAATAACTGTGTCCATAACATTTTGTACGTTGACAGTCTTCGCACGAAGTGCCTCCTGGTGTATCAGACAATGGACTGCCGTGAATAAGGAACAGCCGGCATCAGCCATTTTTGACCTGACGTAACCCGGGAATCCAGTGTGTATCCCTCCTAGCTCAGGGGCCCCATCCGTTGTTACACTGAGCAGGCGTTCCTATTTTAAAACATTTGATTCGAACACTGTCGTCGGCACCCCGAATGAATATGACGATCTGAGATACTTCCGCAACGTCCGTGGACTCGTCAAGAGCGATAGAAAATGAAACGACGTTTGCTGTTCTCTCCGTTAATTGCTGCTCCATATCTGAGGCCATATTTTCGGGTCGGCGAGCAACAGTTTCAGGCAAAAGACCTATTTTTACAAACTTTTTCGTGAGGTCTGATGGACAGATACAAGCCGCCGAGTCGACCAGGCAATACAATATGAGATTCCGAGCCACAAAGGGTTTCGCTGCTTTCTCAATTCTCAGCGAGCATTTGTAACTTGCGCGAAGAATTTGATAACTTGTTTCCTGCTTCTACCACGGAAAAAGAAAAAAAAACACTTACAATTGATTTTGTACAAACCTGTTTTTAAAACAATTTTATCATTTTAACAATTAATTATTTCACTTACTGAAACTCAAATAAGAAACAAATAAAAAAAGATTGGTTTTAGGTGCATTTTACCCCAGTTGCTCTGAAAAGCGGTCATAGAGGCTAGCAAGAACAACGGAATGTGGTCGCAAACTAAATTATTAACTATTGGAGCATTTGCGTTTTAATTCAGTGAAAACATAGAACTAAAATGTATGTTTTCCCATCCATCAAAACACAAATACACAAATCAAATGATGACTCTTAATGCTGTCTGAGAGGGCGTTTGAGACGGATTTTCAAAAAGTGTCAATAAATATCTCACCTGAAACTTTTTCTTATGTTTGTTCGACGCGATTTAATACAACCCTGATATAAAAATTAACCGAAAAGTATTGTTTCTTCTTGTTGACAAGCTGAAATTCGATAACTGGAAGATTGCTAAGTGACATATCGGATTATAAAATGTAGTATTATTGATCATGTTTGTAGATAATAAAGAGTCATATGACAGGAAACACTTACTTCACAATAATGCTGCTCGAAGTTTTCGACACTTCTTCACACGTTGACTGCCGTTCCTCTTGCGACGGTCTTTGTAAGAGGTATTAAGATGCCGTTCAATCGAGTAGTTTTTTTAAAATACATAACGTTCCGATGACATACTAAACGTCTGACACGATTTTCGACAGTACAAAAGAAATTAATTTCCATCCCAGGTTTAAACAGTGCGGACGCACCACTCCACCATTTTTTAGTCTGCTGCTGTTGACCATCCATCTCGATCCACTGTAGTGCTACGTCTATTGACTGAGGGCTTTGTGTCACGTCAATGTCAATGTTTTTGACCGCTGCTGGCGTGGCGGTCTTTCTTCCGTACGAAGCGCACGTACAGCGGGATGGTGAGGCGCTGCGGGCGGACCGCGCGGGCAGCTAAGCGACATGGCTCGGCCACTGCAACAACATATGAACTCGTCCGGGGCGCTGGGCTTGGGAGATCGCGGACGCTAGCGCCCCAGGGGCACAGTTTGAACGAGCCTGATATAGACTAAAAATTTTAAGGATCGGCATTTTTTACGCTCCCTAACCACTATTATCCACGCCTACTCCCATGTGCAACTTTCTCTTTCCATACATTATTTCTCTAGCAGCATTTGCCGCTAGTTTTCTTCCTAATGAAGCATCAGTTGCATGTATTCCTTATTTTGTAGATAATTGAATTTATTTATCTTCTTTGTGCCTTTTGTCTAAATCTTTCTTATCTCTGTATGCAGTATTGTGTTTTTTTTTACATTCTTCATTTAATGAATTAATTCTTGGAACACCATGTGCTAATCTTTCTTCTAGTTTAGTAAAAGGCCGGTAGTACGAATATCCTGGCAAGGCACATTATTTAAAACTAATTTGACTCACCCTTTAAAATGTTTTCACTTTCCCTTAATTTGTGTGGAAAATTATTCAATATTCTGATCAAATACAGAATTGCTTTTGGATTTTTGGCGATGAAATCACTAAATTTATTTGTCAAAATTTGCATTATTCCCCCATCTTAATTATGATAATTTTTATTTCCAGCTAATTCTTCTTCATAAATTTTAATGCTAATCTATCAATTAATTGATAGACATCATTCATCCAGACATGTTCTATTAGTTTTTCTGAACGTTTTTTAATTGAAACTTCCCCTGTTTTCTCTTCTATACTTGAGTTTAAATGTGTAACTAATTTTGGGACATACACTTCAACTATTTCTTCCATCTAACAATTATATTTAATATATCTAGTTGATAACCATTATATTTAATACCTCTACTTGGTTTTAGTTTAGTCACAATTTTTTCAGAATATAATGCTCCTGAATGGTATAGTATATCTGCTTAGTTTGATAAATCAGAACATGAAAACACTGTATTCATATCTTCCATTGTTTTTTGTTTTTTACTTAACAGATTCATTAATGCATCTGTACCTCCATATGTACTGTCACCAATTTTTAATTTATCGCTGTTGAATTCTACTGGTAAATTACCAACAAATTTAAATGTACCAACAGGTCTTAACACAAAAACTTTAGTTTCATTATGGTTAATATCCTCTGGCATTCTTCCACTTTTGTTTATTTCTCTAGTAACACCTTTATACAAACATGAGTGTTCCTCTGCTCTTCATATTTCGTTAGTAAATCTTGTATTTCTGATTTGCTTAATTATCTCTTTTACTACTATTACATTGTTTAATTGGAGGTATATCATTAAAATCTTCTAACTGATAATGAAAATAACCACTTGCTTTTCAACTTTGCTGTTTTCTTGAACTGATTTTAACATCACCAAATACTACCTTTCCTAGTTTTTGTCAATCAATTGCATTGATACCTGGTTGCTCTTCCTTTTGTGTTTTTCATACTGTATTTGTGGTCTTCTTTCTATATTTCAACATTTCTTTTAATTATTCTTTTACTCTTCTATTTTGTCTAGCTTTCTTAACAATTTCTGGGTCACACCTCGCCAACATTTACTAGGGATGAAACAAATGTTAATTACATATTTTTGGTGTCATAAATTTCAATACCCTATTTCTGAATTTACCTTCATCTGGTTTCCTAGTCATATCTATCATAAAAAATCCAAATTAATCATTCTACCCTTTACTATGTATATCTGTAAAATCATCAAACTTCAAATGACATCCACCAAATTCATAATAAATATCGTTTAAAATTTTGTGTCAGCTTTTCTGAAAATATTTAAAAAAATTACATTATCTCTGACTCAATGCTTTGCTATTTTTGAATATGTTAGATAAGATTTTTAATAATCATCTTCAATTGTTTGTGCTTTTGGATCTAATAAATAAGGTATTTTCGCTTTTAAAGCCATGTACACCTAAATTAAATTTAGAAAATCAAGATCTTAAAAAACAGTTAAAACTTCCACACACTAATTTTCTTACAAGAACCTTAGTGTTTTTCAGTTCCCCTTCACTATCTATAAAATTTGTTATTTTAGCAGCTATAATATTGTCACAAAAAGGATTAGTAATTAGTGTAGTTTTTGTTCTTCATTTGAATAATTCATATCTGTAATATTTGTAATAAGATTACTATAATTCAAATTTTCTTTTGGTTACTATCATCCAAATCATTCATTTGTTGGTTTTGTTTTATTTTCGAGTAGTTCTGTGTAGAATGTTTCTTTTTGTTTGTAGTAGACATTTTATTTTCAACTTCCATTTATAGAGCAAATATGTATTTGATTTGTGTAAAAGTAGTTAGAATTAGAGATGTAAAATTCCTATTAAAACATATAAAATTTATTGTTTTAAAAACGAATTTGAAACACATTTAGCACTTACCTGAGTCACAAACACTAAAATTGCCAGCTTACATGGAAAAAAATTAGAGTTAGATATTACTAATAGTTATAATTCTTCAGAATTTGATATCCCTTACAGTATTTTTGTTGTGTTTCAAAGTAATCGAAAACATAGTCAGCTAATTGATTTTTCATTATTTGATAATGTTAAGTTAAAGAACATCTGTATAAATAATTGGCAAAACGAAGTTTTCCTTCAAGAGATACGGAATTTACTGAATTTAGATCCCCAAAATAACTATCTGAAAGACGGTGATGCTTTCCTAGGTTTTAAGAGAGTCACTCAATTGATTGTTGACGTCAATATAAATCCCTTCAGTTTTATTGAATATTATCTTGTGTATGTCACAAATATATGTAGGTGAATGAATGTGTTGGCCACACAGAAAACTTCAATGAAATTAGTTGCCACTTTTAATGATAAAATTCTGAAAGAGACAATTGTCTACATAGTCATGATAAGAAAAATTTAACAAATGATGCTCAGCATAGAATTTTGACTGAAAAATTTTAAAATTTGTATTTTTTATTCTATATAAATGGATAGGAGAGCAAAGGACCTGGAAGAGCAGCTGAATGGAATTAACAATGCTTTGAGAGGAGGATATTAGATGACCATCAATGAAAGCAACATGTGGATAATGTAGCGTAGTCTAAATAAATCAGGTGATGCTGAGGGAATTAGCTTAGGGAATGAGACACTTAAAGTAGTTATTTGGGGAGCAGATTAACTGGTGATTTAGAGGTAGAGAGGATATAAAATGCAGACTGGCAATGGCAAGGAAAGCGTTTCTGAAGAAGGGAAGTTCGTTAACATTGAGTATAGATTTAAGTGTCAGGAAGCCTTTTCTGAAAGTATTTGTGTAGCGTGTATCCATGTATGGAAGTGAAAAATGGACGAAAACAGTGTAGAAAAGAAGAGAACAGAAGCTCTCGAAATGTGGTGCTCCAGTAGAATGCTGAAAATTATATGGGTAGGTCATGACAGTGATGAGGAGGTACTGAATAGAATTTGGGAGAAGAGGAATTTGTGCCACAACTTGACTAGAAGAAGGGATCGGTTGGAAGAACACGTTTTGAGGTAAAACGGGATCACCAGATCAGTATTGGACGGAAGCGTGGAGGGTAATAATCGTAGAGGGAGAACATGACACGAATACGCTGAGCAGATCCAGAAGGATTTAGGTTGCAGTAGTTACGCAGTGATGAAGATGCTTGGACATGATGGAGTAGCCCCAAACCAGTCCCTGGACTGAAGACCACAACACCATATAAATGGATACATTGCTGAAGAAGCTTAATAATCCGAGCAGTTCTAATTCTTTTTTTTATAAAAAGACATTAGTGAGCTAAAAGTAAATCAGTACATTATGTGCTGTCAATATTTAAAAACTAGATATGGAGAAAACATTTGTATGGAGCTTGATAATAAATTAAAAATTATTTTTCCACATGGGTTGAATAAAATAACTACCTGGGACTTCCAATTTTTAAGGTGGTAATATTAAGCTAAAAATATAAAGGAATGAACTAAAGATAATGATAACCAATTTCACGATCTGGAATTTATTATGTGATTAAAGCTTATTGATTTAATTTTTATATTTATTTTTGTGGGTGGGGTGGATTAGATTATAAAATGATCCTCTAGTCGTCGCAACCGACCGACTTACTATTTTCGTAGTTTTAATCTCAAGTCGTCAGATCGATTTGCATTTCGTAACATCACATGAACAATACCTGCCTGGTAAACAACACAGATATTATAGACCAAATGCAGATCTACAGATCTTCAAGATTAGGGACGAAACGCTGAAGCGTGTAGTACTATATGACCAAAATCATTCGCGACTGGTCGTAACTCTGATACCAGAGTCACTTCTCCCTGCATGAATTATAGGGAGATCGCGCCAAATTTTAGAATTGACCGATGTGTGTAGCATATAGTTAAGATTCTGATTCGATAGTAGGGTTTGGTGCATTACCGTTCTCATAATTATGTTCTCCAATCGGATCCCCTATCACACTGGGCGAAGTCTATCCAAACAAAGAGCCTGCACTTACTCCTTCAACAGTATTCAGTTGTATCTCTTTTTCCCTCTAGTCCCCATATTGCTATTAATTCGTTTTCACGGCTGTTGCCCCAACATCTCGCTCATTTCTATCGTATCTCTACCTACATACCACATGCTGGGAGGTGCAGTAACATCGGCCAGAAGCCAGCGTCGGAAGACAACTTAGCTGGCGGGAGAACAAAGTCGGAGGCGGGGAGTTAAGAGACGGAGGCTTGTGTCGCGCTGCCGAGCAGAAATATAATGAGCTCCGCTGCTGCAAGGGCAGATAACGAGCGGAAAATGCGAGAGCAGCCATCCGATGGGAGGAATGGAGACAAGTTCCTCTCCAAAACGTTGCGGTTAAAAGAAATCGTTATGCTCGAGCGGACACGAAAGAACACATTCGTCGGTACTTCTCTGAAGTTACTGACAGAATATTACTTGTGTCAACATCTCATTATCTCAAACAGACGTTGTTTGCGGTATTTAATTTGCCTTTCTCCGTCGTTATTTTATATTTACAGCCGTTATCTATCATCTTTCCCTTATTGTTACATAGTACAATTTAACGACGAAGCAGTATTTGTGAAAAGATGAAAACAATGCAGCGTGTCGTAAGATGCTAAATCTCAGTCAGGGTTCGAAATGTAATTTTATTTAGTATTACACTTAACTGTAAAGAAATAGCAACAATAGGAAGTTAGGAACTCCCTGATTATCCTGAAGTTACTCAGTTTGTCAACCACAACTCGATACTGTGAGATAAGTTATTTCCTAGTTGTGCCCGTCGGCTAGTGCTCGTAGCTAATACTATAGCACCTCTTTCCTTATTTCCGTGAGATGGCGTCTATTTTCCAGACACGGGATAATTGTCCTCTTTTCCTTTAACTCCTCTAAGTGGTGGGCGGTCGGGGTCCACTACGCTGTTTTCGAGAGCGAGTTATTACCCCACGATGGCTCGTGTTTGCTAACACCCTCTCGGAAATACAGCCCTACAAGTTGCGGCAGGAATCAGCAAATAACACCAAGTGCTATAAGATTTACCAGGAAAAGGACGATCGAAATGCGTACGTTCTGTTCTGGCGGCTAATTGGCCGATATTCCTGAATTTTTAACTAATTTCGTTTAGCGGCTTGGGAGGTCGCTAAGGCGGAAGTCTTGCGAGGATATGGCGGAAAGCGGGGCCCTATGGATTGAACACCAAGTTTTTAAACTGTTGCGTCTGAGAAGTTGAGAGTTGGTGATTTTCGATTAACAAAAATTTTGTTCCTCTACTACAAAAAAGTAAAAGAGACTGCAAGTGTTTCTTTGTGAACTAATAGTTACGTATCCTATAATTTGGAATATCGGATGCTAAGTTTCGTACCGAAAATCAGAATTGTTGTCGTGGTCTTCAGTTCTAAAAGTGGTTAAGTGTTTCTCTCTCTGGTAGTCTTCTCTCTGCAATTCCTTTCATCACTCAGTAGCTATTGCAGCCTACATCCGTACGAATCCGCTTATGATATCAATTTTTACCACCACACTTCCATTCATTGCCACATTCACGTCTTCTTGAGCCTGATGACGTGTCCTATCAACCGTTTCCTTATTTAGTTACGTTGGGCCATTAATTTCTTTTTCCTCGATTATATTTACCATTCCTATTTAGCTACTGTAAAACAATTGTGGAAAGATCTAATGGGACGAAACTGTTGAGGTCATCGGTCCCTAAGCTTACACATTACTTAATCTTACTTAAACTAACGTACGCTATGGACAACACACACCCATGCCCGAGGGAGGACTCGAACCTCCGGCGGGGAGAACAGCGCAGACCGTAACAAGACGCCCGAGACAGCGCGACTACCCCATGCGGCCCCTTTCAGCTACTCTGTCTGTCCATGTAATCTTCAGCATTCTTCTGCAGTATCACATACTGGAAGGCTGTCTCCTCTTCTTGTCTGATTTGTATACCTTTCAAGTATTACAACCGTACAAGATTACACTCTAGACATCTAAGTACAGAAAATACCTCCCAATATTTAAATTTATATTTGTTGCTAGCAAATTTCTCTTTTCCAGATACGGCTTTCTTGTTATTGCCAGTATTCATTTTATATCAACTGTACTTCGGCCAAATATTATAACCCATCTATTACCTTTCGTGTCTCATTTCTTAATTTAATTCCTTCAACATCACCAGATTTTGTTTGACTACTTCACATAACCTTCATTAGAATTTTGTTGATGTTTCTCTAATGTAACCACTTCAAGACACTATAAACTCAATTGACCTACCTTCATTGATTTTCACTACAACACGTTACTCTCGTTTACGTTTAGCTGATGCTCATCTTATGATACCTTGTCAAGACACTATCCATTCCAAGTCCTTTGTCGTCTCTGTCAGAATTACAACGTCATAGACAAACCCCCAAATTTTATTTCATCTGCTTCCTATATTTATCCTTGGTTTGCTTTACTGCTTGCTCGATGTACAGATAAAATTGTAAAGGGGATAGGTTACAACACTGTCTCCCTCAGTTGTAAACCGGTGCTTCCCTTTCGTGTCCATCGACTCTCAGAATTATGGCCTGGTTTCTGCACAACTTGTAAATAGCCTTTCGCTCCCTGTATTTTGTCCCTGCTATTTTCAAAATTTCAAACACTTAACTGCAGTCATCCTTTCGAAAAGGTTATGTTACGACAATAAGCCACGCAGGAGGCATGCTACGAGTATGTAAGCTCCGAGCACTTCTAATATCATTACTTCATTATGTCGCTAAAATCAACAGATCACTTACTGTCGAAAGTTATGTTTGCTGACGTGTTTCGGGCGTACCCCGTTGTCAGAACATCTGCCGTATGAAACGCAATTGTCATAGAACAAGCGTTATGTACACAAAACATTAGCAGTGAAAATATTTCAAAATATAGCTACAAATACATACCGCCATATGGCATAGTTCTATGTTTCTACTGGCGTTAAAGACGTATCTCAAAAGTGGGTGATTGGTTGGTTTGTGTGAGTGGACCAAACAGCGATGTCACCGGTCCAAATGTGGGTGCTAAAATAAATAACATAAATAGAAAGAGAAAAACGAAAAATAATAACAGCCGATGGCTTGTTAAACCTTGTGTATTTTTCGATCCTTTGATTTTGATAGAAAAGTTTATAACTATTTTAAGTTTATATGCCAGACATTAACCTTGCTGGCGCAAAGGCATTTAAGTCAATAAAGATGCCTGACTCCATGCCCCCACCCCCACCCCCCACCGGAGATTCCAGTTTCAGCTTATCTACTATCTTAAACTACTATAAAGTCACTTTTATCCCATAAAAATTTGGAGTTTTACGTAAAACAAGGACAGTGACCGTTTCTTGTGCATTTCCTTTATAAGCCAAATACTGTCAGCGGTTTTTTGACATTAGTAAACAGATGACGGTTGGTTAATAGTGTCACGACGCTCTGCCATGAGCACAACAACTTGTTATGATGATGAGTAAATGCACATACAGTGCCAGAAAAAAATTAGTACACCTAGAAAGACGACGTCGATTTGGTTCGGAAGGTGCCATATGCCTCCTGGGGGACAGCAAATGTACTGATGATGGTTTCAACGCTTTCCGCCAACAGATAGCTTATTGGCATAGATACCACAGTGGCATCTGTGTCTATCCTTTAGCAGGGAATGCTAACAGCTTGAAGCCTCAGTTGATACGAACTTGTCAAGCAAGCAGGCAACCATGCCACGGAACCGCACTCGTGCTTCCTACACCCAAATGAACGAGTTTGAAAGAGGTCAAGTCGTGGTCTTCCCAGTGACGAGATTGTTCTTTCGGAGAACTGTCACACAACTTAGACGTGCTGTGTCAGTTATGCAACGACCTTTGGTATCAGTGAACATCATTTTACCAGTACACGAGGTTCTGGATGTTCACACAGCACAACCACCTGTCATGATCGCCGTATTGTAAGGGCAGCAGTGGCAGACGGTATACCTGCCGCAGCACAGATATGAGGACTCGTGAGCCCCTGTGTGTCAATATGAACTGTTGCAAACCGGTTATTACCATTGGGAGTTGGGGCACGCACAGCTCTTGCCCGCCTTCCTTTGACGCCACAGCATCGACGTGCACGGCTCGACTGTTGCTGTTAGAGAAGCATGGAATGGCGCAGCATGGTTTTCAGCGTTGAGAGCAGGTTCTGCGTACACGTGAATATGGTCGTTTACGCTTAGGATGTAGACCTGGTTAGCTTTATTTCGTAGAGTGCATTCGTCCAAGACACGCTGCCCCAATCCCAGGCCTTATGGTCTAGAGTACGATACGCTATAACTCTCGTTCACCATTGACGTTACTCGAGGGAACGATAACCCCAGTTGGTACGTTCAGAACGTATCCCCGTTCTTTGGGAGTTCTTTGAACACGGAGGTGGTGTGTTGTTCCAAGAAGACAGTGATCGCCGACACATTGCCCTTGAAACTCGACGTGATCTCCACGACGCCAAACATCTTCCCTCATCAGTACAATCTCTGGGCTTGACTAAAATTGAGCATGCATGGAACTTGATGGGTTACAAATGGACTGGTGTGACTCGTGAACCAACAACTCGTGCGGAACTTCGGGAACAAATTGAAAGAGTGTGGCAAAATGTATCCCAGGACAGTATTGGCCATCTGGATGGTCAACTGGATGCCAGAGTCAGCACATGTTTTGCCGCCTATTGAGGCTACACCACATATAAATAAGGCTATTTGAGCATGGGTCGACACCTGATACCTCAGAGCCGCTTGTACTATTAATCTGTAAATGTAATCATTTCATACATTCCACATGGACTGTCGCAACAATAAGTCTTGAGTGATTTGGAAACTTCTAGAAGGGTGTACTAATTTTTTTCTGGCAGTGTACTGACAAAAAATATCATATATTTCATTGTTTTCTAATTCTTTTAGTAAAGTGGCACTGTAAATCAATTCACATACTCTCCTGATACCACATGCCTTCCCTCACCATCCTTTTCTCAGTTCTGGCCCATGTGCATTTTTTACAGGACATTATGTGATTCGTTTTTCTGTTATATTAAATTCGGAAATGATCTTTGTTATTGCTTCTCACCTGTATCAATTGTAATTGGTTAGTAACTGTTCCAGGGTTCAAGCTCCATTTCCTTCCTCCATAGCCTTTCAATCAGCGTTCAAATGAAAAATGTGACTTATTAACGTTCATTTCACTATAAAATTGGATTATCGTTTATCATGTTTGTGATCGGTATTTTTCTAATATTATTTTTTTTAACTTAACTGCTTTTAACGCCGCTAGATGCATACAAATTTGCCACCTGGAGACGTGTACATGTAGCTATTTTTTGAAATATTACAGAAGATGACTTCCAGAAATGTTACCATCAATGGCAGAAGCGCTGGAAAAAAGTTCGTGCAATCAGAAGGGAACTACTCTGAAGGATACAACGCTAAAATTGACTAAAACGGTAAGTAAATTATTTTTCACGTCAGTTTCATTACTTTACTGTCGCACCTCGTATATGTTAAGACATTTTGTTTGCAATGTCAATTTAATTTAATAAACAATAAAGTTTTCTCCCTTGCATTATTTTGTGGTGTGTTTTAACCTTTAACAATCAGTTATACATCTCTGTGAGTGAATCATGACAGCAATTTAAATTTATAAATATGATCAATAACTATATGAAATATTGATTATGAAATTTTGTTGCCTCTAGAAGCCGTTAGATAGGCAGCCTGAATCTGGGATTCTGCACCAAGAGTTGGGTTAGCGGTTTAGTAAAATTGATATAACCAAGAACCAAAAGGAAACCAAAAGAATGGAAAAGAGAAAAGCGCTCAGTTTAAACAAGCAATCTCTTCTGTTGTGTGACCAGTAAATCACAGCAGCTCGTCACATTGGTTAGATGCTTAAATGTACTGCTATGTAATTCTATTGAACCATATAATTTTCAACATCCGTTTACAAAAGTTTCTAACTATGGGGACAAAGTGGGCATCAGGACAATTTGTGAGTGCGGACTCCCAATATTCAAGGGCAAAGCTGTTGTTCTCCTTTGATTAACAGGTTCTTAACCTATTGTTCTGCTAAGAGGATTGTGACACCTTGCGATAATCCTTCTCTTTCTTTGACTGGTTCTTAACGTATTGTTCCCCCACCCCCCTTCTCCTCACAGCCCAATGGAAAACCTCTAACCCTCCCCCTCCAACCGATGATACAACTACACTTCAGGCCTGAGTTATTTGAATACCCCCTTTCACTCTACCAATTTTTTTGAGTACTTAATCAAATTGATCAACTAATTAACGCTTCCCCCTAAAGTAAGCCCCCCACCTTCCCTCCCTTCTCTCGATTCCCTACCTTGAAATTTACTGCTCTGTGCTGGAGAGCAAGGATCACATGACAGGAAATTCATCTACGTAGCAGAGGGTATATTGTTTATTTATAAAAAATTCGGTTTCCAGAGTCTGGATATCTCTTGCTCATTTTTCTCTGCTGTTAGCGGAGGTGCAGGTCGTACATGGAAAAGGAATAATAAAATCGATCGCTTCTTTTAAATCCCGATTACACAAGGAATACCGTCATGAAATGTCCATTGTTGTGACTTGGCAAGACAGACAAGCCACTATGAGGTAGCCGGAAGGCACGCGTTTAAGCTCACGCAGGCTGGCGTGAGGTCTGGAACAGTTAAAGGAGTTGAGTCTAGTAAAAAAAGTACGTAGCTTCTGGAATACTTAACTTTAATCCATAATTGGTGAACATCGCTCGCGACGGTACATGTTTTACAGCATCAATAGTGACTGGTAATGGCGCCTTGCTAGGTCGTAGCAAATGACGTAGCTGAAGGCTATGCTAACTATCGTCTCGGCAAATGAGAGCGTAATTTGTCAGTGAACCATCGCTAGCAAAGTCGGCTGTACTACTGGGGCGAGTGCTAGGAAGTCTCTCTAGACCTGCCGTGTGGCGGCGCTCGGTCTGCAATCACTGATAGTGGCGACACGCGGGTCCGACGTATACTACCGGACCGCGGCCGATTTAAAGGCTACCACCTAGCAAGTGTGGTGTCTGGCGGCGACACCACACCCATCACACGTAATTACACTGCTAAATATCATTCAATCACAAAGCACGCACCGTCCATCGTTCCGCACCAAGTGCCGGCTCACACAGCCGTACGCGCAGATGGCTTGGGGTCTTGCAAAGTGACGCACCTTCCAACGGCCACGCCACGCACCAGTGTCCAAGATGCGTCCGCGCGGGCCACGCAACTGACATAGCGGATGTCACGCTATCCCCAAGCAAAAGCACCCAAGAAATTCCTGTCAAAACATATGCTCCCTCTCTCTTTCTCCTCCTGTAATATGCCACTGCCAGGCCTCCTCCCACCATCAGTCACAATCGGACTGAACCGCAAGGAAGCAACGTTTACCTGGTAAACCCCTGCGGAATACCAGTGCATGTGAGAACTCCTTCCAAGGCAAATGCCTGACTGAGAATGGACTCTGCCATCTGTGCTGGAGACTAAGCATCTCACGACAGGAAATTCAATTATATAACATACGTTGTGCTGTTTATTTATAAAATTCAGGTCCCAGGGGCAGGATCTCACTTCCTTTTGGTGAGAAATATCGAGCAACTACATGTCCTAATTACGTAATTACACTGCTGCAGATGGGAGGCGTCACCTGATTGGAAAATTTCCATGTGTGCACTCACCTCGACATGCAGGGGTCGACTGAGCTATTGCACGGTGCCACCACCAGACGACGTCTCACCTTCGTACCCTCGCCCCCACCCTTCGCCATCCATCCCAGAAAAAACTGGTAGGAAAAACATTCACTCTGTGCTGGAGAGGAAGGATCTCACGACACGAAATTCAAATCGAGGCCAATAATGTGTTGATTCACGTTCTTTATTTAATCAGTTTGCGTTGTTCTCCCACTTCGGTTGACATAACGACTGCACCTGCCCCCGTCCCCCGCCCTTGCTCCCCGTGACATAACAACTGTATTCACCAGGGAATGAATGAAGTGCGGCATAGTAGCCGCCGCTTGGGGCCTCCCGAGTGTGCGTGTGTCATCAGGGCGCCTCCACTGAACAGCCCAGTGCCCTAATTATACATCATGTTAGTGAAAACCACTGTCTACAGACCGCATGTGGCTTGCATTGACATCGCGGGCCCCAAACGAAGCATCAAGTGGCGGTAATCTGTCGATCTGCAAATTACAAAATGGCTCTGAGCACTATGCGACTTAACTTCTGAGGTCATCATTCGCCTAGAACTTAGAACTAATTAAACCTAACTAACCTAAGGGCATCACACACATCCATGCCCGAGGCAGGATTCGAACCTGCGACCGTAGCGGTCACGCGGTTCCAGACTGAAGCGCCTTTAACCGCACGGCCACACCGGCCGGCTGCAAATTCCAGACTCGCTTCCTGTCCATCGCTCTCAAGAGGCCACTCCCTGCTTGTCTGTGAGAACCAGCATCTCCAAACACGAAGGTTTTCATTTCTTCTCAGAATACCGCATTCCTGTTGGCTAACATTGGAGACAGAGGGAAAGCTGAAGGAATTTCGATAGCAAAAATACATTGAAATAATCCGTTTTCACTACCCTGTCAGATTAATTATTTAACAATTTGCAGGAGTTAAATAGACGCTTGAAACATCTTACATCTTCCATCTTACAACTATCCTGCTTTATCAAAAAAATATATTTTCAACGTTTGAATAACACACGCAAACATTACGCAAATCATAAGTGCATTCTAACGAAACTGCGTGCTTATGGAATATCACCTCAGTCATGCAACTGGATACGTGATTTCCTGTCATAAAGGACACATTTCATAGTAACAGACGGAAAGTCATCCAGTAAAACAGAAGTAGTACCCGGCGTTCCCCAAGGAAGTGTTATACACTCCTGGAAATGGAAAAAAGAACACATTGACACCGGTGTGTCACACCCACCATACTTGCTCCGGACACTGCGAGAGGGCTGTACAAGCAATGATCACACGCACGGCACAGCGGACACACCAGGAACCGTGGTGTTGGCCGTCGAATGGCGCTAGCTGCGCAGCATTTGTGCACCGCCGCCGTCAGTGTCAGCCAGTTTGCCGTGGCATACGGAGCTCCGTCGCAGTCTTTAACACTGATAGCATGCCGCGACAGCGTGGACGTGAACCGTATGTGCAGTTGACGGACTTTGAGCGAGGGCGTATAGTGGGCATGCGGGAGGCCGGGTGGACGTACCGCCGAATTGCTCAACACGTGGGGCGTGAGGTCTCCACAGTACATCGATGTTGTCGCCAGTGGTCGGCGGAAGGTGCACGTGCCCGTCGACCTGGGACCGGACCGCAGCGACGCACGGATGCACGCCAAGACCGTAGGATCCTACGCAATGCCGTAGGGGACCGCACCGCCACTTCCCAGCAAATTAGGGACACTGTTGCTCCTGGGGTATCGGCGAGGACCATTCGCAACCGTCTCCATGAAGCTGGGCTACGGTCCCGCACACCGTTAGGCCGTCTTCCGCTCACGCCCCAACATCGTGCAGCCCGCCTCCAGTGGTGTCGCGACAGGCGTGAATGGAGGGACGAATGGAGACGTGTCGTCTTCAGCGATGAGAGTCGCTTCTGCCTTGGTGCCAGTGATGGTCGTATGCGTGTTTGGCGCCGTGCAGGTGAGCGCCACAATCAGGACTGCATACTACCGAGTCACGCAGGTCCAACACCCGGCATCATGGTGTGGGGAGCGATCTCCTACACTGGCCGTATACCACTAGTGATCGTCGAGGGGACACTGAATAGTGCACGGTACATCCAAACCGTCATCGAGCCCATCGTTCTACTATTCCTAGACCGGCAAGGGAACTTGCTGTTCCAACAGGACAATGCACGTCCGCATGCATCCCGTGCCACCCAACGTGCTCTAGAAGGTGTAAGTCAACTACCCTGGCCAGCAAGATCACCGGATCTGTCCCCCATTGAGCATGTTTGGGACTGGATGAAGCGTCGTCTCACGCGGTCTGCACGTCCAGCACGAACGCTGGTCCAACTGAGGCGCCAGGTGGAAATGGCATGGCAAGCCGTTCCACAGGACTACATCCAGCATCTCTACGATCGTCTCCATGGGAGAATAGCAGCCAGCATTGCTGCAAAAGGTGGATATACACTGTACTAGTGCCGACATTGTGCATGCTCTGTTGCCTGTGTCTATGTGCCTGTGGTTCTGTCAGTGTGATCATGTGATGTATCTGACCCCAGGAATGTGTCAATAAAGTTTCCCCTTCCTGGGACAATGAATTCACGGTGTTCTTATTTCAATTTCCAGG
The DNA here is from genome assembly GCF_021461385.2 of Schistocerca piceifrons. NCBI lineage: Eukaryota > Metazoa > Arthropoda > Insecta > Orthoptera > Acrididae > Schistocerca > Schistocerca piceifrons. The sequence goes on from NC_060139.1 coordinate 1,070,367,656, forward strand.
AGTGTAGGCCCTCTGTTCTTCTTGATCTATATTAACGACGTAGGAGACAATCTGAGTAGCCGTCTTAGATTGTCTGCAGGTGTTCCGGTCATTTACCGTCATGTAAATTCGTCAGGTGACCAAAACGAATTGGAAAATTATTTAGATAAGATATACGTATGGTGCGAAAAGTGGTAATTGACCCTGAATAAAGAAAAGTGTAAATTTCTTCATATGAGTGCTAAAAGAAATCTGCTAAATTTTGATTACGCGATAAGTAACACAAATCTGAAGTCTGTACATTCAACTGAATACTCTACAATTACAAATAACCTAAATAAGGATGATCACACAGTTAATGTGTGGGTGAGAAAACCAAAGACTGCGATTCGATGGTCATTTATCACGCATTCAGCCATTTTTCCATTGTTCTCTCAGACTGCATCAGCTGTTTGGTATAAGCTGCAATCAGCTTGTATACAATTGTACGTTTTGTGTGCGACTTAGAGCACTATCTACCTGCGATCATTATTAGCAAACCTCTCCACACCATAGTCACCAGAGGACTTCCAACTCCCGGGTTCCCGGGTTCGATTCCCGGCGGGGTCAGGGATTTTCTCTGCCTCGTGATGGCTGGGTGTTGTGTGCTGTCCTTAGGTTAGTTAGGTTTAAGTAGTTCTAAGTTTTAGGGGACTTATGACCACAGCAGTTGAGTCCCATAGTGCTCAGAGCCATTTGAACCATTTTGACTTCCAACTCACGTGTGACGAAACATGTCCATTGATGGAAAACCTGTTTCGGTAACATCCTCTAGACCATTTCTCTGCCATATTTTGAATGTAAATCGAGTCTTCACTTTCACATAGGCACGAAACGACTGTTGCTATGCTTTTCTTGTTCCTCTTATCCTAAAAGCATGCAACTAGATCATCAGGGAGATGGAAAGTCGTCCACCTTTGGAAATCTATGTAGTGTTTGTGTTACAGAGAATGCATGTTTTCTTTGGTGTGCAAGGTAGTAGTTTCATCACTTTGCATTTTTTTAGCATAGTTTATCGTAGAGAAACTTGGATGGAGAATGTATGTCATGCTCTGGGAGTATGTTTCTTACATTGGGGTATTAACAGAGTTGCATGCCGCATAGCTATTAGGCCGGAAGCCGCAAACTCTAGCGTTACAGGGTGTTTAAGTGCAGAACTGGGTAGTCTTCGGAATGTATGTGTTTATGTTCTCTCTTACCAATACCTTCTTGGTACTGAGCTCAGACACTAGAACAATATTTCTGAATTGATAGTGCAGTAGATTTACGTAAAATGCTTCAAACTACGTCCACCAGGAACTCCATCATGCATAAATCACACCTTTCTTCTTCATAACAATTTGTTATATCATGACAATACTTTTATATCTACTGTACACCGATAAGGGATGCTAACCTCCTCAAATGCGCGCATCTGGGGAGATCTTGTGCACTTGAATGGGTGCTGTGAGTAAGATTGGTAAGATTGGTGCGGTTGTAGACTCAGCTCACTCTGCTTCTTCACGAGTAATGACATTTAGCTGTATTCCTCTGGCTCCCATCCACATAGGGAAAAATGGGCTACCGTAATTGTAAATTACGCTCTACGTATTTCTATCACTTCGATCATAGAGCGTAATTTGCAATATATATCATGTTAATTCTCGAACACGTACGCACACACACACACACACACACACGCACACACACACACACACACACACACACACACACACACACACACACACACACCCGGCTTAGGTTCGAGTCCTCCCTCGGACATGGGTGTGTGTGTTTGTCCTTAGGATAATTTAGGTTAAGTAGTGTGTAAGCTTAGGGACAGATGACGTTAGCAGCTACGTCCCATAAGATTTCACACGCATTTGAACGTTTTTGAGCGCTAAAAATCCGATAAAATCGCTAAAATCGATCACGTTATCAACTATGATGCTTATTACAGTACATCGATGGTGTCTTCTCCATCCCATTCGCCCACTAGTACGCTGCTGATTACCATATAATGATTAACTGCCATCACTTGTTTGCGATTGGTGGATGGGCAACACATTTCGGGGATGGCTAGCACCGAAACAGTAATTGCGTACGTGAGGAATCAGTCGAAACCGAATACCAAGCCATCAGCTACCCCATCACTGTGAAAGATGAGTTTAAATGTAGCGATCATCAGTCACCTACGGGCAGATATTTGGAAACGATACACAATGCTGGAAGACACTTCCAGTTTCTTTATGTTGTGACTGTCTTTTAGTTTAATCATCCGGTGTGTGTGCTGTGAGTGCAGCATCAAGATGATTTACACCGTGCGATGTCCAGTTTTCTATGAGAGCCAATGGATCGAAACATGTTAATAGCGGTTCATAACCTGACACATACCTCAACGTCGTGGTAGAAAATACAAAACGATTGGCTGTGTACAAAACGTAATGGTAGAGTGCTTGGACGTGTTACAGCAGTGGACTCTGTCTTGCAATGGTACTTGCTGTTGTCTCTATCTTATCACGCAGTGGAACCTTCCTCCTGTTTCTAAATACAGTGGATACACCCAGATTATGAATCCTGTAGTGCTTGAAAAATCCAGTCACGGCATCAGATTCCCAATTTATAGCGATCCCTGACATCTATCCATGCCAGCTTATCTTAGTTAAATAATCTTACATCGCATTTTCAGTGAAATAAACCCTCTTGTTTCAGTGAAATAAACCCTCTCTAAAAATGGAGATGCTTGTACATTCATAAATTTAAACTCTTTGATCCAACGGAATTTGTACCTGATGATGGCGTAACAGCTGACAACCGATTTGTGTGACAGATAATAATACATTACACCATTGTTGTTGCCAGAAAGGGGAAGAAAGCCAATGTTCACTTCTTGTGCATACCAGGTGGAGTCATTCAAGACGTGGAATGGGTCCTTCCGGATGCCATGAAGAGCACAGGGTGCAGCCAACTGCAGGTGGTGGCACACATTGGTGCCTAGAGTTCACCATTTGCAGCATAGTCGAGGGCCGTTTGCGGACCTCTGGTACAGATCCGAGTGGAGGGTCTACATCAGAGGTTTAGACGATTCTACAACCTTGTAGGTTGCAGATTCCTCGACTTACACCACAAGGTTGTTGGGTTTCGGGTTCCACTGAATAGGTCAGGAGCCCACTATACGTAAGAGGTGGCTACGCAGGTAGCAGGGGCTGTGTGGCGTGGACTGGGCGGTTTTTCAGTTAGAGGGTCTCGGAAAAACCCAAAAAGGGCTTCAGTCACAAACGTTGCAGGCCGAAAGCAGGAAGAATCATAGCTGTGTTGTGAAAGTACCAGAGCTCCAAGCGCCAAGAGAAAGCACTGATGCTCAAATGGTTACAGGCACAGAAAGGTGGCTACAATCGGAGATAAGCTCCGCCGAAATTTTTGCGATGAACCTAACGGTGATCCGAAAGCAAGGCTAAACACGGTTGGCGGTGGCGTGTACTTGCTGTGGGAAGCAGTTTATCTTATCACGAAATTGAAGTAGATAGTTCCTGTGAGTTATTATAGGCAGAGGTCCTTATAAGCAACCGGAATAAAATAATAATTGGATCCTTTTACCGACCTCCCAACTCAGATGATACAACTGCAGAGTTCCCGACTTATACAATGATAGTTGGTGGTGACTCTGATTTACCCTCGATGTGTTGGCTCAAATACATGTATAATTCCGGAGGTACGCATAAAACATCATCCGAAATTGTGCTCCACGCATTCTCTAAAAATGATTTCGAGCAATTTGTTCATGAGCCCACCCGTGTAGTAAACGGTTATGAAAACACGCTTGACCTGTTGGCAATAAATAATCCTGAGCCAATAACGCGTATCAAAACGCATACAGGGATAAGTGAACACAGAGTTGCCGTAGCAAAACTGAATACAGTAGTCCTCAAATCCTCTAAAAGTAAACGAAAAATACACCTATTCAAAAAAGCAGATAAAAAATCTCTTCACGCCTTGCTAAGAGACGATCTCCATTCCTTCCAAATTAACAATGTACAACTGACCAGATGTGGCTTGAAATCAAAGAAATGGTATCCGCAGCAATTGAGAGATTTATAGCAAAGGAATTAACAAACGACGGAGCTGATTCACCTTGGTGCACAAAACGGGTCAGAACACTGTTGCAAAAACAACGAAAAAAGCGTGCCAAATTTAAACGGACGCTAAATCTCCAAGATTGGCGTTCCTTTACAGAAGCCGGCCGGTGTGGCCTTGCGGTTCTAGGTACTTCAGTCTGGAACCGCGTGACCGCTACGGTCACAGGTTCGAATCCTGCCTCGGGCATGGATGTGTGTGACGTCCTTAGGTTAGTTAGGTTTAAGTAGTTTTAAGTTCTAGGGGACTGATGACCACAGATGTTAAGTCCCATAGTGCTCAGAGCCATTTGAACCTTTTACAGAAGCTCGAAATGTAGGGCGGACTTTAATGCCAGATGCTTATAATAGCTCCCACAACGAAACTGTCTCGAAACCCACCATAAAATCGAAAGAGATTCTGGTCGTATCTGAAGTATGCTAGTGGCGAGACACACTCAATGCCTTCTCTGCGCGATAACAATGGAAATACACTCCTGGAAATTGAAATAAGAACACCGTGAATTCATTGTCCCAGGAAGGGGAAACTTTATTGACACATTCCTGGGGTCAGATACATCACATGATCACACTGACAGAACCACAGGCACATAGACACAGGCAACAGAGCATGCACAATGTCGGCACTAGTACAGTGTATATCCACCTTTCGCAGCAATGCAGGCTGCTATTCTCCCATGGAGACGATCGTAGAGATGCTGGATGTAGTCCTGTGGAACGGCTTGCCATGCCATTTCCACCTGGCGCCTCAGTTGGACCAGCGTTCGTGCTGGACGTGCAGACCGCGTGAGACGACGCTTCATCCAGTCCCAAACATGCTCAATGGGGGACAGATCCGGAGATCATGCTTACACCTTCTAGAGCACGTTGGGTGGCACGGGATGCATGCGGACGTGCATTGTCCTGTTGGAACAGCAAGTTCCCTTGCCGGTCTAGGAACGGTAGAACGATGGGTTCGATGACGGTTTGGATGTACCGTGCACTATTCAGTGTCCCCTCGACGATCACCAGTGGTGTACGGCCAGTGTAGGAGATCGCTCCCCACACCATGATGCCGGGTGTTGGCCCTGTGTGCCTCGGTCGTATGCAGTCCTGATTGTGGCGCTCACCTGCACGGCGCCAAACACGCATACGACCATCATTGGCACCAAGGCAGAAGCGACTTTCATCGCTGAAGACGACACGTCTCCATTCGTCCCTCCATTCACGCCTGTCGCGACACCACTGGAGGCGGGCTGCACGATGTTGGGGCGTGAGCGGAAGACGGCCTAAAGGTGTGCGGGACCGTAGCCCAGCTTCATGGAGACGGTTGCGAATGGTCCTCGCCGATACCCCAGGAGCAACAGTGTCCCTAATTTGCTGGGAAGTTGCGGTGCGGTCCCCTACGGCACTGCGTAGGATCCTACGGTCTTGGCGTGCATCCGTGCGTCGCTGCGGTCTGGTCCCAGGTCGACGGGCACGTGCACCTTCCGCCGACCACTGGCGACAACATCGATGTACTGTGGAGATCTCACGCCCCACGTGTTGAGCAATTCGGCGGTACGTCCACCCGGCCTCCCGCATGCCCACTATACGCCCTCGCTCAAAGTCCGTCAACTGCACATACGGTTCACGTCCACGCTGTCGCGGCATGCTACCAGTGTTAGACTGCGATGGAGCTCCGTATGCCACGGCAAACTGGCTGACACTGACGGCGGCGGTTTACAAATGCTGCGCAGCTAGCGCCATTCGACGGCCAACACCGCGGTTCCTGGTGTGTCCGCTGTGCCGTGCGTGTGATCATTGCTTGTACAGCCCTCTCGCAGTGTCCGGAGCAAGTATGGTGGGTGTGACACACCGGTGTCAAAGTGTTCTTTTTTCCATTTCCCGGAGTGTACTATCGGCGACAGTGCTGCCAAAGCAGAGTTATTAAACACAGACTTCCGAAATTCCTTCACTAGAGAAGACGAAGTAAATGTCGAGAATTCGAATGAAGAACAACTACCAACATGAGTAACGTAGAAGTAGACGTCCTCGGAGTAGTTAAGCAACTTAAATCACTTAACAAATGCAAGTCTTCCAGTCCAGACTGTATACCAGTTAGGTTCCTTTCAGAGTATGCTGATACAGTAGCTCCATACTTAACAGTCATCTACAGTCATATACTACTGTTCTCTCGTGAAATACCCGTACCCATAGATCGGAAAGTTGCTCTGGTCTCCTCATTATCCAAGAAAGGTAGCAGGAGTAATCCACTAAATCACAGGTCCATATCGTTAACGTCGATATGCAGCAGGATTTTGGAAGATATATTGTGTTCGAAAATTACGAATTACCTCGAAGGAAACGGTGTATTGACACAAAGTCAAGACGGATTTAGAAAACATCGTTCTTGTGAAACATAATTAACTCTTTACTCACACGAAGTGTTCAGTGCTGTTGGCAAGGGATTTCAAATTGATTTCGTACTTCCAAATTTCCAGGAGGTATTTGACACTGTACCACACAAGCGGGTCGTAGTGAAATTGCGTGCTCTTCGAGTATCGTCTGGGTTATGTGACTGAATTCATCATTTCCTGTCAGAGAGCTGACAGCTGAAGTAAAGTTATCAAGTAAAACCGAAGTGATTTCTGACCTTCCCCAAGGTAGCGTTATAGGCCCTTTCCTGTTGCTTTACTGAATAAACGATTTAGGAGACAATGTGAGCAACCGTCTTAGGTTGTTTGCCGATGATGCTCTTGTTTAGAAACTAGTAAAGTTATCGGAAGATCAAATCAAATTTCGAAACGATTTAGAAAAGATATCTCAAAAGCGGAAAAACTGGCAAGTGATCCTAAATAACGAAAAGTGTGATGTCATCCACGTGAGTGCTAAAAGGAATCCGTTAAACTTTGGTTACACGATAAATCAGGCAAATCTAAAGGCCATAAATTCAACTAACCAATGATTGCTTTTTATTGGCAGGACACTTAGGAAATGTAACAGAGCTGCTAAAGAGACTCCCTAAACAATATTTATCCGTCCTCTTTCGGATACAATTGATCGAGTACGTCGAGAAAACTCAAAGAAGGGCAGCACGTTTTGTACTATCACGAAATACGGGAGAAAGTGTCACTGAAATGATACAGGATTTGGGGTGGACATCATTAAAACAAAGGCGTGTTTCTCCTCCGAATGCGAAAATATTTTTATGACGCCAACATGCATAGGGAGAAACGATCATCAGAATAAAATAAATGAATCAAAGCTCGCACAGAAAGATATAGGTGTTAGTTTTCTTTCACGCGCTGTACAAAATAGGAATAATAGGGAATTATTGTGAATGTGGTTCGATGAATCCTCTGCCAGGCACTTAAATGTGATTTGCAGAGTATCCATGTATATGTAGACATCGATGTGTATGTTTCATTCATAATGTATAAAATATTGTACCGTGGACCGGCCGAACACTTAATCAAAGCAAGAAGTTTTTTATTTTGTGAGTATCCTGTTGTGCTTTAATAATCCTTTCTCTTGTTGATTTGGAACGTGTTGTCTCCCAGGCATTTCACTTTGTTCGATACTGCACAAAAGACGTTATTTTCATCTCTGTGGTCATAAAATCAAAATTTTGGATGAAGACGGGAAAACGGAATACGCGCTGTGCATATTTTCTTCCATCCAAGAGTTAAATACATTCGTTTCCCCACAGATGTATTCCATTTTGTAAACACAGTAATCATCAGGTATTTTGACTCGGTTGGGGACCGAACAACTGAGTGGCGTGACACTGGACAAGTGAGCCCAATATCCGAGGAAACCCGGACACCCCCAGTTGGCAGGCAAGTGGTCCGTTGCGGTAATTTGTGGTCATCTGTGATTGGTACATAATTTCAAATAACGTCGTCCGTACACTCGTTTCACAAGCTACGGTTTGTTTCATATGTGTTCATTCGCTGAAGTGTGTAGTCGAAAATTTTGGGCAATGGTTATATAAAAAACTTAAATAATTCAGTTTAGTTACTAATCCACAACTGACTCAGAAAGTTTCATTGCACGTGTGACACTACTTCTTTACATTCGGGTTAGGAACGATGGGTATTGCAAACCGTACAGTCAGTAGTGGAGGATTGTGGACGACGGTGCTGCTGAGAGACGAAGAGACTGGGTGCAGGAATGAGTGGTGCCCGGGTCTGCTTGTGCACGTCAGCCGGAAGACGCAGTGCCCTTTGAGACCTCTGCCGTGTGACCCTCTGGCACTGCTGCGACGCTTTCACTCGTTTGTGACATCCTTTTCTTGCCACGGTCCCTGGGAATCTCATTTTAATTTCCCTTTTATTCTCGTGATTTCTCCACGCATTCTCTTTACGCAGCCTTCTGTTTCTTTCCGCCTCTCATCCTGGCTGTACTGCAGATTCATAAATCTTGTTACAAACGAAATTCCCTACAAATCTCATTTCCGAGAAACAAATGCGAGCAATTTGTGGGCTCATTTCCGGGTGTGCCAGTTTCTGTGGGAATTTGTGGCCCTCTACAGGTCATTATACTAGCGTAGAGGAATGAGTTTAGAACGTTAAAAATACAAATATTAGATGGTTCTCTACTTTACCTCTAAAGGGATTCCCTCTCGAGTTCCAGAGCCTCGGAAAGACTCCACCATGCATTGTTTGATCTCGCACCTCCATACACACATGCCATACAATTCGCTTAAAATACTGTGTCATCCAAAGAGGCTTAATTACAATCAATACTGAGAGCGTGACTGATCAGTGTGTACCTGGCTCTGGTTAACGTAACATACCAGATTGTAGTTCAAGTTCTGTGTAATAATAATTATTCTGGTTGTAAATAAGAGCTGGTTGTCATTCACAGTCACAGATTTAGATTAAGAGGACACAGCTCGTAAGTGATTACGCTGCTTCGTTCATAGAAATACTGATTTAGTTGCTTATGTTAGTACAGAGCACAAACACACAGTGTGGACCAAAATATTTCGACTACTGCCCACGTTGCGGTTGATAATAGTAGAAAGTCTAAAGAAATATCAAGACACATTCATGGGGTTGGTCGACCAGAAGAAAGCGTTTGACAATGTCAATTGCTGAAGCATGCTCGAAATTCTGGGAAAAATATGGGTAAGCTATAGGTAAAGACGGGTAATACACAATATGTACAAGAACCAAAAGGGAACAATAAGGACCAAGAACGAAGTGCTCAGATTGAAACTGGTTTAATACGAGGATATAGCTTACTGATCAGTCTAGACATCGTAGAAGCAATGACGAAAATAAAAGACAGGTTGAAGAGAGGAATTACAGTTCATAATAATTTTCGCTGATGACATTGCTAGCTCAGTGGGGGTGAGAAGAATTACAGGATCTGCTGAAAGGGATGAACAGTCTAATGAGTACCGACTATGTATTGAGAATAAATCGAAGAAAGACAAAAGTAATAAGAAGTAGCAGAAATGAGAACAGCGACAAACTTAACATCAGGTTTGGTGATTACGAAGTAGATGAAGTTTAGAAATTCTTCTACCTAGGCAGCAGAAAAACCAACGACGGACGGCGCAAGGAGGACATTGAAAGCAAGCTACCCAGGCGAAAAGGGCATTGCTGGTCACGGGAAGTCTACTTGTATCAAACATAGGCCTCAATTCGAGGAAGAAATTTCTGAGAATGTAAGCTTGGAGAACAGCACTGTAGTGTAGTGAAACATGGACTGCAGGAAAAGCGGAACAGAAGAGAATCGAAACACATCAGTTGTGGTGATACACACGAATGTTGAGAATTAGATGGTCTGATAAGGTGAGGAATGAGGAGGTTCTGCGCAGAATCGGAAATCACTGACAAGGAGAAGGGACAGGGAGATAGTACATCTAATAAGACGTCAGATAATAACTTCCATGGTACTAGAGGGAGCTGTAGAGGATAAATACTGTAGAGGAAGACACAGATTGGAATACCTCCAGCAAATAACTGAGGATGTAGGTTGCAAGTACTACTCTAAGATGAAGAGGTTGGCACAAGAGAGGAATTCATGGCGGGCCGCATCAAACTAGTCAGAAGACTGATAACTCAAAACAAGAAAGTGCCCTCTGCGACACGAATGTCCCAAGGTGGCTTTGTGGGAATGTGACGCTACTAGGGAAGTATGTAAGGCAAACAGACACGAATGGGCTATCATTCTAACGACGACACGGTCCGCAAACAGGAAAATATACTGTGACAAACGCCATACTGTTGTCATCCGGCGCCTGTAAATGAGACTCTTGAAAATGGCGAATCTGGTAGGCTGCTCGCCTGTTATTGTCGTGAGCAAATATGAAAAGTGATTGAAGGGCGTTCAAACCACGAGCAGTGGTGGACTTCCACGCATCATTACTTGGACCACCTGCGTCCTTACATGCTACTTGTCTTATCCTAGTTTTCCGGCATCTTCCACCAGGATGATTGTCTTATCACAAGACCAGAGTCGTGCTGTAGTGGTTTGAGGACCATGACACTCAACATACAGTGACGTCTTGGGTGCAAAATTCACGAGATCCGAGCCTTATGGAGCACATCTGGGACGCTATTGCCACCGGCTCCGCGTCCACAAAATTCGCTCTAAGAAAAAAAAAGGTAAGAAAGACACAACATGATAGAATGACACCAAGGCGACTGAAATCGATAGATGTGATATACATGCATGATAAAACAAGTGATTACATGTCCACAAAAGCCTGGTGATTTTTAATGAGAAAAAGTTTTACAAGTAGAACAAGTCAATAACGCGATGGTCCACCTCTAGCTCTTATGCAGTCTCTTATTCGGCTTCTAACTGATTGACACAGTTGTTTGGATGTCCTCCTGAGGGATTTCGTGCCAAATTTTGATAGGCTCGGGATCGTTTGAAGGCCCTACCCATAATCCTCCAACCATTCTCAGTTAGGTAAACACCTGACGGCTTTGCTGATCAAAGTGAGATTTGACTGGCACTAACACGAACAGTAGAAACTTGCATCTTGTGCAGGCGGTCATTATCTGGCTGAAATGTAACCCCAGTATGGCTTGCCATGATAGGCAACGAAACAGGGTATAGAATTTCGTCCATGTACCGCTATGCTGTAAAGGTGCCGTGAGGGAATCTCCAGACACATCTTCGCTGGTCACAGGGACTCAATTCGAAGGGGGACTCATCACCGAACACAATTTTACTTTAGTAATGTGATTCCATCCCGCATACGTGTATCGAGACGCCCTGGACTGTAGTGGGGTATCAAGTCGACTGTGGCCCGCCATACGACCCATCATCCGAGAGTGATGGTCCGAGGTGCCATTACATTTCTACATGTACATCTACATAGATACTCCGCAGTCCAGCACACTGGACGTGGCGGAGGGTACCCCGTACCCTTGATAGTCATTTCCTTTTCTGTCCCACTCGCAAACAGAGCGAGGGAAAAGTAATATCTACGTCTCTCCGTACGAGCCCTAATCTCTCGTACCTTATTTCCGTGGTCCTTACACGCAATGTATGTTGGATGCAGTAGAATCGCTCTACAGTCCAGATGCCGTTTCTCTACATTTTCTCGACAGCATTCCTCCAAGAGAATGACACCTTCCCTTCTGGGATTCCCACTTCAGTTTCCGAAGCATATCTCTAACACAAATCAAGCTGTTCGTCTCTGAATTGCTTCGATGCCTCCGTTTAATCCCCAAACACTCGAACAGTAATCAATAATAGCTCGCACTGGCACCCAGTATGCGGACTCCTTTACAGATGAACCACACTTTCCTCGAATAACCGAAATAGACCATTCGCCTTTTCTACCACACTTCTCACGTGCACGCTCCCTTTCCCACTGCTTTGCAGCGGGCCCAGATATTTAAATGATGTGACGGTGTCAAGCAGCATACTACTATTACCGTATCCTAACAGTACGGGTTAGTTTTTCCTACTCATATGCATCGTCAGCAAACAACGTAGATTCCTGCCGACCCTGTCTCCGAAATCATAACACTTCTCTGGGAACTCCTGACGAAACCCTACTCTCTGATGAATACTCACCGTCTAGCACAACTTAAGAAGTCTTCAAGTGATTCACGTATCTATGAACCTATTCCATGTGCTCGCAACTTCTTTAACAGCATGTAGCGGGGTACCGTGGCAAACGCTTGCCGGAAAACTAGAAATATGGAGTCTACCTGTTGTTGTTCATCCATAGTTCGCATTAGATCATATGAGAAAAGGGAAAGCTGAGATTCGTACAAGCGATGCTTTCTGAAATCATGATGATTCTTGGACATAAAATTCTCGGTCCCAAGAAAATTTATTATCTAGGAACTGAGAATATCTTCAAGGATTTTGCAGCAAATCAGTTTTAGGGATATTGGCCTGTAATTTTGCGGGTCCGTTCTTTTATCCTTCCTATATACAGGACTCACCTGCGCTTTCCTGCAGTCGCTTGGGACTGCACTGGGTGAGAGATCCGTGGTAATTGAAAACTAGGTAATGGCTGAATGCTGTAGAGTACTCTTTGATAAGTCAAACTGGGATTAAGTGGCTCTCAGGACTCTGAGACTTAACATCTGAGGTCATCATTCCCATGGACTTAGAACTACTTAAACCTAACTAACCTAAAGACATCACACACATCCATGCCCGAGGCAGGATTGGAGCCTGCGGCCATAGCAGCAGCGCGGCTCCAGATTGAAGTGCCTAGAACCGTTCGGCCACAACGGCCGGCTTACTGGGATTCCATCCAGACCCATTGCCTTATTTGTTTTCAACTCGTTCAGTTGTTTCTCTACGCCAAGGGTGCTTATTTCTATATCTTCCATACAGGAGTCTGTTCGATGGACAAACGATGCTACGTTTGTATGATTCTCCTGCGTGAAAGATTTCTTAAATGTGAAATTTACAACTTCGGCTCTCGTTTTGCCATCTTCAACTGCCACACCAGACTGGTTACAAATGACTGAATGGAAGTCTTAGACCCACATAGCGGTTTTACATAGGACCAAAATTTACTCAATTCTTTTGCAACGCCATGACGGCGGTGTTTGTTGCATGCCTCGTGCATAGACATTTTCACAGACACACAAATTTCTATTGAACCTTACTTGTCATCATTTGTGCATTCTCTTTTGAACTGGGAGTGCAACAGCCTCTGCTTCCACATAGTATTCCGAATCTCGTTATTAAACCATGGTAGCGGCACCACCGTTTAAATAGGAAAGCTTGATTTGGTGCAATATTTTGGAGTGTTCAAGTTACAGCCAGGTGCGGGCCGGATTGCAGTACGTTAGTCTGACCAGCGTTTGTGAAGTGGAATGGAGGCCACAGAGCCGTCGAAAACCGCTGAAAAGAGTAAACGCAGCGGTTTGCATGTCGCAAGTTACAGGCGGAAGGGGCCCACTGACTCAAAGAGGGTGTGGTGTGTACGTAATGCGAAGCGGCGCGTTAGCAAAACAGAGGCATACAGCCGAGTATAAATAGGTGCCGTTTCCTAACGAGGTTGGTTCAAGAGTGGCAGCTCTCCCAGACGGCGAGACATGTCACAGCGCTGGCTGCAGGCAGCAACAGACGGGGCGCCAGTGTCCCAGCCTACGGTGGGTCATTGGTTTGACACTCTGAGGCTGACGTGGGGTCCGCAGCCAGCCAGCAGCAGCCACTCTTTTGCTCGCTACCGCGGGCAGTCGTCTCGGCTCCCGACACACGCCGGACACTTCCCGATGCGAGGGCCACAGATTCGGACGCTAGATCATGGGCGCTTGTTTCACGTCGTGATATCAGCTACGCCAGCAGGGATGGAAGCAGCGGGCCGCTAGGTGGCTTCCAGCAGAGCAGTGCTGAGTCAACGGGGAAGAAGACTGTTGAGTCGGCTGCAGGCGCAGCCCAGATAATGCAGTCCTACAAGGCTGACACACAGCAGCGCATTGCACTTGGTGGATGGGGTGGTGGCCTCAGCATTGCAGGACCCTGTGACGTGGACCGAGGTGAACAGAGCACTGTAGTGGACACCAAAAGATCCTAAGGAAGTTCCCAGGAGAGGGGTCGAAACATCGAACATTTTAGAAGAAACATGGCGTGGCCTAGTAAGCCCAGAAGATTTTAACTTCACTTCAAAAAATAAATCACTTGGAAAGATCTCGCCGATTTTTTAATACGCCATCTCCTGGCACCCACCCATTAAATTTGGTGTCAGAATAGCGAACGTCATCTGTCCAGTACGATTTTTGAGCCCACAACCTGCATTATGGTCACAAGATTTGCTGAGTTTTGACCAAGGTTTTTTTTTTTAGTATTGCACGTTTTCTTACCTTTTTTCCGAGTATGGCTCCTGGCAAGCCACATTGTAGATGTTTTGCATGGGCATAGTATTTTTTGTTGTCAGAGTGAGTGTTACTGCATTTGGAGCAGAAAGTTTTATATTTTTTCGTGGCATTTAATTGCTTTCTAAGTATGATGTTTTATGTATCTCCTCCTAAAACGTAAGATGAGATACTGAGTATAATGATATGGAGCTGTAGGCAGTCAGGTTGTTCTTGTACTTAAATGTTTTGTTTTGGGACTAACTCGGAGGGAATGCAACACAATGGCAGAGTCTGAGACGCAAGGTGTGTCAGAACCAGAAGCGGTGCGGATTTTGTTGTAAAAAGTATCACATCTGACAGCGGACAATACGCAGTTGAGAAATGAATTAACATCTGGAAGTGAGTGAGAAAGCGCATCTGATAAGTCATTGTTGCCTAGGGTGCAGCGGCCGCGATGCTGCTTATTCCATTTTCTGGCAAGGTACCTGAGGATTTGCGTTCGTTTGTGGTGACTTGGAGACTTCAATTGTGATGAATGGTTGGTCTGATGAATAGTTGTTACGTAGAGCCTAGATTAGATTAACGGGTGAAGCAAAGACATATGTAAGGTTTGCTGATGTCTTAAGGAATGCAGGACAGCTTAAGTAGTTGAAGGAAGGGCTTTTACAAAGCTACAAGAAACAAATAGTTCTCGTTACTTTAGAGAGAGGTTAAGTACAATGACAAAGAGAGAGGGTAAGAGAGTGGAGATATTTGCGGACCAGATAAGAGAAATTAATGAGTATACGTACGTGTTGGGTGAGAGCGATGAAGCGAATAGTGTTCTGTTGCAGGGGGCCGAGCAAATGGCACTTGATGTATTTTTTGAGAGGGTTACCGGCACATATGTCAGGGAATGTGCGTGAATGGACTCCGAAAGATTTGTAGTCGGCCATTCAGCTGGCAAATCAACGTGAGGAGATAGACGTGGCAACAGGGGTACACGAGAGGTAAACAGTGTTTACGGCGGGTGTGGAATGTTTTAAGTGTGGTCGTACGGTACATGTGCAGAGGCAATGCACCCAATCACCAAGGAATAGAGGAAGGGGTTGAAATCAGCAACTTGGAGGATGGAGAAGTGGGGATAGGAGAGATGGACACTCGTTAAACGGCAGAGGGGGCCCAAGACCAATCTAAGGGATCTCCCACTTAATTTCAATGCTACGAATACGTATCCGGAGGTAGAATGTTTAGTGGTAGGAACTAAAAAGTTTAAGATTTTGTTGGACACAGGGGCACAAGTGTCAGTGGCTACTAGGCATATAACGGGACGAAGGAAGCTAGAACCACCACGTTATAGGTTGCGTGGTGTGGGGATAAGGAGGTCACACCTTTGGTGTCGGTGACAGTTGGTTTTCGAATAGAGAAAGTCCGATTTAAAGCATGCATGGAGATAGTACCATGAGATAGCGAGGGCTACATGATCCTAGGAGTAGATTTCTTGAACCAACATCATGCCGAAATTGACCTTGGACAACGAACTGTGGAACTTGGGCCGTTACCAGGAACTCTATTTGTGGTGTCACCGCCAGACACCACACTTGCTAGGTGGTAGCCTTTAAATCGGCCGCGGTCCGTTAGTATACGTCGGACCCGCGTGTCGCCACTGTCAGCGATTGCAGACCGAGCGCCACCACACGGCAGGTCTAGAGAAACTTCCTAGCACTCGCCCCAGTTGTACAGCCGACTTTGCTAGCGATGCTACACTGACAAATACGCTCTCATTTGCCGAGACGATAGTTAGCATAACCTTCAGCTACTTCATTTGCTACGACCTAGCAAGGCGCCATTACCAGTTTATATTGAGCATATTAATGTACCGTCAAGAGCGATGTACACCGATTATGGATTAAAGATAAGTATTACAGCAACAGCGTACCTTACTGGCTATATTAATTACATTTCCAGACCTCACGCCAGTCTGCGTGTAATTAAACGCGTGCATTTCGGCCTCCTCTAGCAACACGGTGTTGGCTCTCCTGCTATCACAGCACATGGCGACGAGTCTCAAAAGGGTCTTCTTCTTTATACTTGCTTAAATTTCGTTCTATCATGGCTTCACCACAATCTCCAGATGTACTGTCCGAATTTTATCGCTTGCAGTATCAGCAGACGCAGGCCTTATTGGATGTCCTTGGACAGCTCGTCCAGGGTCAACGTGCGATGCAAAACGATGCGGCCGCCGCCGCTCCACCGCTACCGCAGCCACAACACAACACGCAGTTGCTCCACCTTTTCGTCCTTTTGATGCTGCACTGGAAAGCTGGACGGAGTGGTCACGCCACTTTGGATTCCATCTCACCGCCTGCAGAATTCTAGGTAATGAGCGACAGCCATTTCTTCTTTCCGCCGTAGGCGTCCACACGTACCGAGTGATAGTGAAATTGTTTCCCCGACGCGACGTAGCAACTCTGTCCTACGACGAAATTTTGTCTGCATTAGATGCATATTTCAAAGAATCAGTCAATGTAGTTGCAAAAAGTTATACTTTCTTTCGTACAAAACGTACGGCAGGTCAGACTAATCGGGAGTGGGTTGCCACTTTGCAAGCCCTTACAAGGGATTGTGCTTTTGAGTGTGAATGTGGACTCCCTTATTCAGATACTATGGTGCGTGATGCAATTGCACAGAACGTGTCTGATGTTCGTGTAAGGGAACAGATTTTGAAACTAGTCAATCCCTCCCTTCAACAAGTGATGGACATCTTGGATAGGCAGGTACTATCAGTGAACCAGACTGTGCCTTCATCCAGTGTTTCTCTTCTATGTGAAGAGTTTGCAGACATTTTTGCACCGGGCCTAGGTTGCGCTAAGAACTATAAAGCACATTTGGAATTAAAAGTCAACGCGCAACCGAAATTTTTCAGAGCGCGCAATGTTCCCCACGCATTTCGTGATGAGGTCGCAAGAACATTACACGATTTGGAGCCACAAGGTGTATTTGAACGTGTGCAGGCTTCTCTCCTTGCATCACCCTTAGTAATTTTGCCAAAACCTTACGGAAAATTGAGAATTTGTGTGGACTTCAAGGCATCGGTGAATCCGCAACTAGTGATTGCAACTTATCCTTTACCCCGCCCGGAAGATCTTTTTGACAAACTGTGCCCGCGTAAATATTTTTCGAAGTTGGACCTAGCAGATGCGTACTTGCAAATACCGGTGGACGAAGAATCCCAGCGCGTTTTAGCGGTTAACACGCATCTTGGTTTGTACAGATTCAAACGACTGCCATTCGGGTGTGCATCCACCCCTGCATTGTTTCTGCAATATCTGCAAAGTGTTTGTGCGTCGGTCCTTACTGCAGCGAACTATCTGGACGATATTGTGATCTCCGGGAAGACGGAAGAAGAACATTTAGCCAATCTCAGAACATTATTTCAGGTCTTGCGACAATATGGTCATCGATTGCGGAAGGACAAATGTGTTTTTTGCTCGGGACTTACCCTACCTGAGTCATGTACTCAATGCCCAAGGCATACATCCGAGTCCAGAGCACCTCCGTGCCATACAGGACTTGCCTTCGCCGCAGAATTTGAAGCAGCTACAGAGTGTGCTGGGAAAAATCCATTACTACAATAGATATATGCGCCACGCCTCTTCCATTTCAGCTCCGCTTCATCGCTTACGCCGTAAAGGTGTTCCGTTCGTCTGGACGACGGACTGCGAACGCGCCTTTCGCCAGTTGAAATCAGCGTTGCTTTCAAACACTTGTCTTACGCCATTCGATCCCCAGAAACCCCTTTTGTTGATGGTAGATGCATCGGATTTCGGGATCGGTGCTGTGCTTGCGCACAAAGATGGATCGCATGATCACCCTATTGCCTTTGCGTCCCAATTGCTCTCGCCTGCGCAAAGAAATTATTCACAGATTGAGAAAGAAGCTTTGGCTCTCGTATTTGGTGTTACAAAGTTTCATGATTTCTTGTATGGTCGTCACTTTACCATCATCACAGACCACAAACCTTTGACATCCCTTTTTCATCCGAACAAGCCTGTACCTCCACGTACAGCGCAGAAATTCATTCGCTGGTCTATTTTCCTCTCGCCGTACTACTACGATATCCTGTATCGGTCCACTGCTAAGCACGGAAACGCCGATGCGTTGTCCCGTTTGCCTGTTGCTGAGGATAGAGCATTCGATTCTTCCGAACTTGCTTGTATGTTCATTGATTCGGAAACCGATGACGTGGTCGAATCGTTTCCGATTGATTTTCGTCGTCTTGCTACAGCCACAGCTGCTGACCCTGTCCTTGCTACCGTTTTGCATTTTGTTGCTACTCAATGGCCCTTGTCAACGTCACGGATCGAAGATCCGTTGGTTCGCCGATTTTTTGCTCACAAGGAGAGACTTTTTGTACGACGTGGTGTTTTGCTGTTGCGTTTTGATATTGATCAGTCCAGGGTCGTGGTCCCACGTTCGTTACAGTCCTCTGTTTTACGGCTTCTCCACCAAGGACATTGGGGTATAGTGCAAACGAAACAACTTGCTTGTCAGCACTCTACTTGGTTCGGAATCGAAGCTGCGATTACGAATATGTGCTCTTCTTGCATGGTGAGTGCCGAACAACAATCCGCACCACCGCGGAAATTCTTTGCATGGCCGAAAGCCACTTCCCCTTGGCAACGTTTACACATCGATTTTGCTGGTCCATTCTGGAATGCTCGGTGGTTGGTTGTGGTAGATTCATTCAGTAATTTTCCTTTTGTTGTCCGGATGTCTTCCACGACGTCTTCTGCCACCTTCCAAGCGTTATCCGCTACCTATTGCATTGAAGGTTTTCCGCAGACTATTGTTTCCGACAATGGCCCACAATTCATGTCCGCAGAATTTCAGTCATTCTGCAAGGCCAATGGTATTCAGCATCTGACATCC
Source organism: Schistocerca piceifrons (assembly GCF_021461385.2). Lineage (NCBI taxonomy): Eukaryota > Metazoa > Arthropoda > Insecta > Orthoptera > Acrididae > Schistocerca > Schistocerca piceifrons. The sequence continues at coordinate 1,070,386,956 of NC_060139.1, forward strand.
GCGCCGTTTTCGCATCAGTCAAACGGTGCCGCTGAACGTTTGGTCCGGACTTTCAAGTCACAGATGTTAAAGTTGAAAGAGTCTCATTCTCGGGAGGACACGTTATTGCTCTTCTTGTCTTCGTATCCCTCTCAGCCCCGAGATGGTAGCTCGCCGGCTGAGTTGCTCCACGGTCGTCTTCATCGAACGTTGATGTCTTTGCTATATCTGCAGCATCAGGTTCCTGTGCAGCGGCAGTCACCTGTTTTTGCTCCAAGCGACGTTGCATACTATCGCAACTATCGAGGTTCACGGCGTTAGCTCGCAGGGCGCATTCTTCGCCGCCTCGGCCGCGCGATGTATTTGGTTTGGGGGCCTCTGGTGAGGTGCGTCGGCATCTCAATCAGCTGCGCCTCTGTCGTCGCACGGGTTCTGCCGCTCCCCGTCTGCTTTCAGCGACGGTGCCGTCCGGTCGGCGCCATGGGGACCCGTCTACTGGCTTGCCTCATCCCCAGGGGTTACCGACGATGCCTTCCATTTTGCCCCATGGCGACGCGCAGCCGCATGGTCACCCGCCGGCGCCGCCCACAGTCGACGCGTCGCTGCAGCCGCCGGGCGCCTCCCTGGGTCACGCGCCGCCGATCGCTTCCCGTGACCAGCTGTCCTCCGACATGGAACTCTTGCCCGCTCCGGACCAGATGGCGTCTTCGCCCGTCGGGTACCCCGACGCGATGGAGGTCGACCCTTCGGCCCCTCCTGTCTCTCTACAGGCGCATACACCGCATGTTGGCGTGCACCCTGGACTAGGTTTTCAGGCGTTTTCTAGCTCCCCTCGGACCGAATGGCCGGGTGCGGGTGGCAAAGCCTCGCCTGTTGTTAGGCTCCCCACCTCGTCGCATACGTCAACATGGGGTCCTCCCCACGGCGGGCGGAAGCCTTATGACACAACCGTACGCCGATTTGCGGGGGAGGAATGTGGTGTCACCGCCAGACACCACACTTGCTAGGTGGTAGCCTTTAAATCGGCCGCGGTCCGTTAGTGATTGCAGACCGAGCGCCACCACACGGCAGGTCTAGAGAGACTGCCTAGCACTCGCCCCAGTTGTACAGCCGACTTTGCTAGCGATGCTACACTGACAAATACGCTCTCATTTGCCGAGACGATAGTTAGCATAACCTTCAGCTACATCATTTGCTACGACCTAGCAAGGCGCCATTACCAGTTTATATTGAGCATATTAATGTACCGTCAAGAGCGATGTACACCGATTATGAATTAAAGATAAGTATTCCAGCAACAGCGTACCTTATTGGCTATATTAATTCCATTTCCAGACCACACGCCAGTCTGCGTGTAATTAAACGCGTGCATTTCGGCCTCCTCTAGCAACACGGTGTTGGCTCTTCTGCCAACACAGCACTATTAGTTCAACATAGTATAGTAACAGGGAATTAAACACCTGTGTACCGTAAACCCTACAGAATACCGAGGTATTTGCAACCCATTGTGGAGGATTTAATTGATCAGCAGCTTGCGGACGGTATTATAGAGCATAGTAATAGTTCCTGGGGAGCGGGCTTTGTCGTTGTGCCTAAAAAATCTTCTGATTGAACTAAGAAATATGGGTTCTCTTTTGACTACCAATACCTCAATAAAAAGACAGTAACGGACGCACACCCCATTCCAAACACATCGGAGACTTTGGATCACGTAGCACAGTGAGTACTTTTCTACGCTGGATTTGACAAGCGGTTATCATCAGTTAGAGGTGGCTCCAGAGGATCGTCCAAAAACTACTTTCTCTACACCTGGAGGCCATTACCAGTACGTTAGAATGCCATTCGGTTTGAAAGACGGTCTGGCAAGTTTCCAGAGGTTGCTAGACAGTGTCTTGAGGGGTTTGAAACAACGGCAGTGTCTTGTCTATTTGGATGATATTATAGTGTTTTCAAGTAGTATGGAGCAACATAGACAGCGGTTAAGGGAAGTCTTTATGAGGTTAAGAGCAGCTCGTTTGTCATTGAGCCTGGAAAAGTGTCATTTTGCATTAGAAGAAGTAAAATATTTGGGTCATATTATCAGTAAGGACGGAGTCCGAACAGATCCAAGGTTACTACAGGCTGTAAGGGATTTTTGGGAACCGAAAACAGTAAACAAAATGCAGTCATTCATCGGAATTTGTAGTTTCTATCGAAAGTTCGTGAAGGGTTTTGGAGATTTAGCACAGCCGTTGACGCGATTGTTACGGAAGGGTGTGAAAATTGAGTGGACAGAAGAGTGTCAGAAAGCGTTTGACAGACTGAAAGAGGTGTTAAAATCAAGACTGGTTCTTGTGTTTTAAGCATGCGATGCATCGAATCAAGCATTAGGGTGTGTTCTTAGTCAGGAAATTGATGGGAAAGAACATCCTGTAGTCTATGCGTCTGGGCAGTTGAATGCAGTAGAAAGGAGTTATTCAACAACAGAAAGGGAGATGCTTAGCGTAATCTATGGAATCACATATTTTAAATGTTATTTATATGGGAGAAGATTATGGATAATAACAGACCATGCTGCATTGAAGTGGTTGTTGAGGTTGAAGGATCCCTCCACCAGACCCGTTAGATGCGCTGTGAGGCTTAGTAAATTCGACTACAAGGTGGCGCACAAGCCTAGGAAGAAGCACGGTGATGCGGATGCACTGAGTAGGAAGGTGGCAAAAGTAGATGTCATTAGGTTATGATCTAGCAGTATGGCAAAAAATACAGGACGCGGACAACGATTGTAAATTGTATCGGACAAAGCCACAATTTAATATGTACGACGGTCTTTTGTGCACGGAAACGAAGTTAGGGCCAAGGGTAGTAGTGCCAGCGAAGTTGAGGGATGAGGTTTTAAATGAAGCACATGATCACGTTATATCTGATAATGGAGAGTGTGGAGCGAAGAATAGGAGAGCGGCGGAGAGGTATTGATGGAGAGGTAGGAAAGGAGATGTGGATCAGTATGTCAAGAATTGTATACCATGCGCGCAGAGAGCAGATTTGAGTCGGAAACAGATACAGCTACAACGATTACCGGAAGCGACATGTCCATTTTCTATGCTCGGAACTGATGTCTTAAGACCTTCGGGGAACAGATTCGTCTTGACAATAATAGACCATTTTTCGAGGTATGTTGAGATGGTGGTTCTGCCAAATCAACAGGGAGCAATGGTCGCACAAGCGTTAGTAAACAGCTGGATTTTGAAGTTTGGTATACCGGAGACAGTAATTACTGACCAAGGGACCAACTTCATGTAGGATTTAGTGAAGGAACTGTGTAAATTGTTGAACGTAAAGCAGTTGAGGACGAGCGCATTGCATCCACAGCCCAACGGAAGGACAGAACGGGTACACAGTACAATCGGGAAGATGCTGAGTTTTTATGTGGATTTCCATCACCGTCAGTGGGACGAGTATTTGAAGCACATTGTATGTGCATACAATGCAGAAGACCATACAAATACCGGTATGTCTTCATACGAGGTAGTGTACGGGCGAAAAATGCCGTTACCGTTTGATTTAGTGAAGCTACAGAAAGGAATTGATATGTCAATTCGCGAGAACAATTCGGGATATCTGGAAACAGGTACAAAAGGCAAATACGAGGGCTTTGGAAAGGCAAGAAGAGGCAGTGAAGCGGAAAGGAAGTTTATCTCAGTATAGAGTGGGGCAATGGGTAATGCTGTCCAGCCCCTACACGCAAAAAGTGTAAACGAAGAAGTTCCTCACGAGGTATCAAGGGCCACACCAAGTTGTTGAAACCACATCTCCCGTTAAAGCTCCAGCTGCCAACTAGAACGACGATAGTACAGATTGGGTGGTTACGGCCATTTAAGGGCTGCCCGGATTTGATTCCAAGTGGGTCACATGAAGGAAAGAGGAAGAAAGAGAAGGTGAAAAGAGGTGCTAAGCACAGAGGAAATCAGGAATATAGAGAACAGTTTGAAGTACCGTATGCTCTGCGATCTAGAAAGTAGTAGAGTATTTGTAGCTTTTTGTTTCTTGTTATGTATCATTGGGTTTGCATAGGTTAATTAAGTATTGTATTTTATATGTGTTTTCCAGTATTGTGAGCCTGCTGGGGCAGCAGTCTTTTTGAAGAGGGAGGAAGGGTGATGGTGATCCCTGTCCTCAGGTCACTGAAAAGGGTAGTGTAGTGCTTGACGTATGTGGAGTGTTTTTGGAGGAGAAATCAAACGCAGTTCTGAAGGTATAAATGTGTCTCAGTAAATTTTGCGGCAAAGCCGAAATAAATATGTATTGAACAATATCAGAGTCATAAGATTTCCTGTTTAAATTTTTAGTTATAGACAGTGCTGGATCAGGAAAGTCGTGTTTATTGCAGCAGTTCATATAATGTATTTTAAGGATGAAAGTGGTCACACAATCAGTGTTGAGTTTGGATCAAAAATAGTGAATGTTGGAGGAGAATCAGTGAAGCTACAAATATGGGACAAGTACACAGTGCAGCTATTTTTAGCCAGGGGGAAAGGAATAGACTGTCCAAGGGACATCATGGAACCAAAATTAAGCTTGCAACGTGTCGGGGTGCACTGGATTTTCTCCATGTACGAGAATTTGGTAGTAGTAGCAAGTTGTTTTGAGAAGGGAGTGTTTCCAGAAGCGAAACGTATAGAGCTCGAGGGGAGCGTAATTTTAATCAATGGAGCATAATAGGACCAACCTTCCGCCTGCCAGCGTCAGTTTCAAGAGTCAGACAATTGAATGCGACACAGCCACAGCTCTGCTGGCCAGAAGCCGCTTTAGGGTTTTCAAAAAATGGATCTGAGCACTATGCAACTCAACTTCTGAGGTCATCAGTCGCCTAGAACTTAGAACTAATTAAACCTAACTAACCTAAGGACATCACACACATCCATGCCCGAGGCAGGATTCGAACCTGCGACCGTAGCGGTCACGCGGTTCCAGACTGAAGCGCCTTTAGCCGCACGGCCACACCGGCCGGCTTTAGGGTTTTTGTCAAGGGAGAATCTGACCTTGATAAATCAAGCTCTGTTGAGATCCGTAAAACCAGTTCATTTTAGAGCAAGAGGGGCGCATATCTGCCGAACAGGTTGTTCTACATGTCGCTCAGTATAGGGAAAGGCAACGGCAAATAACTATCATTTTGAGCACATCAGTGCCAATTGTCGTCGCAGCCTTAACTTTGTTATGTGTTTTCTTTCTGATCAGGCGGAGAGCCATTTCTCAGAAGGATCTGGGGGTAGTCCAAGTCCTATTGGATTGGATACCAAGGGCGTGAGATGAGTAGGTAAGGGGTTGATCGAGCAGTGGTCGTCCAGTAAGGAACTTTTACGTTTGGTTTCATGTCATGGTTTCAAGGGGCACTAGACCACGTTTAAGTTTTCTAGTAGTAAAGAAATATGCCATAGGTGCTGACCCAAACAAGTTAGGAGCAAGTAAAGTGTCGGCCACGGAACCGAGTCTTTACAAAGAGGGGAATAATGTAGCGGCACCACCGTTTAAGATAGAAAAGTTAGATTCGGTGGAGTATTTCGGAGTGCACAAGTTACAACCAGGTGCGATTCGGATTGCAGTAAGTTACTCTGACCAGTGGTTGCAAAGTGGAATGGAGACCACAGGGCCGTCGAACCACTGAAAAGAGTAAATGCAGCGATTTTCATGTTGCAAGTTACAGGAAGAAGGGGCCGACTGGCGCAACCGGGGTGTGGTGCATACGCGACACAAAGTGGCAGATTAGCGAAACAGAGGCGCACAGCTGAGTATACATTGGTGCTGTTTTCTAACGAGATTAATTCAAGTGTGGCAGCTCTGCTGGACGACGAGGGTGTCACACCACTGGCTACACGCAGCAACAGATGGGGTGCCAGCGTCTCAGTCCGGGCTGGGTCGTTGGTTCGACCCTCTGAGGCCGATGTGGGTCCACAGCCAGTCAGCGGCGGGCCACTCTTCACCTCGCATCTGCAGTCATTTGTCTCGGCTCTCGACACACACTGGAGACTCCCGAGGTGAGGGCCACAGATTCGGATGATGCCAGATCATGGGCGCTTGTTTCATGCTGTGATATCAGCTACACCAGCAGGGAAGGAAGCAGCGATCCACTCGGCGGCTCCCAGCGGAGCAGCGCTGAGTCAACGAGGATGAAGACTGCTCAGCCAGCTCTAGGCGCAGCCCTGACGACGTGGTCCTACAATGATGACACACAGCAGCACATTGCATTGGGTCGCTGGGGTGGTGGCCTCAGCATTGCGGGACCCTGTGACACAGACCAAGGTGAACAGAGCACTGTAGTGGAAACAAATAAATCACTTGTATAGTTCTCTCCAAGGCACCCAGTACATTTGGTGTCTTCGCACTAAATTAGGTCATCCTGATACATTCAATGGCACAAGTCGCCACTACAGCGGATTCTCTTTTGAGTTTGAAGTGCAATATCCTCTGCTTCCTCATAGTATTCCAAATCTCGTTATTAAACCATGGTGGGGTCTCTTCGTCCTTCATCCAATGGCTAGGCACTTAATTCTCCACAATTTACAATCTGCTTAAACTTTACCAATAATTCCTGTACTTCCACATTACTGAACATAAGTGATGTCAATTCAATGTCTAAGTGAGGTGCTAACAGCTTCTTATCTATTCCTTCCAACAGAAACACTCTTCTGGGCTTCTTAACTGATTCAGTAACTTTCGTAACCATAGTTGCTGCGATGACATCATGATCGCTAATCCCTGTTTCAATATTGATGGTGTCAATAAGGTCCAGCATATTTGTAACTACAAGGTCTAAGATATTTCCATTGCGTGTCGGATGCCAAAGTAGCTGCTCAAGGCAGTATCCAAAAAACATCTTCAAAAGTACTTTGCACAACTGCCCCTGCAGTGTATCCATAGACATCCCGGACTCAAAACCACCTCTAACTAGCCTTGTACGATCTGGGCATTTACGCTCTACTAACCGTAGACTTTCATTGAATGTCTCTAGAACTATCACATCAGAATCGAGTGGCCGGAAAAAAACATCCAACAATTAACTTGATGTCATGTAGACCCCTTATAAGCGCCCAGATAACTTCTCTGTCACACTCAACTTCGACCTCAAGAAATACACTACTTTTGTCGACATTAATGAACTCTCCCCGTCCTACGCCTTCTAATCCGTCTTTCCATTTAGACTTTCCACTTTGGCTTTCAGCCAGCTCTGGGTTCCGAGAATTGGAGCGCAGTGAATTCGGGAACTATGTTACAAATAGTTCGACAGTTTACTGATAATCTTTCGACAGTCGATGTGCCTTCATTCTGAACGCGGTCTGATTTTCCTTGCTGGGTATCGAGTGGCGAGTGTTCATCAGTGCGCCTCAAACCACAACGTAGCCTAAAATACTTTCATGTGCACTCCACAAGTACTCCACAAAGATACCCGAACTTCGTTTATGCAGTGCCACCCCCATCACCCCCCCTCACCCCCCCCCCCCCCCGATGTATCAAGGGGAGTCCTACTAATCGTCCTACTAATCTCCAGCCAATAACGTAGGTCTAGAAATCTGCAGCCACGACCGTTACAGAGTCGGCAATTCCTTTGGCAGAGGCTCTCCATTCGCATTCGGCTTCAAACCAAAGGACCAAAGGACCCCGATCAAGTCAGGGAACAATGCTGCCAATTGAGAGCTCCGCTTGCGCCCACATGTGAGGCCAGCACCATTCACCACTACCGTCAGTCGCCTTATGAACTGAGGGTGGCTCAGAATCCTTGCGACAGGTGTTCTTGGCGCTGAAGTTAGCCACAACTTACAGACGGCCACACCCTGCGTCCTCGATAGCCGCAGTCAATGCTGCCTCTACATGTCTGATGATATACCACATTGGCTTTCATTACGGCCCTGAATTCTACCAGTCTAAGAGGCTCCATAACGTGCCTAACGTTGGAGCTCCCGATAACTCGTAAACTATTCCCGCGTGTGCCTACTCGGATCCTGCTGAAGGTGCGGCTATCTGTCCACTCACGGAGTCGATCCACGTCGAGTTGCTGTACTACGCAGGGCAAATGGAGGTCCGACTAGATATTAGGACGTATCCCATAACTATAGTCACCTCGTTGTACTGTCCATGAAATTAATCGATATCGTGACAGCGATATACGACATAAATGTCACAAGTTTAATGAATTATTTTTCATTATGTCACAGTAATGAGTTATTAATACAACACAGTTTTTTCTATCATGTAGCTGATGTACAATCGGTGAATTTTTGTTAGGGAGCTATTAAATTGTATGTGTTTGTGCAACATGCTGTGCATAATTGGCTGTGTTGAGATAGGCGATCAGGTGGCAGAATATTTATTTAAATGAAGTTTTCAAACGAGTACCCGCATTCCTGACTGCACAACTAAATGCGCCTTCTAAGCGACCAGAGGCCTAGATGCAGAGTTGCTGGTGCCACAGCTTCCTTGAGGCTCTGACGTCCAGTGTGTTGTCATGGAACGAAAACACTTCTCGACGATCTGTCTTGACAGCCTCTCAGAACCGCGTCATGGAATTTCTGTTGTATGTTCCTCCGACCGTTTAGTCCTTACGAGCGTAATCTATCAGCACTAAACAATGGAAACCACTAAAGCACCGTGTTCGATGGTTTTTGGATCTTGGTGTTTTTCGGCGATGGTGAACATACATGCGTCCTTAACTTGCTTTGCTTCCTTTTATAGAAGGTTTAGTGACACAGTCAGCACTCGTCCATGGTGATTAGGAGACTTATGAGGTCTTTCTACCAGATCAAACATAAGGCTTAATTTGAGGAAGAAATTTATGAGAACGTACATTTGGTGCACAGCATTGAATAGTAGTGAAACAGGGACTATAGAAAAAGACGAACGGAAGATAATCGAAGCATCTGAGACGTCACGGTACAGAACAATGTTGAAAATAATGTGGTCTTATAAGGTAAGGAATGAAGAGGTTCTCCGCGGATTCAGTGAGGAAAGGAATATACGGAAAAAAACAGAAAAGAAGCCAGAGGTAGTTGTAAAGGGTAAACACTACAGAAGAAGGCTGAGATCGGAATATATCAAGGAAGTAGTTGAAGACGTAGGTTGCAGTTGATACTTTGAGGTGAAAAGGTTGACAAATGGGGAGGAATTTGTGGCAGGGTACGTGAGACCATTCAGAAGACTTGTGACTAAACAACAACAAAAAATAAAATTAAAATGAAGAAATCTAAGTTGGCCTGATAGATCCGCAATTCTTCCGCTGCTGCCAGCGTTCGCTGGGCTTTCAGGATGTGTCTGAGCAGTCCCGAAATCCAATGGTCGATGGCCTCTGTCGTAATCAAAAGTCCGTGCAAGATGTCTAAAACTGACTGATTACAGACTTCATCTTTTTCACTACAGCTCCTGTGATACGCCGATATTGCTGCACCTGGGTCTCCACTTCTTTTTTGTAGTTCCAGGATATTCATAGAGTGGCGGTCTCCGTATTTCAGATTTCTTCACCACACGAAAATCGTCTGCTCCATCTGACCGCTGCGTCCTACGATGGTGCGTTATTACAGCACGCCTCCACCAGCACAGCACGGACTGTTATGCCGCTGTTCTCCCTTACATGCTGGGAACCTATTATTTCACGATACTCCGCTGGATGAGCGGTCAGCTCCAGTATATTTTAGTTCCTAAAACGGAGTGCATCGGTATCGCAGCACGGGGATCTCACTATCTACCAGGACTACAAACACCGTGCGGTTCTAGGCACTTCAGTCCGGAACCGCGTGACTGCTACGGCCGCAGGTTCGAATCCTGCCTCGGGCATGAATGTGTGTGATGTCGTTAGGTTAGTTAGGTTTAAGTAGTTCTAAGTTCTAGGGGACTGATGACCTCAGATGTTGAGTCCCATAGTGCTCAGAGCCATTTGAACCATTTGACTACAGACATGTACCTGCAAACAAACCTAAAATTAATTAAGAAAGTGTAATTATCTGCTGTTACTACGATCCGTTTTTGAGACGAGCCATGACGCAGCGATACGCACTCACAGTTAGGGATCTGTAAGGCTATGACTGCTGCTGTTCAGTGGCCTTGTGGAATCTGTTCCCACACTAAGAAGTTGTCACCCCCTGTGTCTGTGCTCATTCGTTACAGATCCAGTCAAGTCCATGAATTCTTATAAATATTTTTAATCACACACTAACGTGTGAATAAATTAATTACTGTTTACCAGCCCCCAAGAAATTTTATATTGTCTTTCAGAAAGAGACGAAGCTCCCACTGATACGATACGATATGCGATACGATACGTTGCAAAAAAAGGTCGTGCCGCGTGGGGCGGGGCTTACCGGTGCGTGTGTGTGAATTTCTAAGGGACCAAGGGGGTGAGATCATCGGTCCCTAGACTTACACACTACTTTAACTAACTTATCCTAAGAACAGCACACACGCCCATGCCCGAGGGAGGTCTCGAACCTCGGACGGGAGCGGCCGCGTAGTCAGTGACATGGCGCCTCTAACCACGCGGCCACTCCGCGCGGCCTTACCAGTGCAACAATCGTGTTCTCATAAGGATAAAACGCTGCACGATGTAACTTGCCAAGTGATTAGCAAGAGACAGCATGAATCACATCATTTGTAGTAATGAGGCCCTCTGAGATGATTTTATTGTGGCTAATCATTATTTAAAACAGAGGAAACTACAAAAAAAGTGGTATTCGGTGCACCCATTGCACACTATAAACATCAAAGATTGTTTAGGTGTGGTTTCTCATGAGGTTTCCCAGCACGAACGCAAATTCCATGAACTCTACAGAATGAGTCCACACGAATGTAATATGTATGCTCTTCGCGGGTACGCTGCCGGATATGATCGTAATCATGACATTTAGGCATTCCATCTGGCCGCCCTCTTGAGGTGCGATCGCCTAGTACACGACCAAAATGAATATCAGAAACGGCGGCTCCTTTATACCCCAGGTACAGGCCACTGCGCCTGCGCGAGAAGCGGAGGAGCTCCCCCCTGCCAAGCGAATTATTGGAGCGCCGCCAGCGGTAGAATCTGGCGAAAGTAATAAATAGCAAATTAAGATGTAGCGGGTCGAATACCAGACAGTTGTTGTTTTCAATCAGATAAAATAGGGCACCGTATCTTGCTTAAAGGAGAAACTTTCTCTCTGTTAATAATATCATCAGATAATCGCATTTCGATGGCTTCCTTGAGCACACAGTCCCAGTAACGAGAAGCCGAAGCAATAATTTGCGCCTTTTTAAAAGTCATGTTATGCGCTTCATTGGAAAAAAATGGCTCAAAGGTCTCTGAGCACTATGGGAGTTTACTTCTGTGGTCATCAGTCCCCTAGAACTTAAAACTACTTAAACCTAACTAAAGACACCACACACATCCATGCCCGAGGCAGGATTCGAACCTGCGACCAGACTGAAGCGCCAAAACCGCTCGGCCACACCGACCGGCTGCGGTTCATTGAGACAATGTTCGGCGACAGCACACATTTCGGACTGCACATCGGTCGTGAACAGTGCGAATAGTCTGTCCAAATATAGGCCTTTCCACAATGACACGGAATTTTATAAACTCCAGGATTTCTCAATACCAAATCATCTTTAACAGATTCAATAAGGGTTCTTGTCTTGGCTAAAGACAATAGAACACCGTTTGTATCATACTTCCTGAGAATTCTATAAATTTTTGAAAAAATACTTCCAGTAAATGGTAGAAAAGCAGCTGAATTAATACTGCCCGCCGCTGGTTCACTTGATGGTCCAAACAGAAAAGCACGATTAATTTGATGATCGGTATATCTGTTGAGCTTGAAGACAGCCTTAAGATGATCCCGTTCCGGTGTCAAATTTTCAACATGAGAAAAGGCATAAGCTCTCTCAACTAATGTACATAGAACTCCCATGTGCTGATGTGGTGGATGACAAGTCGTGGAATGAAGGTAGCGGTCCGTATGTGTGGGTTTCTGGTATACGCCACGTCCCAAGGTAGCATTTTCTTTTTTGTGCTAGAATATCCAAAAAAAGGTGATTTGCCATCTTTTTCAATTTCCATCGAAAATTTTGTGCATGGATGGAGACAGTTAAAACGATCTAAAAACCGATTAAGAGCTTCCATTCCATGTGGCCAAAGGAGCCGCCGTTTCTGATGTTCGTACGTTACGGGGTGATTGTGTACTCAGCGATCGCACCTGAAGATGGCGGCCAGATGCATTGCCGAAATATCGTGTAGTGAAGACGATCGTATCCGGCAGCATTCCCGTGAAGAGTATAAACACGTAAGACCCCGGGAAAATCTACGGAATCACACGAATTTTCTACTAGCTATCTTTCCTGCTACGAAGGTTTCATTACAGTAAGTTGGTGAAAGTGCGTGAATGACGTTAAAACACCACACTGAAAAGTTTATTTTTTGCTGGACCGTCTAGTGCTCTTCTTTTTTTAGTGTGTCACATACATAAATAATCGTTACAGACTGGTAACTCTAGCGTAGTATTTATACAACAGTTCAGTTTCAGAGAGTAGTGTATGACTCATTTCGAGAAGTATTCAGAAGATTTGGATCTGAAGTGAGACCGGTTATCGTAAATCGTGCAGCAGTAGGTGTTGAACTCTGTATAGTGGCATACGATGTTTTCGAAGAAATGCTTACTCCTATGAAGGTACGGAAAATCTCTACGTATCCTCCTTGGCTTAGTGCAACTACTCATTCAGAAGTAAGTGGAATTTAGCGTTCAGGCATGTTTTACATCTGTCACAAAATTTCCTCAAATTAGAGGACGCACACCGTCAAAAATATCATGTGTCTTTTCCTTTCAGTACGTTTTCCGTTTGGAGCTTCGACAACAAACGAAAGAGGGGTACACGAGACCTTTCCTCACTCCGCATAGCAGGCGGCAATATCCTCGCGTGTAGAGCGTTGCTGCCAATATTGTCGTGGACGAGCTCCGATATATCTCACAATTGTTTCAGGGATGGAAAGAGATATCCCTCTCCCTCCACCGTCAAAAGCTATATAAGGTGTATTAGCTATATTTCGACGCAGCAGTATACGGCCTAAAATGCACTATATATAACGTGGTCAGCAACTACACTCTTCACCGCAAACTTTTCGAAATAAGCTTGCTGTTTAACTTTACGTCGAATTACCACAATTACTATGACCAATAACTAAAAGAAGACCAGTTCTTTATCAAGCTGTCATGTGGTACTATAAGATGTGGAAAAATCATTTTTTTCTCAAATTGTTTCTTTAAAATAAACTAAAGGAACACGGCATAGCAGAGAATATACATGAATCGTAAAATAGCGGTTATTAACTTTTTTCGGGGAAAGGTAAAAGTTTTGCTGCGAAACCAACTACAGAGTTGGATGTAGCTTTGCTTCATCTCTACAAAATAACTTCTTTACGCACACTGGATGACTCGAAATTTCTCCCCACACAGTTGTGTGGAGTGACCGGCACTCGGGCGATCCGAGTGAGGCACGTACGGCCGGCCGCGGTGGCCGAGCGGTTCTAGGCGCTTCAGTCCGGAACCGCACGACTGCTACGGTCGCAGGTTCGAATCCTGCCTCGGGCATCGATGTGTATCATGTCCTTAGGTTGGTTAGGTTTAAATAGTTCTAAGTTCCAGGGGACTAATGACCTCAGATGTTAAGTTCCATAGTGCTCAGAGCCACTTGAATCATTTATTTTTAGGCACTTACCGATGTTGTATCGCTTTCGTCCCAGTGTGAGCCGCTCAAGTCGGTGCCACTATCTTTCGATGCGCTCCGCGCGATGTCGGTTACTTGTGCATTGTAGCGCGAGCCACATCACGTGCCGTACCACGTATCATGTCGCCTCGTTGTGAATCGCTCTAAACGATAATTTACTGCTGTTCGAGTTTCAGTTATGTAGTTATGGAAAAATGTTCAGAAATATCTTGTAACTTACCATTGAAAGTAACATCTTGACCTATTAATGTGGTTTCGAAACACATCGCAGGATCGCTCAGACTACACTGAAGCGCTATAGAAACTGGTATAGGCATGCGTATTTAGATTCAGAGATATGTAAACACGCAGATTAGGGGGTTAAGATCGGCAACACCTATATAAGCAAGCCTCTGGCGCAGTTGTTAGATCGGTTACCGCTGCCACAATGCCAGGATTTAAAGATTTAAGTAAGTTTGAACGTGTTGTTATAGTCGGCGCACGAGCGATAACAGCATCTCCGAAGCAGCAATGAAGTGGTGATTTTCACGTACGACCAATTCACGAGTGTACCGTGAATATCAGGAATCCGGTAAAACATCAAATCTCCAACATCGATGCGGCCGGAGAAAGATCCTGCAAGAACGGGGCGAACGACGATTCAATAGAATCCTTCAACGTGACAGAAGTGCAACCTTTCTACAAATTGCAGCAAATTTCAGTGCAGGACCATCAACAAGTGTCATCGTGAGAACCATTCAACGAAGCATTATCGATATGTGCTTTTGTGTACCCTTGAGTACTGCACGACAGTAAACTTGACGCCTGCCTGGACCCGTCAACAGCAACACTGCACTGTTGATAAGTGGAAACACGTTGCCTGGTCGGACGAGTCACGTTTCACATCGGATCGCGCAGATGGACGTGTACGGGTATGGAGACAACCTCGTGAATCCAAGGACCCTGCATGTCATCAGGGGACTGTTCAAGCTGTTGGAGGCTCTGTAATAGTGTGGGATGTGTGCAGTTGGAGTGATATGGGACCCGTGATACGTCTATATACGACTATGACAGGTGACACGTACGTAAACATCCTGTGTGATCATGTCCATTGTGCATTTCAGCTAACTTGAGCAGATCCAACATGACAGTGCGACACCCCACACGTCCAGAATTGCTACATAGCTCCAGAAACAATATTCTGAGTTTGAACACTTCCGCTGGCCGGAAAACTCCCCAGATATCAACATTATTGAGCATGTCTGTGATGCCTCGCAATGTGCTGTTCAGAAAAGATCTCTACCACTTTGTACTCTCACGGAGTTATGGACGGCCCTGCTTGATACATGATGTCAGTTCCCTCCAGCACTACTTCAGACATTAGTTGAGTCCAAACCACGTCGCGCTGTGGCACTTCTGCGTGCTCGCTGGGGGCCTACATGATATTAGGTAAGTATACCAGTTACTTTGGCTACTTCGTTGATAAATAGCTAATAAGACAGTATTTTGGTTATAATAATAAAAGGAACATCATGTTACAAACAATTTGTTGACGTTACGTTGTCAGAGTTAGTGAACTGAATGCAGTGTATATATTACGTATTAATCTACAGTTAATGATGAGTGAGTGCGAGAATGATATTATGTAATCGAACAGTGAGTCACATACGTGGTAAGATCTTAATGTAAAGTTGAATTCTAGAAGTAGAATTATTCCTCTTCTTTAAGACTGGTGAAGGTGACATGATTTTCATTGTATTTAATTTCCTAAGTGCATAAAGTCTGGGAAATTTAAGTAAATGGGGCTGGCAAACAGATAAATTAAAGAGCTGTCAGCGAAAATCCTTAAGTCATCGGCTACAGTCTGTTAGAACACCCAATCAATATAGAGCACATTCACACAGTCTGAAGCTACAGAAACCCGTGTGCATTTGTCTTCAGTATTTGCATATCATTTTTAGTAACACGAGGAAGATTGTTTCTCTTATACTAATTTTGCAAAAATATTGTAATTTAATTTCACTAGGAAGTTGTTTCGAAAGAGGACAAAAACATATGTAAACCATGTCTCGGGAAGACTTGAAGAGTTTTTTTTAAGGTTTCTTTCAATGGGTAAACAATTAAGCTTGGTAGTTCGAGTTCAAAATGTCAAGTTATATGTGTAGTATTGAGCGAGTACACCTAAAGAGAAAACCACTGTGCGAAGTTTCACACGGTTTATTGACTAGTGAAGGTTCCCGTTCTTGGGTCAATAGGTTGCCAGTTCTGTACTCACCCTGACTAATATTGAGAGAGTGTGCTGTGAGAGTAAGTACCGGTTTTAACATCGAAAACTGTGTGTTAGGGCTGACAGTAGCAACATGTTTGTTGTTAACATGAGAATATAGCACAGATGTTTTGGACAAGAACGTGTTAAACGGTACCTTCCGTCAGAAATAATACAATAATCCTCATTGAAGCAGGAAATAAAAAGTACTGTGCACGCAGCTGGTACGTATAGCGCTGCCCGTATTTTAAACTGTTTTTCCAATTTGAAACAAATAATATGTCGCTGCGGCGCACCCCGTGGCTCTAACGAGACTCGTGGAGGTATGTGAGTAAATGTCAGTGGAATAAACGACCTCGCGACGTCTCAGGCCAGTGTGGTAGCTGCCAGGGGCCACCAGGGATTCAGTCGGAGCACACCCTGCATGCAAACCAGCAGCGTATTGCCGCGGCGTGATCTCGCATGCATGCTTCCATTACCGCTAATGTCCGTAGTTTGATGGTCTGCGCTGTCGTCGACGTCCTGTTGCTTCCCAGGCGGCAGCCTCAAAACTCTATCCGCCACACTGTGACTATTTAGTAGTGTCCGTGGCTGGTGTTCTCTCACAGTTTACGCTCTACGTGAGTCCTCGTGCACGCACTACCGTCCGGTACACAAATGATTGTAGTACTTTGCCGGCCGGCCGGAGTGGCCGAGCGGTTCTAGGCGCTACAGACTGGAACCGCGCGACTGCTACGGTCACAGGTTCGAATCCTGCCTCGGGCACGGATGTGTGTGATGTCCTTAGGTTAGTTAGGTTTAAGTAGATCTAAGTTCTAGGAGACTGATGACCTCAGAAGTTAAGTCCGATAGTGCTCAGAGCCAGTACTAAGCGTCAAAACCGGTCAACTGGTCATCTGGTCCAGTGGTTGCTTACACGTTAACTGTCTGACAGCTTCCTGGAATAATAAAAGTTTGATTTATCGTGTAATTAATGGCCAATGTGGGATGAAAGGTATCCGGACACCCCCAAAAACATACGTTTTTCATATTAGGGGCACTGTGCTGCCACGTACTGCCAACTACTCCATATCAGCGACCTCAGTAGTTATTAGACATCGTGAGAGAACAGACTGGGGTGCTCTGCAGAACTCACGGACCTCTTTTGTGGTCAGGTGATTGTGTGTCACTTGTGTCATACGCCTGTATGCGAGATA
Source organism: Schistocerca piceifrons (assembly GCF_021461385.2). Taxonomy (NCBI): domain Eukaryota; kingdom Metazoa; phylum Arthropoda; class Insecta; order Orthoptera; family Acrididae; genus Schistocerca; species Schistocerca piceifrons. The sequence goes on from NC_060139.1 coordinate 1,070,404,089, forward strand.
CGTCACTAGGTCCACTGTTTCCAATGTGACAGTGAAGTGGAAACGTGAAGGGACACGTACAGGACACAACCGTACAGCCCGACCTCGTATGTTGACTAACAGAGACTGCTGACAGTTGAAGAGGGTCGTAATGTGTAATAGGCAGACATCTATCCAAACCATCATACAGGAATTCCAAACTGCATCAGGATCCACTGCAAGTACTATGACAGCTAGGCAGGAGGTGACAAAACTTGGATTTCATGGTCGAGCAGCTGTACATAAGCGTCGGTAAATGCCAAACGACGTCTCGCTTGGTGGAAGGCGCGTAAACATTGGACGATTTAACAGTAAAAAAACGTTGTGTGGAGTGACGAACCACGGTACTCAATGTGGCGATCCAATGGCTGGGTGTGGGTATGGCGAATGCCTGGTGGACGTCATCTGCCAGCATGTGTAGTGCCAACAAAAAAATTCGGAGGCGGTGGTGTTATGGTGTGGTCGTGTTTTTCATGGAGGGGCTTGCATGCCTTGTTGCTTTGGGTGGTACTGTCATAGCACAGACCTACATTGATGTTTTAAGTACCTTCTTGCTTCCCGCTGTTGTAGAGCAGTTCTGGGATGCTCACTGCATCTTTCAACACGATGGAGCGGAGTGGTTACACGACAATAACATCCCTATAATGGACTGGCCAGCACAGAGTCCTGACCTGACTCCTGTTGAACACTTTTGGGATGTCTTGGAAAGCCGACTTCGTACCAGGCCTCACCGACCGACATCCATGCCTTTCCTCAGTGCAGCACTCCGTGAAGAATGGGCTGCCATTCCCCAAGAAAACTTACAGTACTTAACTGAACGTATGCCTGCGATCCTGCGAGAGTGGAAGATCAAGGCTAAGGGTGGGACAACATCCTGAATTCCAGCATTTCCGGTGGAGGGCGCTACGAAGCCGTAAGATATGTCCGGACACTTTTGATCACATAGTGTATGTTGGACATATATGTCCAGCATTAGAGCAATAACAGCGTTGCACTTTTTTTGGTCATCAGTCTACTGACTGGTTTGATGCGGCCCTCCACGAATTCCTTTCCTGTGCTAACTTCTTCATCTCAGAGTAGCACTTGCAACCTACGTCCTCAATTATTTGCTTGACGTATTCCAATCTCTGTCTTTCTCTACAGTTTTTGCCCTCTACAGCTCCCTCTAGTACCATGGAAGTCATTCCCTCATGTCTTAGCAGATGTCCTATCATCCTGTCCCTCCTCCTTATCAGTGTTTCCCACATATTCCTTTCCTCTCCGATTCTGCGTAGAACCTCCTCATTCCTTACCTTATCAGTCCACCTAATTTTCAACATTCGATTGTAGCATCACATCTCAAATGCTTCGATTCTCTTCTGTTCCGGTTTTTCCACGGTCCATGTTTCACTACCATACAATGCTGTACTCCAGACGTACATCCTCAGAAATTTCTTCCTCAAATTAAGGCCGGTATTTGATATTAGTAGACTTCTCTTGGCCAGAAATGTCTTTTTTGCCATAGCGAGTCTGCATTTGATGACCTCCTTGCTCCGTCCGACATTGGTTATTTTACTGCCTAGGTAGCAGAATTCCTTAACGTCATTGACTTCGTAACCATCAATCCTGATGTTAAGTTTCTCGCTGTTCTCATTTCTACTACTTCTCATTACCTACGTCTTTCTCCGATTTACTCTCAAACCATAATGTGTACTCATTAGACTGTTCATTCCGTTCAGCAGATCATTTAATTCTTCTTCACTTTCACTCAGGATATTAATGTCATCAGCGAATCGTATCATTGATATCCTTTTACCTTGTATTTTAATTCCACTCCTGAAACTTTCTTCTATTTTCATCATTGCTTCCTCGATGTACAGATTGAAGAGTAGGGTCGAAAGGCTACAGCCCTGTCTTACACCGTTCTTAATACGAGTACTTCGTTCTTGATCGTCCACTCTTATTATTCCATCTTGGTTCTTGTACATATTGTATATGATCCGTCTCTCACTATAGCTTACCCCCACTTTCTTCAGAATCTCGAACAGCTTGCACCATTTTATATTGTCGAACACTTTTTCCAGGTCGACAAATCCTATGAAATTGTCTTGATTTTTCTTTAGCTTTGCTTCCATTATTAGCCTTAACGTCAGAATTGCCTTTTCCTAAAGCCAAACTGATCGTCACCTAGCGCATTCTCAGTTTTCTTTTCCATTCTTCTGTATATTATTCTTGTAAGCAGCTTCGATGCATGAGCTGTTAAGCTGATTGTGCGATAATTCTCGCACTTGTCAGCTCTTGCCGTCTTCGGAATTGTGTGGATGATGCTTTTCCAAAAGTCAGATGGTATGTCGCCAGACTCATATATTCTACACACCAACGAGAATAGTCGTTTTGTTGCCACTTCCCCCAATGATTTTAGAAATTCTGATGAAATGTTATCTATCCCTTCTGCCTTATTTGACCGTAAGTGTTCCAAAGCTCTTTTAAATTCCGATTCTAATACTGGATCCCCTATCTCTTCTAAATCGACTCCTGTTTCCTCTTCTATCACATCAGACAAATCTTCACCCTCATAGAGGCTTTCAATGTATTCTTTCCACCTATCTGCTCTCTCCTCTGCATTTAACAGTGGAATTCCCGTTGCACTCTTAATGTTACCACCGTTGCTTTTAATGTCACCAAAGGTTGTTTTGACTTTCCTGTATGCTCAGTCTGTCCTTCCGACAATCATATCTTTTTCGATGTCTTCACATTTCTCCTGCAGCCATTTTGTCTTAGCTTCCCTGCACTTCCTGTTTATTTCATTCCTCAGCGACTTGTATTTCTGTATTCCTGATTTTCCGGGAACATGTTTGTACTTCCTCCTTTCATCAATCAACTGAAGTATTTCTTCTATTACCCATGGTTTCTTCGCAGCTGCCTTCTTTGTACCTATGTTTTCCTTCCCAACTTCTGTGATGGCCCTTTTTAGCGATGTCCATTCCTCTTCAACTGTACTGCCTACTGCGCTATTCCTTATTGCTGTATCTATAGCGTTAGAGAACTTCAAACGTATCTCGTCATTCCTTAGTACTTCCGTATCCCACTTCTTTGCGTATTGATTCTTCCTGACTAATGTCTTGAACCTCAGCCTACTCTTCATCACTACTATATTGGGATCTGAGTCTATATCTGCTCCTGGGCACGCCTTACAATCCAGTATCTGATTTCGGAATCTCTGTCTGACCATGATGTAATCTAATTGAAATCTTCCCGTATCTCCCGGCATTTTGCAAGTATACCTCCTCCTCTTGTGATTCTTGAACAGGGTATTCGCTATTACTAGCTGAAACTTGTTACAGAACTCAATTAGTCTTTCTCCTCTTTCATTCCATGTCCCAAGCCCATATTCTTCTGTAACCTTTTCTTCTACTCGTTCCCCTACAACTGCATTCCAGTCGCCCATGACTATTAGATTTTCGTCCCCTTTACATATTGCATTTCCCTTTCAATATCCTCATACACTTTCTCTATCTTTTCATCTTCAGCTTGCGACGTCGGCATGTATACCTGAACTATCGTTGTCGGTGTTGGTCTGCTGTCGATTCTGATTAGAACAACCCGGTCACTGAACTGTTCACAGTAACACACCCTCTGCCCTACCTTCCTATTCATAACGAATCCTACACCTGTTATACCATTTTCTGCTGCTGTTAATATTACCCGATACTCATCTGACCAGAAATCCTTGTCTTCCTTCCACTTCACTTCACTGACCCTTACTATATCTAGATTGAGCCTTTGCATTTTCCTTTTCAGATTTTCTAGTTTCCCCACCACGTTCAAGCTTCTGACATTCCACGCCCCGACTCGTAGAACCTTATCCTTTCGTTGATTATTCAGTCTTTTTCTCATGGTAACCTCCCCCTTGGCAGTCCCCTCCCGGAGATCCGAATGGGGGACTATTCTGGAATCTTTTGCCAATGGAGAGATCATCATGACACTTCTTCAATTACAGGCCACATGTCCTGTGGATACACGTTACGTGTCTTTAATGCAGTGGTTCCCATTGCCTTCTGCATCCTCATGTCGTTGATCATTGCTGATTCTTCCGCCCTTAGGGGCAATTTCCCACCCTAGGACAAGAGAGTGCCCCGAACCTCTATCCGCTCCTCCGCCCTCTTTGACGAGGCCATTGGCAGAATGAGGCTGACTTCTTATGCCGGAAGTCTTCGGCCGCCAATTCTGATTATTTATCAAAGTTTAGGCAGTGGCGGGGATCGAACCCGGGACCGAAGACGTTTTGATTATGAATCAAAGGCGCTACCCTTAGACCACGGGCGCTTTACACAACTAATATTTCAGCAATCATACGGATTTAACATCATAGCGTGTCAAAATACTGAATCGTGTAGCTTTAGGAGTGAGAGACAAGACAGAGAGGTCATCGGTCTCACCGTATTAGGGAAGGACGCGGAAGAAGTCGGCCGTGCCCTTTCAAAGGAACCATCCCGGCATTTGCGTGGAGCGATTTTGGGAAATCACGAAAAACCTAAATCAGGATGGCCGGACGCAGGATTGAACCGTCGTCCCCCCCGAATGCGAGTCCAGTGTGCTAACCACTGCACCACCTCGCTCGGTCGGCGGTTAAGGAATTTTACTACTAACAGAGATACAAAAGTGCTTGGTCGGAAAAATGGTTGCCAACCCTTGCTATGTATTACGCCTTGCTCAGAACTGTACAAAATATTTTCGCCGCTGTTATTGTGGAGGAGTGTTTTGCTGATTAATTACTGTCTGCCAGTAAATTACATTATCTATATTATACGTTAATTGTGGTTGAAAAGCTTTCTCAGGAACCAGTAAATCAGCAACTGAAATTTTGCCATCCAGCACCGCAGTTCCTTTACTAAAAAAAGATATGTCCTAAAGGGGCTGGAGACCGTAGTTTTAGTGTCCTGCAACATGTAACCATAAATTTACTTGACCTAAGAGAAACTGTTTGCAATTTGCATTGTTTTGTACATTAATTATGAGTTTTTTTGGAGACAAATAATTAATTTTGTCCAAATTAATCATTAGTAAAACAATGACGGTGAAACCATTTTCGTTAAACAACAGTTCACACGACTTTTGCAGTGTTGTATAGGAGCAGAATGAAACACCTGGAAACGTGATGCAACAGAAGAATGATGAAGATTGCGTGGATAGACTGAATAACAAATAAAGAGACTGAGATTGAATATCAGAGGAAAGGAATTCATGGTATAGCGCAGTGGAAGGAGGACTGGTTTAGTGGAGCACGTCTCGAGGAGTGAAGGAGTCGTCAGTTTTCTAATAGAGGGAAGTATTGGGGAGGCTGAAATGCGTAAAGGGAGGCCGGCAGAAATTGACTGAAGAAAGCATGGCCAAACGGATGTACGCTGCAGTGGCTGTTCAGAGGTAAGATGCCTTACAGCGGATGAACTTTAATGGAGAGCTGCGTCAAAACAGTCTTCTGACAGAGCACCACAACAGCGGCCTGGAGAATCACGTCCACTCCCTGCAGGCCAGGCAGCAGCGCCGCCCAGCATTGTGAGACGCTGGTCCCCAGACGCGGCGTCTTGAGATGCAGAGGGCCCCCCACACTACCGCCCACGCAGCTGCCTGTCGGAGCCATTACATTACCCGGCGGAACGTTGTAAGCTCACACCCCACCTCGCCTGGCGTCTCGGACCTGTCCCTGTGGGAAGCGACGCCGCCTCCATGTGGGAGCTGGCAGCACTTCGTCACGGTACGGCGGTGTTTTCCGCCTCAAGAGGCTCATCTCGACACTTAACTGTCGTAACCAACGGGCTGAGGAGATTAGGAAACGCTTGGCGAGTGCTAGGGTAATGAGTCTCATTTCGTTTTGATTACGAACTGGAACTGCTATTCATTGTGTTAGAGGGAAAGCGATTAGCTATGAAACATTTACTCATGTCAAGTTCCCTGGTTTGTGGATTCCACACTCGGAATTATCTTGTGTTGTGTTTCACCAGTGGACATTATAACGCACCGGCCGTTATCCACTTTTGACTTTGTTAGCTGCAGTACTACTGAATATTCATTTCAAAGTAAAATGTTACATTCGCATGTTTGTTTGGTTATCATCTGATACAGTATTATGCCAACGGTAATTTGGACTTGCTCAAGCACAGCAAAAGCGTGTAATTAATGGACAGAAAATAGATATGCTGCCATATGCTGAAGCTATTGATCACGTCCTCAGCACAACGGTAAGCGTTTCGTGTGATCAGAATAAACAAGACAAAGAGTGTAGTGATAGTAGATTTGAAGAAGCATATGAACCTCTAAGAATGATATTTCAAGTAGAGAAATTAGAAATGGTAGATTAATTAACTTATGTGGGGAGCAGGACACAAGGAGTGGTAGAAAAAAAGTCATTATTTTTTATTGAGTATGTCCTCCGGCCTCCATATAGTTGGCAACAATATACAAGGCTGCTTCCTTTTATATTTTTCTGTTTACCCGCTTGGTATCGAGCACGTGCTCACTATCAGCAGTCCCACAGAAGATACGTAAAAATAATACTTAATACATGTACAGGGCTAGATGTTGTGGCAGCTGGAATGTGTTTATAATTTCGTGTATTTTTTTATTAGACTGTTCAGTACTTACTATATTCTACTTTTAAGCCTTCATAGAAGATATTTCAGATTTTGTTACATATTTTCAGTCAATCTCTTATGCTTCCTAGCGCATTCTCACACAACTATCGTGATTTGTAATACAGTCACATTCTTTGTTGCCAAAGAAGGTAAAGCTGTCGATGATTATGTAACCTTTTAAGCGAAACAAAACAGACTTTGTAATATTAATACTTACACATTTTATTTTAATACTGACTAAACTTTTATACAGGTTGTTACAAAAAGGTACGGCCAAACGTTCAGGAAACATTGCTCACACACAAATGAACAAAAGGTGTTATGTCGACATGTGTCCGGAAACGCTTAATTTCCATGTTAGAGCTCATTTTAGTTTCGTCAGTATGTACTGTACTTCCTCGATTCACCGCCAGTTGGCCCAATTGAAGGAAGATAATGTTGACTTCGGTGCTTGTGTTGACATGCGACTCACTGCTCTACAGTACTAGCATCAAGCACATCAGTACGTAGCATCGACAGGTTAGCATTCATCACGAATGTGATTTTGCAGTCAGTGCAATAGTTACAAATGCGGAGTTGGCAGATGCTCATTTGATGTATGGATTAGCACGGGGCAACAGCCGTGGCGCGGTACGTTTGTATGGAGACAGATTTCCAGAACGAAGGTGTCCCGATAGGAAGACGTTCGAAGCAATTGATCGACGTCTTAGGGAGCACAGAACATACCAGCCTATGACTCGCGACTGGGGAAGACCTAGAACGACGAGAACACCTGCAATGGACTAGGCAATTCTTCGTGCAGTTGACGATAACCCTAATGTCAAGGCCAGACAAGTTGCTGCTGTACAAGGTAACGTTGACCACGTCACTGTATGGAGAGTGCTACGGGAGAACCAGTTGTTTCCGTACCATGTACAGCGTGTGCTGGCACTGTCAGCAGCTGACTGGCCTCCACGAGTACATTTCTGCGAATGGTTCATCCAACAATATGTCAATCCTCATTTCAGTGCAAATGTTCCCTTTACAGATGAGGCTTCATTTCAACGTGATCAAATTGTAAGTTTTCACAATCAACATGTGTGGGCTGACGAGAATCCGCACGAAATTGTGCAATCACGTCATCTACACAGATTTTTTGTGAAAGTTTGGGCAGGCATTGTTGGTGATGTCTTGATTGGGCCCCATGTTCTTCCACCTATGCTCAATGGAGCACGTTATCATGATTTCATACAGGATACTTTACCTGTGCTGCTAGAAGATGTGCCTTTAAAAGTACGACACAACATGTGGTTCATGCACGATGGAGCTCCTGCACATTTCAGTCGAAGTGTTCGTACGCTTCTCAACAACAGGTTCGGTGACCGATGGATTGGTAGAGGCGGACCAATTCCATGGCCTCCACGCTCTCCTGACCTCAACCCTCTTGACTTTCATTTATGGGGGCATTTGAAAGCTCTTGTATACGAAATCCCGGTACCAAATGTAGAGACTCTTCGTGCTCGTATTGTGGACGGCTGTGATACAATACGATTCTCCAGGGCTGCATCAGCGCATCAGGGATTCCATGCGACGGAGGGTGGATGCATGTATCCTCGCTAACGGAGGACATTTTGAACATTTCCTGTAACAAAGTGTTTGAAGTCACGCTGGCACGTTCTGTTGCTGTGTGTTTCCATTCCATGGTTAATGTGATTTGAAGAGAAGTAATAGAATGAGCTCTATCATGGAAAGTAAGCGTTTCCGGACGCACGTCCACATATCATATTTTCTTTCTTTGTGTGTGAGGAATGTTTCCTGAAAGTTTGGCCCTACCTATTTGTAACATCCTGTATATTTAGTAGCAAAGTGTGAAAGAAACGCACAAGTCGCAAGACGGCACGAAGGTAAGAATACCAGGAAGCGATGCCTTTGACGTATCTAGCATCTTTGACAACACAATATGAGCTGATATAGTAAAGTATGATTTGCCTCATTTACAGTAGTATGAAAATGTGGTAGAAAGCGTATGAAAGCTTCAAAATACAATAGAAGTGAGTAACAAACAGTCTAATACAAATAAATTAAGTTATACACACAACAACTGGAAGAGCATGCATCACATATTACGTATTCTATTTATTTATCTTCAATAGGACCGCTGATAATTAGCATGTTGTTGGTAATGGCTTGGTAAATTTTATATGTATCATTCCGGAAGTGAGGAAACTGTTCATGGAAACATTTGTGTCTATTGTGGTCCTACATGTGTGTGAAACCGGGGCAATAGGGGAACAAGAGGGAAGACGGCTAGAAGCCCAAGAGATTTAATGCTGCAGACGGACGTTTGAGATCAGTTGTGGAGTTACCAACGAATAGGTGCTGAGAATAATTCACGAAACCTACTCTCTCTGGAGGCACAGCCAAACAAGAAGAGATGAACGCATAGGACGTCTTTTAAGACACATCATCAGTGGAACAATAGCGAAATGAGCTATCAAGGGAAGGAAACGCCGAGGACGGCAAAGGATGTCGTGCATGCAGCAGATTATGAAAAATGTGGGATGTGCCACGTATGCGGAATTGAAAAGGAAATCAGTCAAAAGAGCGCAGTGGCCCACTGCTACAAGCCAACTTCAGGGTTGAACACTAATGAAGATGAAGAAGATGCGCCTTACGGTTGCGCTAAGCCGTGTGAAATCTTATTGTAATTGAATGAATGCATAAATTACCGATGGCGGAATTAGCCATTGATGGAGAGACTAAGACACTGTGGGGTCAACTGTAACGGACGTAGCTAAGTATCTCGTCCGCGTCTACTAGGCATACATAGTTACGATATAAGAACGAGGCTTACATAAAAAAATACCGCCATAGATGTTATTTCACTGTGGCCCATTCGCCGAAAATTAGTTTATGTGGTACTCTGTCTTTGTGAAATGGTCGAAACGTATTAAAATAAACTTAAATTCCCTAACAAATAATTTTGCTATATTCCGTTGCGATGCAACGATCCGAACCACTAGAAGAAGTTCTCTGACATCATCTCAGAATAAAATAAATTCAGTTTCAATCTTTTCCTTACTAAGTACATAATGATTTCTGCCCACAGAACAAGATCATTCATCTTGTTCTTTTTTCTTCTTTCTTCAACTGGATCAATCTGCACCCCTTATGTATTCCTGGAAAGTAAAAAAAAATCTCACGCTACATATTAGTTGTCAGTTGTTATATTTAGCCCATATCATAGTTTAACACTCCCTTTATTATATCTGGCCAATGACATTTGCAGCGAAAGCACTCTAAACCCCAGCGGGATGCATCGCTAGCAATACTAAGAAAAACTAAGTGGTTTGTTGACTAACTGCCATCACATTCGAAACTTACTGCTCCAAAATAAAAACAAACTTTCCCACTTCTCGTGGTGGAAATATCTAAAATAAATCCCACATACACTGAAACATCCATTCGATTTCAAATTCAGTTCCAGTCTGTACAACATAAGGAGGCATTTCTGCATCTCAGATCAGTGTTCAAATCTCTGATCAATGAGTATCTGTCGTTTGCGTCAAAGTGACTGCATCACACCGCATCTCAGAGTAAACTTGAGACAAACTAAAAACGGTCTCGCTGCTATATAAACCTGGCAGCGGTTTATTAATCCGTCTTCCGTTCCTGTTCCGCAGTGATCAGTTTTATCTTGACATTCATATCGCTAATTTCTTCTTCAGTAGCTAGCTTGCTGGGGTTACCTCAGTTGCTCTACTTCTACGGACATCTTAACATATTTTATATTGTACGCGTTGTTGTTGTTGTTGTTGTTGTCGCTTTTGTCAGTCTGCAGACTGGTTTGATGCAGCTGTCCAAAATAGTCTAAACTATGTAGGCTTCTTCGTCTCTGTGTAGCGCCTGCAATCTACCTCCACCTTAACCTGCTTAATGTATTCCAGCAGTGATCCCCATTCGCAGTTTATACACCTCTACACTTCCCTCCATTACCAATTTGTCGAGCCAAAAACCTTCTTTTTCCCAAAACTGGATTCCGTACCTCGTCATTGGTTACCCAATGTACCCATTTGTTCCTCAAAATTTTCCTGTAGCTCCACATTTTGCAAACTGCCACTTGCTGCAATCATAGATATATGTCTGAGTGAAGTTAAATGTTATCTTTACATAAAGAAGAATATTATCTTGGAGAAAACCTTCAAATCGTTTCCTACACTAATAATTTTTTTATATATGAAGTTAGTGAATTTACTCATCGCACTTTTGATGTCATATACCTGTAATCACTTTCAGAACTCAAATTAATAACCAAATTAACTAATTTGATAAGATTGAACCTTAAATTGCTGTGTGCCCATGTACCACCACAAAAAATAGAAACAGTGAACAGTAGAGGGAGTATTTAATTTAGCAAATCTTTAGTAACCTCAAATTACTGGAGAACTAGCTGATAAATCTTACACAAATATGACAAACACAACTCAGTTAACGAATGGTGTTTGATAGTCAAAGCATAAATTGTGGTGGAAGCTATACCAATTCTCCCCTGAATTAATTCTGTTTACAGAGCAAGCTGACTTTATTTACACGAATCCACTGTAAGGTCCAACTCTGTTCAAATGGAATCAACTACGATCAAGTATACTACAAGCTATGGTTCACCAGAGAATAGGGAGCTGTGAATATTATTTAAGAACCCTGTACCAGTGCCACAATACTTTATCCTTTCTGGACTCGCATTCGGGAGGACGACGGTTCAATCCCACGTCCGGCCATCCTGATTTAGGTTTTCCGTGATTTCCCTAAATCACTCCAGGCAAATGCCGGGATGGTTCCTCTGAAAGGGCACGGCCGCCTTCCTTCCCCATCCTTCCCTAATCCGATGAGACCGATGACCACGCTGTCTGGTCTCCTTCCCCATACCAACCAACTTTATCCTTTAACCTTGACTAAGCCTTTAGCAGAAAACAGCACTCTGTAGGCGAGGATCAGTGTGCAGCAGCAGCAGTATGTTCCCACGCATCCATGAAAATGTGCAAACTACATGGCTTGGCGTTCTGATTATCAGGACGTGGGAAACTCCCCAAAAAAATGGTTCAAATGGCTCTGAGCACTATGGGACTCAACTGCTGAGGTCATTAGTCCCCTAGAACTTAGAACTAGTTAAACCTAACTAACCTAAGGACATCACAAACATCCATGCCCGAGGCAGGATTCGAACCTGCGACCGTAGCGGTCTTGCGGTTCCAGACTGCAGCGCCTTTAACCGCACGGCCACTTCGGCCGGCGGAAACTCCCCCATCAGAGCCTTGAAATCCCAGCAGATTGGAGTGTGAGGTGCAGGTGTTCGCTGGTCTGGCCTAACCAAATTGACTCTCAGGCACGATAGTACTTGCTTCAATTGTCGGACGTCATTCAACTCAATGTGAATAACTTCACTCTCATGACACGCGATATGACCGAGATGATATGCAGTTCCACTGTCAGTATAGTTGGAAATTGCCAGTGGCTCTTAGTCCACCACAAGGTAAAGACGACAGCTCTCACCTGCTAGGGAAGGACATGAAGTTCTACACCAGAGAAGGACCATAAGACGAAGAGCCGAACAATCACAACCGATTGCCGTGAAGCCTTGGTATGGGAGCCGAATTAGCAAAAGAAAAACCGACTCCAGATTGCACAACACAATGGAACTATCCTCTGCTCCTTGTATCTCCCGTCTTGAGAGTTCTGTAGGTTAGCTAGCTAATCAAGACACAGCACTGCGGTTCCGACGCTCGGGGAGCAACCCTCTACTTTGCATATGTTGAGAGCAGCCAAGAAGCAACTCTAAACCTCTCTGGTCTGAAAAAAGGAGATTTTAGTCTAGGGAGGCGTCATTCTCGCAGTAAGAATGTTTTAGGAAAAAACATAGACTGTACCATCGTCACTCATTTATGGAGTGATCTAATATTTCCGATCCGACCGCTTCGGATTTCCCAGACAGTTGTGCCTGTGAAATATATGGCTTTAGTGCCCGCTAAAGGAACTTGGCGACTTCCTGGCGTCATGGGGGGGAGGGGGGAGGGGAGGGGGGCACAGTCCTGACTCCAATAAACACCTACACCAGCCATTCGCCTGTAAAGTCTCACCTTCTATAATGAGAATGTACACAGTTATATGAGCTTCTCACCCTCCACACAAATGCTCAGTTTACCGCAGTCTCTCTTCAATTGCATCATCCACCCACTTTCAGTCTTCCAGCTGCCTTCATGATAGACTGCACCTACCCAAGGTAAAATGTTTTGTGAACCAGAGCCCTTCTGTCTGACTCTGTGCAGAAGGAGGAGAAAGCTTTGGCCAGAAGTCGCTCTGCAGGTAAGATCCATTAAGCGCTGCTTGGCAGAATCACTCACATGGCCTGGTCGCTGCTCTCAACATATATGGCCGGAAGCTTATCTCTCCCCCTGGTCTCCATTGCCTCCACTACGGCCCCTTCAGTTTTGAGCTACACATGCAGTTATAAGAACATTCTACCCACAATATCCCCATGTAAAAATGTTATTAACCACACATAAGTATGTAGTAATCGGGAAAACCGAGAGCATTCCATAAAACAGCACAGAAAATACAATGCAATTGGAAACTCCATGCTCCAAGTCGACTTCTCTCCAAGAGACTAATGCGGCTACAGCCACCACATGGAACTATTTCTGGGAGTAAAGTAGTTTATACCCGATGCACCACTGCCCATTTAATGTAACCCTCGCATTCTCACATTGCCAATGCGACAGTGAAGTTGTATCACGATTGCAAACTAGAATCTATATACCAGCTTAACTCTCTGAGAGTAAGATGGCTTAAGTCACAGCATTGAATGTCTCCTGGAAGTCACCGAGGTTCTCTCCGATGAACCACTGGCCATTTACTGTAACTCTCACACCCTCATTTTGAATATGTGACACAATAATTGCGTGACGATTGAATACTACAGGCTCCTTGCTGACTTTTCTTCATAAGACTAACTCGACCACAGTTATGCTGCGAGCGCATTAGTCTATACCTGATGCACCACTCCCCATTTACTGTAAACCTGTAACCCTCACATTGATGATACAATGTAGAATTTGCGTCGACATCTCTCCAAATTCTAACACGGCTATGTCACCGCATGGAGCCTAGCCTGAGGGTCAAGTAGCCTCTGTCATATGCCCCACTGTCCCTTTACTGTAATCTTCGCACCCTCGCATTGACGATAAGGTAGACAAATTGCTTCACGGTCGAATACTACAGCCCACAGGCCGACTTCTCTCCAAAACTAACGGGTCTACGGTTACCGCATAAAACCTCTCCTGGGAGTCCTTCGCTGAGGGGACCTGGAAGAACTGAGAATTGCAGATTCCGCTGCAGTAACGATGCTGGTGGTTATCGCGTGAACAAACACATCCATGGCGTCATGAGAAAGAGGCTCAGTAGTGGCAATGAAGGCGAATGAGTCCCAGTGATCCTTATTCAAGGCCCATCTGGGGAGGCACCCAAAAGAGCGACACTGCGGCAGTGACAGGAAGATCGGAAAGTGGTCACTACCGCACAAGTCGTCATGCACACTCCATTGGACGGATGGAAGAAGGCCAAGGTAGCAGACTGTAAGGTCGATGGCTAAGTACGTTCCATTAGCCACACAGAAATGTGTGGAGGCACCAGTATTTAAGACAGAAAGGTCGAGCTGTGCCAACACTTGCTCAATGACAGTGCCTCGGCCTATTGCCACCAATCCACCCCACAAAGGGTTTTGGGAGTTAAAGTCGCCCAGTAACAGATAATGTGGTGGCAGTTGGGCTATCAGTGCAGCCAAAACATGCTGTGGGACATCACCATCCGGTGGAAGGTAGATAACGCAGCCAATAACAGCCTGATTTGTCCACACTCTAACAGCTACAGCCTCTTAAGGTGTTTGATGAGGTACACACTCACTGTAAAGAGAGTTAAGGACGTAGGCGCAGAGTCCGCCAGATATCCTCTCATAAGTTGCTTGATTCTTACAACAACCCGATAGCTACGAAGGGCGGGCGTTCACATCGCCGGAAACCCAGTTTCCTGGAGAGCAATGCAGAAGAAAGGGTGAAAGCTGATAAGTTGTCGGAGCCCAGCAAGGTGGTGGGAAAAACCGCTGCAATTCCATTGGAAAATGACAGTGTCCGTGGTGGCAAAAGGCGTGAACGGACTGAGGAGGCAGATTATGTCGCTGGGTCTTCAACCGCCACCAAAGGAGAGCCTGAGTCGAGGACCATAGCGTCTGCATCGCAGAGCTGGTAGTAACAGGTGGCACAGAGGCAACATAAACCTCCTCTTTCTTATCCAGCTTCTTTATTCTTCTTCTTCTTCCGTGCCAACTCCCGTTGCTCCTTAGGAGCAACCTGGGAGGGAGTCTCAGAAGGAGGGACAGGGACAGATGAAGAGTGGGAAGCTCTCTGATCTGCCACTCCTGGCTCCTTGAGCTGGAGGGTGCCTTAGAAGGTAGACTTCCAAGGGACCCTTTCCACGTGAGAGAAGCTAGAGGACGCTGGTGTACCTCCGGACCTCCGGCGAGGGGGAGGGGAGGGAGGGGAGGCGGGGTCAGATATCCCCATCAATTTGTGGGTTGGTCTCCCAAAGGAGGTACCTTGGGACACCCAGAAGAAGCAGTGTCTCCCATAACGGACATGGGGGAAGAGTCGGAGAGGCCCTGAGGGCCCACTGGAGGTTTAACAAACGCAGGGACAGCCGTCGCCAAGGGGGACAACGAAGTTGCAGTCGCAGCATATGATGTAGTCATTTGAACAGGATAAAGTCGTTCGTATTTCCTCTTTGCATCTTGATAGGTGAGCCCGTCCAAGGTTTTTATTTCTATTATTCGCCGCTCCTTATGGAGAGCAGGGCAGTCAGGCGAGAAGGGGGAGTGGTGCTTCCCACGGTTGACACAAGTGGGAGGAGGCACACATGGAGCACCTGGGTGCAGGGGACGACTGCAATCTCTGCATGTGGTGCTGGAGTTACAGTAAGGTGACATGTAGCCCAACTTCCAGCACTGGAAGCACCACGTAGGAGGAGGGACGTATGGTTTTACGTCACAATGGTAAACCTTCACCATGACCTTTTCAGGTAACGAGTCACCCTCAAAAGCCAAGATGAAGGCACCGATAACAACCCTGTTGTCCTTCAGTCCCTTATGCATGTGTTGGATGAAGTGGACACGCCGTCGCTCTAAGTTGGCACGTAGCTCCTCATCCGGCTGCAAGAGGAGGACGCAATGGGAAATAACAGCCTGGACCATGTTAAGGCTTTTATGGGGCTTAATCGAGACAGGGATGCTACCCAGATTGTCATAGGCGAGCAACGCCTGGGGCTGGGCTAGTGAGACCGTTTGCATCAAAATCGACCCGCCACACATTATGGACAGCGCCGCCAATTCCCCAAACTTCAAGTTGGTCTATAAAAAACTGTGGCTTCGTTGCCTGAAAGGTTGCTTCATCAGTGCTGCTGCAAACTAGTTACTGAGGCGGGAGACGCCCTACGGTTCTCCCAAGATGTGGCCAGGGAGGAGAACGATCGGGAATCATAGGTCGTGGCATCAAAATCATTCCTTACACGCCTACAGATTGCTGGGGCCGAGCGACAACCACCTTGATTCAATTTAACCCGTTTCATTTCGGTTCATCCTCCTTGATGCCACATACTCTGACAAAGGGTCCTCCCCAAGGGTGCCACCCAGCCGCAGCAAGAGCCACCTGGCAGGATGGCCATTGACAGGAGTCCCGATGCCACACATATCTACCTCTTCACATACGTGGTGTGTTAACAGCGCAGGCATCAGCAGAGCGATTCCTGTGTTGACAGCTACAACCAAAAGGGTAATAGGCGGCCCCACAACAACGGACTACCTACTGTGCTGGATATCAGGTGCAAAATGTCCATGAACATCGTCGGCGCAGAAAATGGCACTGCATGGTGTATGGTGGAAGACGCCCTCAGGAAAGTGTCCTACCCCAAAAGACGGAGAGTGAGCGGGACTGCAATGCAACGACGAGAAAGTGGGCGAAAGATCTCACTGCACGATAAACACAATGCACTATGTAAAGCGCACTTCCACAATTGGCTCTCTCTTCGGAAAAAGTTTGAAGAATGAAGGTCAAACCCTACAGGGCACCAACACATAAAGGCCGAAATGTGCGAGTCTCCTTTAGTCACCACGTACGACAGGCAGGAATACCTTGGGTCGATTCTCACCCATGGATCCGCAGGGTGGTCTACTGGGAGTCCAGTAGCTCGTATCCATCCCATCATCAATGTGAGTGTGCAAGGGTTGCAGTAAACGATCACTCGTGCATCGGATAGAAGCTACTGGAATCCTAGGGGAGGTTCGATGCTGTGACCTTAGCTGCATTATTGTGTTCGTGAGAAATCGTTATGGGGCCTGTTGTTTTCAATCGCGATGCAGTTTCTTTGTCGCATTGTTAATTTTAGGGTGGTACAGCTACAGTAAATGGCAGTGGTGTAGCGGAAACAAGGTACTGGACTCCCAGCAGGTGTTCAATGTGGTGATCTTAGCCACGGTAGTCTCTTACAGAGAATTCAGCATGGAGCCTGTAGTATATAATGGCAATTGAAATTCTGTCTTGCATCATCAATAAGAGGGTGCGAGGGTTATTGTAAATTGGCAGAGGTGCACGGGTATAAGCTATTCTGTTCCCAGGAGAGGTTACATTAGGTGACAGTTGCCCCGTTAATCTCTTGGAGAAATGTCAGAATGGAACCTGTACTTTTCAATCGTGATGAAATTTCTGTGTCGTATCGTAATATGAGGGTCGTAGGCAACAGTTTAAGGGCAATCACGACACAAGTTCTCTGACACATTGACATTATGTGGTTGCAAGGGCCACAGTAAGTGGCCAGTGGGGACTCGGGTGTAAGTTACTGGATTACCAGAAGAGGTTCCATGCATCCGATGCATCCAATGCATAACTGCCCATTTACTCTAACCACCACACTTTCACAGTGGCGAAGCGACACAGAAATACCATCGCGATTGAAAACTACACTCTTCTATGCGGACTTCTCTCCAAGACACTAACACAACCTAGGTCGCCACACGGAACCTCTCCTGGGAATCCATTAGCTTGTACCCGATGTACCACTGCCTGTTTCCTGCAACCCTCGTGCCCTCACACTGATGAAGCGACACACAAATTGAATACTGCAGGACACATTTCGACTTCTCTCCAAGAGACATCACTGTCTACGGTCACCTCTTGGAAGCTCTCTGGGATGTCCAGTTGCATATACTCGATGCACCACTACCTGTTTACTGTAATCTTTCACCCTAACATTCACAGTGAGGAGCAGAAACTGCGTCGCTATGGATTACTACCGGCTCCAGTCCGTCTTCTCTAAAACTGTCTAACTTGCCTCTATCCCCGCATAGAATCTCTCCTGGGAGTCCAGTAGCTTGTGCATGAATGATAACTATAGGATCCTTGCAAACTTCTCTCCAAAAAGGTGCCCCACTGCTCGTTTACTGTAACTCTGGCACCCTCATATTGACGATGCAGAACAGAACTTGCGACGCGATTGAATACTACAGGCTCGATGCCGTCTTTTTTTCAAGAGTCCAAGAGACTAATGCGGCTACAGTTACTGTATGAAAGATCTCTTGGGGGCAGGTAACTTCAATGCAATGCATCGCTGTTTGCTTACTGTAGCCTTCACACCCTCACACTGACGTTGTGACACGGAAATTGCTTCGCAATTACAAGCTAGAGTTTTGTTACCCACTACTCTCTAAGAGAGGACCCGGTTATGGTCAACGCATGGAGGCTCTCATGTGCGACACATATCTTGTAAGTGATGCACAAGTGCCAATTTACAGAAACCCTAATACCGTTACATTGACGATGGTCCCCAGAAATAGCATCGCGATAGAAAACTGCACTCTCCATGATCACTTCACTCCAAGACGCTAAAGCATCTAGAGTCACTGCATGGAACCTCTCTTGGAAGTCCAGTAGCTTATTCACGATGCAAAACTGCCCCTTTAGTGTAAACCTCGCTACCTCACACTGATGGTGTGGCACAGAAATTGCTTAGCGGTTGAATGCTACATAATCCATGATGACTTCTCAAAGAGACTAACGTGGCTACAGTCACCACATGAAACCTCTCTTGGAAGTGGAGTGGCGTATACGCATTGCACGACTGCATCACCACATTAGCAAGGCGACACAGAAATACCATCGCAATTGAAAACAACAGGTTCCATGCCGACTTCTCTCCAAGAGACTAACGCTGCTATGGTTACCGCATTGAACATTTCATGGGAATCCAGTAGCTTGTGTTCGGTGCACATTGCCCATTTACTGTAACCCGCAAACCCACACACTGACTGTGCGATACAGAAATTCCGTCGCAATTGACGACTACAGTCTCCATGCCGACCGCTCTGAAAGAGACTAGGAGTGGCTATGGTCAGCGCATGGAACCTCTCCTGCGAGTCCGGCACCTTATGTCCGATGCACCACTGCCTGTTTACTGCAATCCTCTGCACCCTCACATCGAAGATGCGACACAGGAAATGCGTCGCAATAGAATACTATAGGCCCCATGCCGACTTCTCTAAAGGGGTGTAACTGGGCTACGGTCACCACATGGATAAAATCCTGGGAGTCCAGTATCTTGTATCCGATACACCAGGACCCATGTACCGTAAATCGCACACCATCACATTGACTATGCACCACGGGTATTGAGTCATGATTGAATATTACAGGCTACATGCTGTCTTCTGTAAAAGAGAATAACGTGGCCACAGTCACCGTATGGATCCTCTCCTGGGAGTCCAGTACCTAGTGTCTGATGCACCACTTCCTGTTTACTATAACTGTCGCACACTCACATTGACAAAGCGACACAGAAAATGCAGTGCGAGTGAGTACTACGGCCTCCATGCTGACCCTTCCAAAAGAGACTAACGTGGTTACGGTCACTGCATGGAACCTCTCCTGGGAGTCCAGGAGCTTGTGTCTGATGCAACGCTCCCCATTTACTATACCCTCACACCTTCACATAGGCGATGCAACACATTAATTACTTCGCAATTGAATACTAGAGGCTCCATGCCGACTTGTGTCAAAGAGACTGGCATGGCTGTGGTCACCGCATGGAACCTCTAATGGGAGACAAGTAGCTGGAATCCGATGCATCACTGTTGGCTTACTGTAACCTTTGCACACTCACATTGACGCTGTGACACTGAAACTGTATCACTGTTTAAAACTAGAGTCTCCATACCGACTACTGTCTAAGAGAGAATCTCTGTTATGTTTAACGCAAGGAGCCTATCCTGGGAGACAATTGCTTGTATCCTACGCACAACTGCACGTTTGTTGTAACACACGTACCCTCGCACTGACGATGCAACAAAGAAATTTCTTCATGACTGAATACCACAGGCACCATGTGGACATTCTCCAAGAGACTAAGGCGGCTACAGTCACTGCATGGAACCTCTCCTGCGAGTCATATAGCCCGTATCCCATGCATAACTGCTCATTTACTCTAAACCTCCCACACTCACATTAAAGGCGTGTCACAGAACTGACATAGCGATTGAAAACTACAGGCTTCATGCGTACTTCTTTCTAAGATACTAACGCGGCTTGGGTCACCGCATGTAACCTCACCAGGGGCTCCAGCAGCTTGTACCTGATTCACCACTGCCCTTTACCTGTAACCCTTGCACCCCCACGTTGACGATGTATCACACAGAAATTGCTTCGCGAATGAAAACTAATTGCTCCATGTAAACTACTCTCCACGAGACGGCGTAGAACCTCTCCTGGGAGTACAGCTGCAGATACCCGCTGTACCTCTGCTCATATACTATAACTCTGGCACCGTCACATTGACGATGCGGAACAGAACTTTCGATGTGATTGAATACTACATTCTCCATGCCAACTACTCTCCAATAGACTAACGTGGCTACAGTTACTGCATGAAACCTCTTCTGGGAGACACGTAGCTTGAATCCGATGCATCACTGTTGGCTTACTGTAACCTTCGAACCCTCACATTGACTTTGCGACACTGAAATTGCATCGAGATTGAAAACTAGAGTCTCCATACTGACTGATCTCTAAGAGAGAATCCCGGTTATGACTAACGCATGGCGCCTCTCCTGGGAGACAAGTACTTGTATCCGATGCACAACCGCACGTTTACTGTAACACACGTACGCTCACATTCACGATGCGACACAGAAATTGCATTGCGATTGAAATGTGCACTCTCCGTGACGACTTCACTCGAAGACGCCAACGCGTCTACAGCCACTGCATGGAAAATCTCTTCGAAGTCTAGTAGCCTATTCACAATGCACCACTGCCCATATAGTGTGAACCTCATACCCTCACACTAATTGTGCGACATGGAAACTGCTTCTTGATTGAATACTATACAATCTCTAAAAGAGACTAACGTGTCTACGGTCTCCGCATGGAACCTTTCCTGGGAGACCAATGGTTTATACCCGTTGCACCACTACCCATTTACTGTAACCCTCGCATCCTCACTGAGCCGTGGCTGGCTCAAGTCATGCTTGTCTTCTGTTAAACCTTGATTGCAGTCCCGTAGTTTTATTTATCCTCCGGTTATGGCGATAATGTTGCTGTCCTCTCCTTGAGTGGCAGCAGCTGCGTGTATAAATACTGCCGTACTATCTTGGGTGTAGCGGACATAGTTTCTGGCTGGGCGGTGTGTGAGGAGTCGTTCGGTTGGCGTGGAGCAGCAAGGAAGTCTCCGTCTTGTGTACTCTGGCCGGAGCTGCTGGCAGTGTACACGTGCGGTTGGAGTGTGAGGTGCTGTTTGCGTACGCCACGAAGTTCGTCTCCCACGCATCTTGGACATGAAAGTTGAGTCCTCACTTAACCAACTATCGAGCCTCAACTTTTTACATTCCTTCGTTTGATCCTGGTTGTCGCTTTTGGGACGTTCCCGTGAGGAACAATGTGTGTGTATTCAAGTCGTCTAAGATTCCAGCCGTCTTGCTGTGGAGTTTAATTTATCCCCTGTTATCGAAGTTCACCAGCGGTATCTTCTGCCTCGTGGCCGTTGACGTTCCGTTTACCTGCCCTGGTCGTTGACGTAATTTCCGGCAGTGTATTTTCCTCGTCGGGTTGTTGCTGTCCAGCGCGGCGTGTAGTTCGAGAGCTGAGGTGTTGTTGGTGGTTGTGGGCGCCAATATTCTGTGTGGCGTTGTATTGAAATCTTGTGGTCGTTTTGCTGGTTGCGTGGAGTGGAACTGAATTTGTTGATAGGTCTCTCGGCTGTCTGTTGGTTGGGTTGCGTTCAGATTAAGAAGTCGTTGGACAGGCTGCCTGTCTCACCTAAACGGGCGTTAGTGTTACAATCACCGACCGATCCTTGGAAGCTTCTGAGCGCCGTTTCTTGGGTGTTACGTAGTAATTTGCCGTTGGATTTTAGTTATTTGGCTGATGTATGGCCTTCATCGGAATGTCAATATCTCTTAAATTGATGATCTTATCTTGCCCTTAAGGCATGAGATTGTTACTTTTATATGGGGCCTTTAGACCGAATTTTACAAGAGATGTTATAAGACAAGGCCTTCTGCCTTTTAAATTGAAGCCATTTTTCTAGGCCTTAAGCCGTTAGACATGTTTTGCTGATATGTGGCCTTCAGCAGAGTATTAATATCTTTGAAATTAATGTTCTTGTCTTGCCCTTAAGCCATGAGATTTTTATCCATTATAAGCGCCCTCATCGGAATTTTGTATGAAACGTTTTAAGATACAGCCTTCTGACTTTTAAAATTGAAACTCTTCTTTCTAGGGCTTAAGCCGTTAAATCATTTACTGATCATTTACTCATCGGAATTTTGTATGAAACGTTTTAAGATACAGCCTTCTGACTTTTAAAATTGAAACTCTTCTTTCTAGGGCTTAAGCCGTTAAATCATTTACTGATGTGCGGCCTTCAGATGACTCTTAATACCTCTTAAATTAATGTTCTTGTCTTGCCCTTAAGGCATAAGAGTGTTATGCTTTTGATGGGGCTTTCAGCCGAGTTTTTCATGAAATGCTTTAATATGCGGCCTCCAGCCAAGTTCCATATAAATTGCTAAGGCCTTCAGTCTGTTTGGATTCAAGATTTAGAAAATATGTTGGGTGAAACCTCCAGAAGAACGTTGTATGTTAATTTCTTCCTTAGGCCTTGTGTTTTGGATATTGAGTGTGGCCTTCAGACGATCTAAATATAATCAAAAGAAGTCGATCAAAGTTTTGAGTGTTTTGCGTCCTTGTTATAATATTGTGTGCTGATAAATTAAATTTGTATGCTGAGTGCAACTTACAGCAACATATTGTGGCCCCTTTCCACAACCTAATCCGCTCTGTGCTGCTAGCCCAGGCATTTCACTCACATTGGCGATGCGACGCAGAAATAGCGTCTCAATTGTAAACAACAGGCTCCATGCCGACTTCTCTCCAAGAGACTAATGCTACTACAGTTACCGCATGGAACCTCTCCTGGGAATCTAGTGGGTTCTGTCCGGTGCACCATGCACGTTTACTGTAACCCTAAAACACTCACATTGACGGTGAGACACAGAAATTGCTTCGCAATTTCCATGCCGACTTCTCTAAAGGCGGCTGACTCGGCTACAGTCATAACATGTTACCTTTCCTGGGAATTCAATAGCTTGTCTACGATGCACAACTCTCCATGTAATCGAAACCTTGCCCTCTCACATTAACGATGCGACACAGAAATTGGGTCGTGATTGACTACTACACACTCCATGCCCACTTCTCTAGGGGAGACTAACGTGGCTACAGTCACTACATGGATGCAGTCAGTCCTGAGAGTCCAGTAACTTTTGTCCGATAAACCACTGCCCGCTTACCGTAAATCTCACAACATCTCATTGACGATGCGACACAGATACTGCATTGCGGTTGAATACTACAGATTCAATGAGAACGTCTCAAAAAATGACTAACGTGGCTAAGGTCACTGCTAGGTACATTCTACTGGGAATCCAGTAGCTTGTGTTAAAGGCACGACTCACTGTTTACTGTAACCCTCGCACCGTCACATGTGACGTTGCACCACAGATATTGCGTCGCGACTGAATACTACAGGATCAACGTTGACTTCTCTAAAAGAGACTAATGTGGCTATGGTAACTGCGTGGAACCTATTCTGGAAGTCCAGCAGATTGCGGCCGATGCCCCAGTGAACGCTTACTGTAACCCTCACACAATCATATTGATAACGTGACACAGAAATTACATCGCGATCGAATAGTACTGGCTCCATGTCGACTTGTCTAAAAGAGCCTTACATGGCTCCCGTCACCACATGGATACTCTCCTGGGAGTACAGTGCCTGTTTTCAAACGCACCACACCCCATTTACTGTAACCTTCGCACGCTCTCATTGATGATGCGACACAGAATATACATCGCGATTGAATACTACAGTCTCCATGCCGTCTTCTCTAAATGAGACTAACGTGGCTATGGTCACCGTACGAACTTCTCCTAGGAGTACAGTAGCTTGAGTTTGATCCACCACTGCCGTTTTTTGTAACCCTTGCACCGTATCATTAACAATGCGAGGTAGTGATTGCGTCACCATTGATTACTACAGGTTCCATGTCGACTTCTCTAAAAGAGAGTAACGTGGCAACAGTAAAAATATGGAACCTCTCAAGTGAGTCCCATAACTAGGGTATAATGCATCATTGCCCCTCACACCATATCACTGGCGTTGCAAAACAGAAATTGTATCGCGATGAATACTACAGGCTCCATGTCGACTTCTCTGAAGCAGACCAACGTGTCCACGGTCACCGTATGGGACATGTCCTTGGAGTCCAGTAGTTTGAGTCCGATGCACCACTGACTCTTCAATGTAACCCACGCACGACTCAATGACGATGAGACTCAGAAATTGCTTCGCATTGAATACTACAGCCTCCACACCGAATTATCTAAATGAGAATAACGTGGCTACAGTCACCGTATGGAACCTCTCCTGGGAGTCCAGTAGCTTGTATCCGATGCATCACTGACCATTTACTATAACCATTGCACCCTTTAATCATCGGTGCGACATAGATATTTGGTTAGATATTGAATAATACATTCTCCATAACAACTTCCCTAAAAAAGACTAACGTTTCCACGGTCACCGTACGGAACTTCTTCTGATATTCCAGTAGATCGAGCCCGATGCACCACTGCCCATTTACTATAACCTACGCACCCCCACATTGACCAGGCGTCACAGATATTGCACTGTGAATGAATGCTACAGTCTCCATGCCGACTTCTCTAAAACAGACTATCTTGGCTTCCGTTTCCATACAGCACCTCTCTTGGGAGTCCCGTAGGATGTGTATGATGCACCACTGCAGGTTTACTGTAGCCCTCGCCCCATCTCATTGACGTTGCGATTCAGAATTTGAGTTGCCATTAAATACTACAGATTCCATGCTAACATCTCTAAGAGTGTCTAACGTGGCTATGGTCACTGTACGGAACCTCTCCTGAATGTCCAGTAGCTTAATTGTGATGCACCATAGCCCATTTACTATAACAGTCGCATCCTCTGTTGTGACTTGGCAAGACAGCCAAGCCACTATGAGATAGCCGCAAGTTACGCATTTAAGCTCACGTAGGCTGGCGTGAGGTCTGGAACAATTAAAGGAGTTGAGTCTAGTAAAACAAGTAAGTAGCTTCTGGAATACTTAACTTTAATCCATAATTGGTGAACATCGGTCTGACGGTACATGTTTTACAGCATCAATAGTGACTGGTAACGGCGCCTTGCTAAGTCGTAGCAAATTACGTAGCTGAAGGCTATGCTAACTATCGTCTCGGCAAATGAGAGCGTAATTTGTCAGTGAACCATCGCTAGCAAAGTCTGCTGTACAACTGGGGCGAGTGCTAGGACGTCTCTCTAGACCTGCCGTGTGGCGGCGCTCGGTCTCCAATCACTGATAGTGGCGACACGCGGGTCCGACGTATACTAACGGACCGCGGCCGATTTAAAGGCTACCACATTGCAAGTGTGGTGTCTGGCGGTGACACCACATTCCTCCCCCGCAAATCGGCGTACGGTTGTGTTATAAGGCTTCCGCCCGCCGTGGGGAGGACCCCATGTTGACGTATGCGACGAGGTGGGGAGTCTAACAACAGGCGAGGCTGTGCCACCCGCACCCTGCCATTCGGTCCGAGGGGAGCTAGGAAACGCCTGAAAACCTAGTCCAGGGTGCACGCCAACATACGGTGTACGCGCCCGTAGAGAGACAGGAGGGGCCGAAGGGTCGACCTCCATCGGGTCGGGGCACCCGACGGGCGAAGACACCATTTGGTCCGGAGCGGGCAAGAGTTCCATGTCGGAGGACAGCTGGTCACGGGAAGCGATCGGCGGCGCGTGACCCAGCGAGGCGCCCGGCGGTTGCAGCGACGCGTCCACTGTGGGCGTCGCCGGCGGGAGAACAGGCGGCAGCGCGTCGCCATGGGGCAAAATGGAAGGCAGCGTCGGCAACACCTGGGGATGAGGCGAGCCAGTAAATGGGTACCCAGGGCGCTGACCGGACGGCACCATCGCTGAAAGCAGACGGGGAGCGGCAGAACCCGTACGGCGACAGAGGCGCAGCTGATTGAGATGCCGACGCACCTCACCAGAGGCCCCCAAAACCAGATACATAGCGCGGCCGAGGCAGCGAAGAATGCGCCCTGCGAGCCAACGCCGTGAACCTCGATAGTTGCGACAGTATACAACGTCGCCTGGGGCAAAAGCAGGTGTCTGCCGCTGCACAGGAACCTGATGCGGAGGATGTAGCGGAGACATCAAGGTGCGATGAGGGCGACCGTGAAGCAACTCAGCGGGCGAGCGACCATCTCGGGGCTGAGAGCGATACGAGGACAAAAAGAGCAATAACGCGTCCTCCCGAGAATGCCACTCTTTCAACTTCAACATCTGTGACCTGAAAGTCCTGACCAATCGTTCAGCGGCACCGTTTGACTGTGGCGAAAACGGCGCGGACGTCAGATGTTTAATATTATTGGCCTTGCAGAATGACTGAAATTCTGCGGACTTGAATTGAGGGCCATTGTCGGAAACAGTAGTCTGTGGAAGACCTTCAATGCAAAAGATAGCGGATACCGCTTGGATGGTGGCAGAAGACGTCGTGGAAGACATCCGGACAACGAAAGGAAAATTACTGAATGAATCTACTAGAACCAACCATAGAGCATTCCACAATGGACCAGCAAAATCGATATGTAAGCGTTGCCAAGGGGAAGTGGCTTTTGGCCATGCAAAGAATTTCCGTGGTGGTGCTGATTGTTGTTCGGCACACACCATGCAAGAGGAGCACATATTCGTAATCGCAGCATCGATTCCGAACCAAGTACAGTGCTGACGAGCAAGTTGTTTCGTTCGCACTATACCCCAATGTCCTTGGTGGAGAAGCCGTAAGACAGAGGACTGTAACGAACGTGAGACCACGACCCTGGACTGATCATTATCAGAACGCAACAGCAAAACACCACGTCGAACAAAAAGTCTTTACTTGTGAGCAAAAAATCGGCGAACCAACGGATCCTCGATCCGTGACTTTGACAAGGGCCATTGCGTAGCAACAAAACGCAGAACGATCGCAAGGGCAGGTTCAGCAGCTGTGGCTGTAGCTACACGGCGAAAATCAATCGGAAACGATTCGACCACGTCATCGGTTTCCGAATCAATGAACATGCAAGCGCGGTCGGAGGAATCGAATGCTTTGTCGTCAGCAACAGGCAAACGGGACAACGCATCGGCGTTTCCGTGCTTAGAATAGGACCGTTACAAGATATCGTAGCGGTACTGCGAGAGGAAAATAGACCAGCGAATGAATTTCTGCCCTGTACGTGGAGGTACAGGCTTGTTCGGATGAAAAACCGATGTCAAAGGTTTGTGGTCTGTGATGATGGTAAAGTGACGACCATACAAGAAATCATGATTCTTAGTAACACCAAATACGAGAGCCAATGCTTCTTTCTCGATCTGTGAATAATTTCTTTGCGCAGACGAGTGCAATTTGGACGCAAAGGCAATAGGGCGATCATGCGATCCATCTTTGTGCGCAAGCACAGCACCGATCCCGAAATCCGATGCATCTACCATCAACAAAAGGGGTTTCTGGGGATCGAATGGGGTAAGGCAAGTATTTGAGAGCAACGCCGATTTCAACGGGCGAAAGGCGCGTTCGCATTCCGTCGTCCAGACAAACGGAACACCTTTACGGCGTAAGCGGTGAAGCGGAGCTGAAATGGAAGAGGCGTGTGGCACATATTTGTTTTAATAATTAATGTTTCCCAGCACACTCTGTAGCTGCTTCAAATTCTGCGGCGAAGGCAAGTCTTGTATGGCACGGAGGTGCTCTTGACTGGGATGTATGCCTTGGGCATTGAGTACATGTCCCAAATAGGGTACGTCACGAGCAAACGCGTCCTCCCGAGAATGCGACTCTTTCAACTTCCACAAGCGAAAACAATTTTGTCGCAAGACCTGAAATAATGTTCTGAGATTGGCTAAATGTTCTTCTTCCGTCCTTCCGGAGATCACAATATCGTCCAGATAGTTTGCTGCAGTAGCGACCGGCGCACAAACAGTTTGTAGATATTGCTGAAACAATGCAGGGGCGGATGCACACCCAAAGGGCAGTCGTTTGAATCGATACAAACCAAGATACGTGTTAACCACCAAAACACGCTGGGATTCTTCGACCACCGGTAGTTGCAAGTACGCAACTGCTAGGCCCAACTTCGAAAAATATTTACCCGGGCACAGTTTGTCAAAAAGATCTTCCGGGTGGGGTAAAGGAAAAGTTGCAGTCACTATTTGGGGATTCACTGTTGCCTTGAAGTCCATGCAAAGTCTCAATTTTCCGGAAGGCTTTTGCAAAATTACTAATTGTGATGCCCAGAGAGAAGCCTGCACACGTTCAATTACACCTTGTGATTCCAAATCGTGTAATGTTCTTGTGATCTCATCACGCAATGCATGGGGAACATTGCGCGCTCTGAAAAATTTCGGTTGGGCGTTTACTTTCAGTTCCAAATGTGCTTTATAGTTCTTAGCGCAACCAAGGCCCAGTGCAAAAATGTCTGCAAACTCGTCACATAGACGAGAAACACTGTCTGAAGGCACAGTCTGGTTCACTGATAGGACCTGATTGACTATAGACAAGTTAAACAACTGAAATAAATCTAAACCAAACAAGTTCACTGCAGAAGAAGAACGAAGGATGTAAAATGACACAAGTTTTGTTTGTCCCTTGTATGTTGCAAGAAGGCTGCACCGTCCTAACACAGGGAGCCCGTGACCCGAATAAGTAGTTAGCTTAACATTTGCGGCACGCAACGGAGGTGTGCCCAGCTGTTTGTATGTGTCGTGATTGATCAATGATACTGCAGCTCCGGTATCGAGCTGGAACGCTATCACTTTGCCGTTTATGTCCAAGTCGACAAAAAGTTTATTGTCCTGCTGATGACAAGAGCGACTGTCTCGTGCAACATGAACTGACACTGATACAGAATCACTTGCGACTTGACGGGATTTCCGGCGATGAGATGCACACTATTTGTGGGACGAACACAGTCATTTTTACAGAGAGTGGCACTGGGCGGAGTGGGATGAACTACATGAATTTCCATGGGCGAAGTTTCACGAGCCGGAGTATCTTTGGTTCGATTCCGATTCTGGCGTGAAGCAAAGGGCCTGGAATGGATGTGAATGTCCGATCGGAGCTTTTTCTGGCAAACACTTTGAACATGTCCTTTTTTATTACAGAAAAAGCAAATAGCCTGGCGTGATGTGCAATTCTCACGCGAATGTCTAGTAGCACACCGCAGGCATGATTTCACTGCATTTGCATGCCGACGCGGGACACGTGGTTGAGAGCCAGGCGGCTTTGGCACGGCCGGGCGTGAGGACTGTTTACTGTTCCGTGCAGCTTGCCCGGTGGGCCGGTTAACCTGACACATGGGTGGCGAAGTTGCAAATGATTCCTGAGCAAAGTCAAGTGTGTCCTGCCGATCCAATATGTCCATCACTTGTTGAAGGGAGGGACTGACTAGTTTCAAAATCTGTTCCCGTATACGAACATCAGAAATGTTCTGTGCAATTGCATCACGTACCACAGTATGTGAATAAGGGAGTCCACATTCACACTCAAAAGCACAATCCCTAGTAAGGCCTTGCAAGGTTGCAACCCACTCCCTATTAGTCTGTCCTGCCGTACGCTTTGTACGAAAGAACGTATACCGTTTGGCAACTACATTGATTGATTCTTTGAAATATGAATCTAATGCAGACAAAATTTCTTCGTAGGACAGAGTTGCTACGTCACGTCGGGGAAATATTTTCACTATCACATGGTACGTCTGGACGCCTACGGCGGAAAGGAGAAAAGGCTGCCGCTCATCACCTTGAGTTCTGTAGGCGGCGAGATGGAATCCTAATTGGCGTAACCACTCCGTCCAGCTTTCCAGTGCCGCATAAAAATGACGAAAAGGTGGTGCAACTGTGTGTCGTGGCTGCGGTAGCGGTGGAGCGGCGGCCGCCGCATCGTTTTGCATTGCACGTTGATCCTGGACGAGTTGTCCAAGGGCATCCAGTAAGGCCTGCGTCTGCTGATTCTGTAAGCGATAAAATTCGGACAGTACATCTGGAGATTGTGGCGAAGTTATGACACAAGTAAATCAGAGCAACAGCAAGACGAACGCAAAATCCTCGTCGTCAAACTGTTGTGACTTGGTAAGACAGCCAAGCCACTATGAGATAGCCGAAAGGCATGCATTTAAGCTCACGCAGGCTGGCGTGAGGTCTGGAACAGTTAAAGGAGTTGAGTCTAGTAAAACAAGTAAGTAGCTTCTGGAATACTTAACTTTAATCAATAATTGGTGAACATCGGTCTGACGGTACATGCATCACAAGATAAATAGCAAATGATAATGGCGCCTTGCTAGGTCGTAGCAAATGACGTAGCTGAAGGCTATGCTGACTATCGTCTCGGCAAATGAGAGCGTAATTTGTCAGTGAACCATCGCTAGCAAAGTCGGCTGTACAACTGGGGCGAGTGCTAGGAAGTCTCTCTAGACCTGCCGTGTGGCGGCGCTCGGTCTGCAATCACTGATAGTGGCGACACGCGGGTCCGACGTATACTAGCGGACCGCGGCCGATTTAAAGGCTACCACCTAGCAAGTGTGGTGTCTGGCGGTGCCACCACATCCTCTATTTCGCCATGCGATACAGAAATTACGTCGCGAATAAATACAGTAGGCTTCATGCTCCCTTCTCTAAAAGAGACTAACGTGGCTATGGTCACCGTACGGATCCTCTCCTGGGATTCCAGTGGCTTGTATCCAATCCACCGCTGCCCATTTACTATGACCACAGCACCGCTTAATTGACGGTGCGACACAGAAGTTGCTTCGTGATTGGATACTACAGGCTCCATGACAAACTCTCTACAGGAGACTAACGTGGCTACGGTCACCGTTCGGAACCTCTCCTGGGAGTCCAGCAGCTTGTGTTCAAAAGACTACTGCGCTTTTACTTGTAACCCTCGTCCCCTCTAATTACGATGCGACACAGAAATAGCGTCACGATTTAATGGTACTTGCTCCATGTCTGTTTTCTCTAAAAGAGACAAACGTGGCTACGGTCACCATATGGAGCCTCACCTGGGGTTCCTGTAGCTTCCATCCGATGCAACACTGCCCGTTTATTATAACCGTAGCACCAATACTATCAGGATACGACAGAAAGTTAGCATCGAGATTGAATACTACAGGATGCATGCTGTCTTCTCTAAAATAGACTAACGTGGCTACTCTCACCGTACGGATCATCTCGCAGGAATCCAGTAGGTTGAGTCTAAAGCACCACAGACACTTTAGTATAACCATCGCACCCTCTAATAGACGATGCGACACAGAAATTGTGTCGTGATTGAATACTACTGACTCCATGCTGACTTCTCTAAAAGAGACTGACATGACTATGGTCAAGGTACGGAACCCTTCCTGCAAGTCCAGTAGGTTGAGCCCAATTCACTACTGCACGATTACTATAATCCTCAAATTGATAATGAGAAACGAAAATTACGTCGGGATTTTATATTATAGGCTCTATGCCAACTCCACTAAGAGAGATTAATATGACTATGGTCATCACATGGAACCTCTGAATCTCTCCTGGGAGTCCAGTGGCTTGTCTCCAATGCAACACTACCCAGTTACTGTAACCCTCGCACTATTTCATTACAGCTGTGGCATAGATATTGCGTCATGATTAAATACTACAGGCGAATGACGACTTCCCTGAAAGAGACCATCGTGTCTACCGTCACTGAATAGAACCTGTCCTGGGAATCCAGTAGCTTGAGCCCGATGAAACACTGCCCATTTTTCTAACCCTCTCATTGTCTCATAGATGATGCAATACAGAAATAGCGTCGCGATTGAATACTGCAGGCTCCATGCCGATATCTGTAATAGAGACTAATATGGCTACCGTCACCGTGCGGAACTTCTCTTGGGAGACCAGTAGCTTGAGTCCGATGTACCACTGCCCATTTACTATAACCATCGCACCCTCAATTTAACGATGCAACATAGAAATTTTGTCGCCATTGAATACTAAAGACTCCATGCCGACTTCTCTAAAAGAGATTATCGTGGCTATCAACACCGAACGGAAACTCTCCTCTGAGACCTGTAGCTTTAGTCCGATGCACCACTGCCTGTTTACTATAACTGTCGCACTCTCTAACTGCCGATGCGACATACAAATTGATTACTACAGGATCCATGCCGACTTCTCTAAAAGAGAATAACGTGGCTACAGTCAACGTACACAACCTTTCCTAGAAGGCAGTAGGTTAAGTCCAATACTCCACTACTTGTTTACTATAACCGTCGCACCCTCTATTTGACTACGTGACAAAGGAACTTCGTCGCGATTGAACACTACCTTCCCTATGACGACTACGCTAAAAGAGACTAACGTGGCTGCGGTCACATTAGCTACCCTCTCCTATGAGTTCAGTAGCCTGAGTCCGATGCACCACTGCGTGCTTACAATTACCATGTTAGTACCAAATTGATAATGCAACACAGAAATTGTATCGCGATTGAATACTACCGTCCCTATGGCGATTTCTGTAAGAGAGACTAACGTGGCTATTGTCAGCTCAAAGAATCTCTCGTGGTAGTCCAGTGGTTCGTTTTTGTATGAAAACTGAACGGTCATTGTAACCATCACACCATCTCATTGACGATACCACACAGAAATCGTGTCGGTACTGGATACTACAAGCTCCATGCCGACCTCTTTAATAGAGACTAACCTGTCTACCGTCACCGAATGGAAACTCTGCTGTGAGCCCAGTACCTTGAGAGCGATACACCACTGCATGTTTATTTTAACCGTCGCACCGTCTGATTTGCGAAGCCACGAAGATATTGTGTCGTAATTGAATACTATAGGGTCTATGCCGAATGCTCTGTAAGAGAGTAACGTGGATACGGTCACTTTATCACTATACGGAACCTGTCCTGGAAGTCCAGTATCTTGAGTCTAATGGACAATTGCCCGTTTGACCGTCACACCCCCTAATTGTCTATGCGACACAGAAATTGCGTCGCGTTTGAATACTACAGGCTCCATGACAAACTCTCTAAAAGAGACTAACGTGGCTACGGTCACCGTACGGAACCTCTCCTGGGAGTGCAGTAGCCCGAGTCATATGCTCAACTGCCCGTTTACTAAAACTGTCGCAACCTCTTATTGACGATTCCAAGTAGGAATTGAGTCGCGATGAACCCTGCACCCTCAATGCAGTACTCTCTTAAGGAGATTACCGTGCAGACTTCTCTATAATAGACTAACGTCGCCAAGGTCACTGTACCAAATTTCCTCTGGGTGTCCATTAGCTCGAGTCCGATGCACTACTGCCCATTTACTACAACCGTCGCAACCCAACAATGACGATGCGACACAAATATTGCGTAGTGATTAAATACCACTGGATCCATGCCCACTTCTCTAAAAGAGACTAAAGTTGCTCCCGTCACGGTACGGAACCTCTCTTGTGAGTTCAGTAGCTTGAGTCTGATGCACGACTTCATGTTTACATTAACCCTCGCACCCTCTAATTGGCGAAGCCACGGAGAAATTGTGTCGTGATTGAATACTATAGGGTCTATGCTGACTGCTCTGTAAGGGAGTAACGTGGATACGGGTACTGTACGGAACCTCCCCTGGGAGACCAGTACCTTCAGTCCGATGCACCAGTGCCCGTTTACTGGAACCCTTCACACTGATAATGCGACACAGAAATTGTGTCGCGATTGAATACTACAGGTTCAATACCGACTTCTCGAAAAAGACACAAACGTTGCTACGGTCACCATACGGAAAGTCTCCTGGGAGTCCAGACCCTGGAGCCCGATGCACCACTACCCATTTAATATAACCCTCACATCCACAAATTAACAAAGCGACACAGAAATTTCGTCGTGATTGAATACTACGGGCCCTATGCCGACATTTCTATAAGAGACTAACATCGCTAATTGCACTGTAAGGAACCTCTCCGGCGAGTCCAGTAGCTTGAGTGCGATGTACACTGCCAATTTACTTTAACCATCACATCCTCACATAGATAATGTGACACAGGAATGGCATCGCGAATGAATACTCTCTATTGAGATTTCTCTAAGAGAGAAAAGTGTGCTTATGTTCAGTGCATGGAATCTCTCATGGGAATCAAGTGGCTTTTGTTTGATGCTTCAGTGCATCTCATCTCACCATCTCATAACGATGTGACACAGAAATCGAGTCTCGATTTAATACTAAGCGTTGCATACCGACACTCTATTGGAGACTAACGTAACTACAGTTACCGTACTGAACCTCTCGTCGGAGTCCAGTAGCTTGAATCCGATGCATCACTTGTCATTTGCTTTAACAGACGCACCCTCTAAATGACGATTCGGCTCAGAAATTATGTAGCGATTGAATTCTACAGGCTCCATGTCCACATCTCTAAAAGAGACTAACGTGGCTACGGTCACCGTAATGAACCTTTCCTGGGAGTCCAGTAGCTTAAGTCCGATTCACCACTGTCCGTTTACTATTACCGCCGCACTTTCACATTGATAATTCGACACGGAAATAGCGTCGCGATTGAACAAACACTCCCTATGTTTGCTTCTCTAAGAGAGACTATCGTGGCCATGGTCAGCGCATGGAACTTCTCCTTGGAGTCCAGTGACTTATGTACTGTGCAGCACTGCCCATTTACTATAACTGTCGCACTCTCTAATTGATGACTGAACACAGAAATTGTGTCGCGATTGATCACTACGGGCACGATGCCGGCTTCTCTAAAAGAGACTAACGGGGTTACAGTCACCATTTGGAACTTATCCTGTGAGTCCTGTAGCTTAAGTCCGATGCAGCACAGCCCATTTGCTATAACCGTCCTATCCTCACATTTGTAATGCGGGACAAAAATTGGGTCACGAATGAAAACTACAGGGTCCAAGCCGACAACTCTAAAAGGGAGTCACTTGGCTATGGTCACTACACGGAAACTCTCCTGGGTGTCCAGTAGGTTACGTGTGATGCAGCACGCCTCTTTACTGTAACCCTCGAACACTCTCATTGACTATACGACACAGTAGTTGCGTCGCGATTGAATATTACATGCATCATGCCGAGTATCTAAAAGGGACTAACGTGGCCACGGTCACAGTACGTAACCTTTGCTGCCAGTACAATAGCTGGTGTCCGATGCATCACCACCCATTTACTGTAACCCTCGAAGCATGTCATTGACGATGAGACACACAAATTGCGTTGCGATTGAATACTACATGCTCCATGCCGACTTCTCTGAAAGGGACTAACATGACTACGGTCACCATGCGGAACCTCTCCTGGGAGTCTAGTAGTTTTAGTGCGATGCACCACCGTCCGTTTGCTGTATCCGTCGCACTCTTTAATTGACGATGCGACACAGATGAAAACAGCACTGCACTGCACTCTCCAAGCCGAGTTGCCTAAAAGACACTAACGTGGCTACTGTCTCCGTATGGAATCTCTCCTGTGAAGCCAGTAGCTTCAACCGATGGACTACTGCCCGTTTACTATAACCGTCGTACCTTCAAAGTGATAATACGAAAGAGATACTGCATCGCGGTTGCATACTACACGTTCCATGCCATTCTCTCAAAAGGACACTGCCCGTTTACTGTAACACTCGCATCATCACATTGATAACGCGACACAGAAAATGCGTCGCGATTGGATACTACAGGCTCTTCGCCGAATTCTAACGTGCCTAGGGTCACCGTTCGGAACCTCTCCTGTGAGTCTAGTAGCTTGATTCTGATCCATCACTGCCCATTTACTATAACCGCTTAACATCACATTGATAATGTGACACAGAAATTGCGTCGTGATCGAATTCTACTGGATCCATGCCTAAAAGAGGCTAATGTGTCTATGGTCACCGTACGCAGCCTCTCCTGTGAATCTAAAAGCTTGAGTCAGATGCACCACTGCCCGTTTACTATAACCATCGTACCCTCTCATTGATAATATTGAAACGCCGTGCTAAGCCCACAGGACAGGGCATGTAGTTGGAATTGTGGAAACGGGCCAAAATGAGCGGCTGTCCGTTACACTCGAACACCTGTAACTATATTTATTTGACCAAACATTACTTTACAAATTCTTGAACTTAGTTATCGGCTACGTACGCCGCAATTTCTTAATGGCGCGAACGTTTTAATTAAAAAAAAAGCTAAAAGCAATTAACTCAAAATTCAGACCTTAAAGGGAATGTTTTTTTGTTTTTTTTTTTTTTTTTTTTACTAAGCTCTTGAACTGCTAACCGTGCTGAACAGCGACAACACGGTGAGGAAGGATACTGCCTAAATTTATGTCAACGGGCGGGGCAGGTAACCGGAACGTTAACGGCCACAATTCCGAACATTCGGCTTGTGCACTTCAATTGCAAATAACCAAATACATTTTGGATCCACTGGACGGTGCTAAACCATCGACAACTCGAACACACACGTTGTTGCGTGCTAAACCATCGACAAGTCGAACACACACGTTGTTGCTTGTGGGAATGTCCCAATAGCCAATAGCGAGAACCAAACGGCACAATGTGAACAGTCTTGACTTGCTGGTAAATTAAATCGAAACTCAACTTTCTTGTCCAGGGTCGGTGTGCCACGGACCTCGTAGCAATGGGAACAGCCCCACACACTCCGACACATCGTACAGACTGCCAGCGGGCCCGGGCAATATACACCCTGCAGAGATTTCCTCGCTGTTCCACACCAACCGACCGACCGCCACACATCAGCACGGAGACCGCAGGCAGCGACTGTGCAATAACAAGGACGAATCACGAGTCGGCACACGCAGGCAACCCATAAACGGTCGCCGGCCAACATACACAAGGCAGAAAATTCCGCTGATGCACTTCAATTGCAAGTAACCAAATAGAGTTAGGATCCACCGGATGGTGGATAAACCTTCGACAACTCGAACACACACGTTGTTGTTTGTGGGAATGTCCCAACAGCCAACAACGAGAACCAAATGGCTCAATGCGAAGAGTCTTGACATGCTGGTAAATTAAATTTAAACTTAACTGTATCCAGGGTCGGTGAGCCAAGGACCTCGCAGCAATGGGAACAGCGCCATACACTCCGCCGCTGAGTAGAGACCGCCAGCAGGCCCAGCCAATATACACAACGCTGAGATTTCCTTGCTGCTCCAAGCCAACCAACCGACTGCCACACATCAGCACGGAGACAGCAGGCAGCGAGTGTGCAAAAAAAATGTTCAAATGGCTCTGAGCATTATGGCACTTAACTTCTGAGGTCATCAGTCCCCCAGAACTTAGAACTACTTAAACCTACTTAACCTAAGGACATCACACACATCCATGCCCGAGGCAGGATTCGAACCTGCGACCGTAGCGGCCGCGCGGTTCCAGAATGTAGCGCCTAGAACCGCTCGGCGACTATTCAATAGCAAGGACGAATCACGAGTCGGCACACGCAGGCAAACGATAAGCGGTCGCCGGCCAACATACACGTCGTCCAACAAGATGACCGACCGACGACCAACTAAGGTCGTCCGCACACAAGTGATAAGTATTGGCGGACGTACCTCACTGTAGCCACGCCCTGACTGAACTTCTGCCACGTCCTAAAACTGCCATTTCCGAACTGCACTGGCAGATCCGAACTAACTCTGAACACACGACAACCGGGAAGCAATACCAATCAACAAAGATAATATGCCAGGTCTTTATCGAAAAGCGCGGCTGCTGCCGCTCAGAGGCAGGCAAGGCGTCAACTTAGTGACGCCAGTAATTGAAATTAACATAACGAGGTGGTAGTACAGTAAAAACAGGATGTGAAATGAGATATGGCACGCACCTCTCAAATGCAACGCAGAAATTGAGTCGTGATTGAATACTAAAGGCCCTATGCCTGCTTCTCTAAGAAAAACTAACGTGGGTATGGTCACAACATGGAACCTGTCCTGGGAGTCCAGTGTTTTGCGTCTGAATCACCACTGCCCATTTACTGTAACCCTCGCACCATCTCATTGACGATGCGACAGAGAAGCTACATCGCTATTGAATACGGCTTAAGGCTGACTTCTCCGAAAGAGACTAACGTGGCTATGGTCATCATACGGAAAATCTCCTAGGAGTCCAGTATCTTGTGTCCGATGCACCACAACGTATTTAGTGTAACACTCGCACCATCCAATTGACGATGTGACACAGAAATTGCATCGAGACTGAATACTACAGACTCCATGCCAACTTCTCTGAACGAGACTAATGTGTCTACGGTCACCGTACAGAACCTATCCTGGGTGTGTCTGAAGGAGCACTGCTCCTTTTCTTTAACCCTCGCACAAACTCATTGACGATGCGACGCAGATACTACGTCGCGACGGATACCACAGCCTCCATGGCGACTTCTCTAAAAGAGACTGTCGTGACAACTGTCACCGTATTGATACTCTCCCGGGAGTCCAATAGTGGGAGTCCGGTGCAGCACTGCCTTATTACTGTTTCTCTCACGCATTATAATTGTCGATGCGACTCATAAATTACGTCGCGATTGAATACAACAGGCACCGTGACGCCTTATCTAAAAGAGATCAAGTTACTACGGTCACTGTACGGAAAATCTCCTGGGAATCCAGTAACTTTACTTCGTAGCACCTCTGTCTGTTTACTATAACTGTCGCACAAACATATTTTCAATGCGACACAAAAATTTAATCGCCGTTGAATACTCCAGGCTCCATGCCGAGTTATCTAAAACGAACTAACATGGCTACGGTCACCGTACAGAACCTCTCGTGTGATTGCAGTAGCTTGATTCTGATTCATCCCTGCCAATTTACTATAACCGTCGCTTCATCACATTGATAATGCGACATAGAATTTACGTCGCGAACGAGTAATACAGGCCCTATACTGACCTCTACAAGAGAGACTAACGCGGCTGTGGTCAGAGCATGGAACCTCTCCTGGGAGTCCAGTGGTTTGAGTCTGACGCAGTAATGCCTTATTACTGAATCCTTCATCGGTTCTCATCGACGATGCGATACAGGAATTTCGTCGCGATATATTGCTATAGTCTCCATGACAACTTCTCTAGAAGACACAAACGCAGCTAAAGTCACTCTTCGCAATCTCTCCAGTGAGTCGAGTAGCTTGAATCCGATGCACCACTGCCCGTTCACAATATCCGTCGCACCCTTACAATAATAATACGACGAAGAAATTTCGTCGCGATTGAATACTACTGTCCGGAAGCTGATTTCTCTAAGAGAGATGAAGGTGGCTATGGTCAGCGCATGGAGCCTCTTCTGGGAGTCCAGTAGCTTGAGTCTGATGCTCCATTTCTCATTTACTGTAACCCTCCCACCATCTCATTGACGATGTGATAGAGCGACGCAGATATTGGGTGGTTGTAGGATACTACAGGCTCCTTGTTGACTTCCCTAAAAGGCACTAACGTGGCTACAGTCATCATACGAAACATATTCTGTCAGACCAGTGGCCTGAGAGCTGTGATATTTTTGGATTTCAGACATTTTGCATATCTAAAAAAGACAGTCATCGAGCTGTAGTTTGTAATGATACTAAGCATGACAACGCGAGAGTAAAGAAACGAAATCTGTTTATAACGTACGCCTATACCAAGGCGCGTAGCCAGCGTTTAAAAGATACTTTTAAACACTATGACTCGTTGGGCGCAGATACTTAAAATCATTGCCGCAGTGCTTGATAGCAAGAAGCTGCGAAACAGAAGAAAGAACAATTTATCATTTGTTAGGAAAATTCTAGGGTCTTTACAGTTAGTTGTACTTCTGTCGCCAATATGTTAACATGTACTACATTACCTTTGATGTTTGGTAGCCGACTACATCTAGCGTTAAAAGGTTTTTGCTTTTCATATTTAACCAAATATAACATTGATGATGATAATTTATGGCAATGTTTGCCGACAAGATAAAGAATGCAACCTTTAGCACTAGATTGCGTACTCACGGCAGTTCTCCTTGGCCGTTTTTTGGTACGACTTGCAAAGAGAGAAAAATTAATGAATGATCGCCGATGCGTCGGTTCTCGATTATGTTCAGGAGACGTACAGATTGATTGCGTGAAAATAGTTTCTCAAATGACCTCTTAACCCGGATTGCTTTCACGCAGTCAGACTCTTCAATGAAATTACCTAAGGGACATATTTGAATAATAAAAAAAATCGGAAATTGAACACATTAATGGTCTCCTAAATACGATCGAGACACCGCGATAAAGAGCGAACCTGTAACAAAGTTCATTTAAACATATACATTATTTGTGGTTAATTTAAAGAAAAGAATAAGCATAGATTTTCTGTACAGTGAAGCATCAATATATTCTCAAAGAACAAAGGCGTTAAACTATAAACATTAACAAATTTACAATGAATACAAAACTTACATTTTTATGTTTTTCTCATACATGGAGCAGTCCAACAATCGCTGCTTTTGTATGTGCGATATTTTGTAAAAATTAAATGTCCTGGCGTGCGCGTAAGTATTTTTTTATGGTCACAAGGTTTACAAAAGCGTTTTTTTTCTTGGTGATAACGTGGTTTTTCACACTACATGAAATATAACTTGTAGCGGTGCTACACAACACGTCTTAACAAGTCGGCGACCAAACAGCAAAGGTAATGAAGTACATGTTAACATATCGGAGACCAGAAGTACAACTAACTATAAAAACTCTAGAATTTTCCTAACAAATGATAAACTGTTCTATCTTCTGTTTCGCAGCTTCTTGCTATCAAGCGCTGCGGCAATGATTTTAAATATCTGCACCCAGCGAGTCGTAGTGTTTAAAAATACCTTTTAAACGCTGGCCGCGCGTCTTGGTATAGGCGCACGTTATAAACAGATTTCGTTTCTTTACTCTCGCGTTGCCATGCTTAGTATCATTACAAACTACAGCTCGATGGCTGTCCTTTTCTCATATGCAAAATGTTTGAAATCCAATAATATCACATTGCTTCCCGCGTGAGGAGCGATGACTCCGTCAGGATCATCGCGACTCACGCGTATTCGTAATATTATTGCTTTCGTGAAACAAGTTAGTATTACTTGCAAAAATTCTTTAGAATAGATTTTACACACTACATCAGGCAAAGTGGTTAACATACAGAGTATCAGGTAAGTATATTCGTACGACTAAAATTGATAGTAATTTGTCTATAGGGTAACTGCATGACAATTGAACTGTGCTCTTTCTAATGTGTTGTACAAGGATAACAAATGTTCATTTCTCGGTAAAAGATGATGGAATTAACATAAAGATACACATACATAGATACATTATACATGGCATAATAAATATTAAAAAATAACAAAGAAATAAATTACTTGACTTCGCAAGAAGTCTGGGTGCTGTGTGCACTCGTGGAAAAAATATGTTACAAAAAATTGACATTCTTGTTTTACAATGACATATTACAGGAATATTTTTGTCGTTGTTTCGTCGAAGATTTCTTGCAGTAAATACGTAGCACTTTACTTATTTGTGGCTTTCATGGCCTGCAAAAAAAAAAAAAATTGTCACTACACTTCGGTAGGTATGAGTTGCACTGGGAGTGGTAGAATTTCGGGTATAAGTGATAGCACTGCACTTGAGTGGGGAAACTGATTACACTTTCACAGTGGAGGGAAAGTAGGGCATCACTTTCACTGTGGAAGTTGGAGTAGTTGTCGGGGTGTGATGTTGCGTTGGAAATACGTCGTGGGCCAGGAACTGGAAGATTGGTTCTGCAACATGTTGAGCAGTATGGTGGCGGGCTCCATTTCACTTGACACATGTCCGTGCTTCCATTTATGTTTTCTACATGAAAAATACAGAAAAAAAATCTGTATTAGAATGTGCTTACTTACTAATAACTTAGTCTAAAAGAAAATTGGATTAGGTAAGGATAACAATTGTTTATGTACATAAGGTCTCATTCTCTTAGGAATGCTTAGTTCTCATATTTATCTATTTTTCTGGTTTTGTTTGGTTCGACACGTTTTCGTCATTACTCGGCCTGGTCAGTAAATTCGGTAGCAATTGTCAAAATCGAGCTTAAGACTCTTCCGATTAGTGTCTTTATAATTTCACAAGGTACATGAGTGCTTAATTCATTGCTTTATCATATTTTATTTTGAATGGATTTCA
This sequence comes from Schistocerca piceifrons, assembly GCF_021461385.2. Lineage (NCBI taxonomy): Eukaryota > Metazoa > Arthropoda > Insecta > Orthoptera > Acrididae > Schistocerca > Schistocerca piceifrons. Next base: position 1,070,446,584 of record NC_060139.1, read on the forward strand.
AACACATTTGGCATCCGCGCTCGTTGTGCAAAGAAAAATTGATTGTTGAGCGCTCAGCGTACACAGTGTTACGTCCGTTGGTCACAATCACGTGATAATAACTTGAGAGTTCCACAACGCTAGCAGCAGTATTCTGCGAGAAGCAGAGCGTTTGGTGTCTACTAGTCGCGGTGTGAGTTTTTACACAGTTTTTCATCTACTCTGGATTACGGAAGCAGGCAGATGCGGCGACTCCCGCAGCTGTTTTGAAGAATGTGTCCGTGGAAAGGCGTACAGTACCGTTTGTGGTAAGTACAACACTTATTCACTTTCACTCTTCGGCTTTCTACATCGTGGTTTCGTGGTACAAGTACTTATAACATTACTTCACACGCGCTATTTCACACGTGTCCTTGGAATTATCACCTTTTCAGTTCACACGTTACTGTTAATTCGTGTTCACATTTATTTGGTCGTCATGTTAAGGTTCACACGCGCCACTTTTATACGTGTCCATTAATTACTTGTCTATAGTCGGTTCACACGCAGCAGCATATACGTGTCCATTTATTACTGACTGCATTATTACTACAAAGTACAGTTAACATTTAGTATACATATCATGTCTAAAATTATTTACAAAGAAATATTTAGTCTCTGTGACTACAAGGCCTGACGAAAAGCGTGTCTCTTGTTCGTAGTTTGTGCTTCCAAGGCAGTTTAGGTTTACACTTTGTTCGAAATCTTGTTATTCTTTTCTTTTTACAATAGTTACTCTTTTCTCAAGTTCAGCTCTTTTATTTTCTCTCTATTACGTCGTTAGTTTGAAGACATAGTCAATGTGGCTTCGTTTACGTGATGAACAGTTCGTGTTCAAACTACGATTAGGGAAATTGGGAAGCTTGGTGTTCCCTGTCGTGCAATTGCACATAACAAATCTTAATTGAACTCGCAATTTGCGGAGAATAAGCAGAGCCCGCGGCAACCAATGTGTCACGACTATCCATTCGTATAGCCTGTATGTATCAATCATGCTACCAGCTCGTAAAATTCACTCCTCTACTGGACAAGGTTGGATGGTAAGGATACTGGTTAGAGGAAAACACGAAAGACTTTTATGGAGTGCAGAGATTTGAAGACACAGCGTTAATGACGTATGATATGATGAGCTTAACATAAATTATTATCACCTTAGTTTTTCATAACAAATAGTATAATTAAATCGATACAGTTGTTTCAGTGTCGTCTGACCTAGCTCTCTAAACAATTTTCTATGCATATCTAAAATTACTTAAACCATGCATTAGCAGTGAACTGTGTCTGTTAACTATCTTCTGTTCCATGTATCGTAATATTGGTTTCCTAAAGGAAAAATCGTCGTATCTCGAGGACCTGAAATAGATATTTGTAGTACTAAATTAGTTTATTTATAAATGATCTTTGTAAGTATTTCAGCTGCACTTGCCGTAAAATTGTTATGAGCGTATACGGTTTTCTCCGTATTATAATAAAATAATTGAGTTGCTCACTTCTTTCCTGGTACCTGGATCGTTATTGACTTACTTGAGTCTTATATGCTAAGCTGCTGCTTTTTGCCTGCTGCGTTTCATAGTTGGTCTCATAAAATTTGTTGTCACACACTCCTTATGCATAACATAACATTTACCTCATTAGAGTAAGCGACCTTAACAAATTTTTTTTTTATACCTACGAGCAATCATTCTGGTCTGAATGATCATTTTAATTTATTACATTCAAGAGGAGAGAGCTTTGCTATACTTAAAAGTAGTGATAGCAGGTGGCACTTAGCACGTCCCTACTATAATATTTGTCAGTTCTTTCGGCTGTGGCCGTTGATGGCTCAATTAACTTAAAACTAACTTACATCTAAGGCAAATCTTGCTCTCCTACAATAAATGTGTTTTACTTTAGGTGCTCATATAAATTACTTATCTTGTTGTGGCAGGTCGACAGGGTGTTAGTCCTGTGCATTACTCTTACATACGTTGGTACTTCACACATAGTATGACAACTTATAGTGTGTGTATATTGTATTTTAGCAGCTTAACTTAACAGATATATTAAATGGTTGACTCGGTATTTCTTCAAGTCTGCGTAATGGAACAACCCTTTTATTCGTCCAGATACAGGGTCAACTAATAGATAGCAACCAATGTGCGGCTTTCTTAATATAATATATGGTCCTTCATACAAGTGCTGCCACTTGCGATTCTTATGATGATTCAAAGATGGTTTGAAGTAGGTCTTTAATAGCACTCGTTCATTTATACGATATGATAAGACTTTGATAATGTGTTTGTCATGCGCCTTTTTTCTTAGGTTGGCATGATTGGTTAAAGATATGAGAGCTTATTGGTTCCGCAGCTTCCCCGTGGAGGCCTAAAGAAGCTGCTAATGGTTTTCCGACTGGGGTGGAGCTGAAATGTCAGTTATTTTTACTTGACTTGTATTTTGCGACATACCAGGTCGAAACTTTGCATTCGTATCCCATACGACTCGTGCATCTCTTGATTGCATGTTATTTGACATAGTGTTTGGTTCGCCTGTGTGTAGAAAATGGTCGGATTTCCTTCGCTATTATGACCCGCGGTGTCAGGAAAAGCATGCGACGAATTGTCCTGACTATGGTTCCTGAACTGTTGGTTGGGTTGGTGAGAAAATGTCGCATTTTTCGGCTGTGCAAAATTCATTTGGTGAGAGGGAGTGAAGTGTCTCGGCTGACTGTGCTGTTATGGTCTGTTATAATTGTTTCTTTCCCTTGTGACGATTTCCATTATTCGTCTTGTTGTTCTGGTACTGGTAATTACCGTTGTGATTTATCGGTGAATTACCGAATTGCTGCTGTGTGTTTTGATAAATCGGATTGTATCTATTCTGGTGTGGATATTTGTTATATTTTTTTCCATTACGGCGGTTGAAACTGTTATGATTTCCGTAAGGCTGAGCGTTTGGTTGTCCCGTATTATTTTGGTACGACATTCCATTGACGCAATTTGTTATTATTCCGCGCGCTCGCACGCACATCCTCATAGATCATATCCAAATTGTCAAGAACAGAAAGAAAGGCTTCTATGTCTTCTTCACTCACATTAACTAGTTTATCTCTTATTGACACACGAATTTTTGACTTTAAGATCATGGTTACATCTTTGGTTGAAATGGGCGTGTCCCAATAGTGAATTTTACGTAGATATTTTTCAAAATAACGTCTCAAACCTCTTCCTTTGGTGTTGAAAGGTTCGGCGTTGTTAACCTCCTTTCGGAGTCTTTGGTGTATACCTGAACTCCAGAATTTATTCAAAAAATGCTTTTCAAGATCTGCATAGGTGTGACATTTGTCTATTATTTCTGTACCCCAAATTGATCCTTCACCGTGTATATAGCCTAAGATGAACTGTATCCGCTGCCTGTCGTTTCATGATTCTGGAAAAGCACCTGTGAATGATTTTAGAAATACCATGGGATGGTATATTTCGTTTTTCAGGTATAAAAGGCTGAAAAACTCTGTGTTTTAGCACACTCTCGTCTCGCATTAGTTCAACGAGTGTTAGTTGGTCGGCATGACTACGTGACGTGGAAGTTTCGTCACGCGTATTATTTACTGTTGGTGAGAATTGTACCTGACACTCGGGATATTGACGATTATCGTGTTCTGGCGGTAGCGAATACTCACTTTGATTGTCACCTTGCAATTCCGTAACTTGTCGTTTCAGTTGATCTATATCGTTGCTTAGCTGACGTTTCCATTCCGGAAGATCGTGGCTAAATGCTCGTCTGATTTCACCTAATTCACTGGTTAAAGTGTCACCACAAGTACCGGAAGCGGTTAAGAATTCTGCTGTAGCAGATTTAACCGTACCCTTTAGATCAGCGTGTACCTTGCTGACATTGTACTGTTCTTTGGATTGCATCCACTCTTCAAATTCCCTATTAAGTGTATTGCTTATACCGGTGTTGACATCTGCGATCTTTTTGTCAATATTGAGATCGGATATTTGCTTAGCGAGGTCTTCAACTCGCTCGCCAACGTGGTTGACACCTTCTGTCAATTGGCTTTCTCTCTTTGAAACATCACTGTAATGTTTCAAAGAGTCACTCGCAGTTGATTTACACACATCTATTTGGGCCTGCATATCTGTGAACTTGCTACCAATATTGGTCTCGGCGGATTCCACCATCGAAAGAACACTATCAATTTTTGCGTGTACGTTTGCGTTTAGCTCGCTTGCGTAAGCAGTGGTAATGGCTTTAATGTTTTCCTCCATGGTGTCATTCGAATTTCTGATTTGTGCTTGGATGTCGGTAATAACAGAATTTATATTGTTCATTCGCACTTGAGTGTCCTCTATCCTTGATTCTAAACTGTTGAACTTGCTGTCACTTTGATTTGCTAACTAACTGATTTGCGTTCCAAGATTACCCATGTGAGCTTCAATGTTATCACTCTTGTTTGTAAGCTGTGCCATGTTTGGTTCAAAACTGGTTTTCATATCAGCAAACAATTTTAGTATATCTGGCGGCGAGCATTCACGTGACTGCGACGCGGTCTGTGGCGCCGACAGCTCACGTGTCGCTTCGTCGTCTGTTGTTCCCTCACTACGAGATTCCGGTTTGTTTACACCCGCGCGCGGTCTAAGTTGCCTTGGTTGCTCATCAGCCATCGTAAATTTAAAGTAGTTACACTGCACGAGATAGAAAAGATTATTTTTTTTTAATTATGATTTTCACTTGTCAGGTGCGCCAAGGATTTCACGTCCTGATCTCGTAAGATATTGCTTGCGCGTTATAAACAATTGAAACTCTGACACACGAAAATGCCAATATGGCAACGGGAGTGATAAAATAAATGAAAAACACTTATAGAGCACTGAAACTGGCACAGATAGCAGCCATTGTGATTCACTAAAATGCACAACAATGGAAATTCTTGCTAACCACTTCTAACTATTGTAAGCGAAATGATGTGATAGAGGCGGATCTAATAGCAAAAGGAAACAGAAATTTGGAAATTAAATTGCTTGAGAAAAGGAAAAAAGCGTAGAGAGTGAATGTCACAAGCCGACTTAATGCTCGGTACGCAAAGCTTCAAACGTAATGAAAAATTGTACTCACATTAGTTGTCTTGCGCGCTGCTATTTATTGCTGTTGTGGATTCTTACTGCGATTTTCTGCATATGCGTCCTTTTTTTTATCACTTGTTTTGGCTTCCAATTTTCTCCACATGGTAGCATGAAAATAAATTGAACAAATTAGTTTTTTAGTCAAGTCTCTGTTCGGGCGCCACATCTAGCGTTAAAAGGTTTTTTGCTTTTCTCATTTAACCAACTATAACATTGATGATGATAATTTATGGCAATGTTTGCCGACAAGATAAAGAATGCAGCCTTTAACACTAGACTGCGTACTTACGGCAGTTTTCCTTAGTCGTTTTTTGGTACGACATGGAAAGAGAGAAAAATTAATGAATGATCGCCGATGCGTTGGTACTCGATTGTGTTCAGGAGACGTACAGATTGATTGCGCGAAAATAGTTTCTCAAATGACCTCTTAACCCGGATTTCTTTCACGCAGTCAGACTCTTCAATGAAATTACCTAAGGGACATATTTGAATAATAAAAAAAATCGGAAATTGAACACATTAATGGTCTCCTAAATACGATCGAGACACCGCGATAAAGAGCGAACCTGTAACAAAGTTCATTTAAACATAAACATTATTTGTGGTTAATTTAAAGAAAAGAATAAGCATAGATTTTCTGTACAGTGAAGCATCAATATATTCTCAAAGAACAAAGGCGTTAAACTATAAACATTAACAAATTTACAATGAATACAAAACTTACATTTTTATGTTTTTCTCATACATGGAGCAGTCCAACAATCGCTGCTTTTGTATGTGCGATATTTTGTAAAAATTAAATGTCCTGGCGTGCGCGTAAGTATTTTTTTATGGTCACAAGGTTTACAAAAGCGTTTTTTTTCTTGGTGATAACGTGGTTTTTCACACTAAATGAAATATAACTTGTAGCGGTGCTACACAACACGTCTTAACAAGTCGGCGACCAAACAGCAAAGGTAATGAAGTACATGTTAACATATCGGAGACCAGAAGTACAACTAACTATAAAAACTCTAGAATTTTCCTAATAAATGATAAATTGTTCTATCTTCTGTTTCGCAGCTTCTTGCTATCAAGCGCTGCGGCAATGATTTTAAATATCTGCGCCCAGCGAGTCGTAGTGTTTAAAAGTACCTTTTAAACGCTGGCCGCGCGTCTTGGTATAGGCGCACATTATAAACAGATTTCGTTTCTTTACTCTCGCGTTGCCATGCTTAGTATCATTACAAACTACAGCTCGATGGCTGTCCTTTTCTCGTATGCAAAATGTCTGAAATCCAATATCACAGAGCGATGCACCACTCCCCCATTTACTGTAACCCTCGGACTAACTCATAGATGATGCGACACAGAAATTGCGTCGTGATGGAATACAAAAGGGCTCCTTGCCGACTTCTCACAGAAATTGCGTCGCAATTGAATAATACAGGCTCCACGGCAACTTCTCTAAGAGAGGCTAACGTGGCTACGGTCACCGTACGGAATCGCCCTGTGAGTACAGTAACTTGTGTCCGACGCACCATGCCCATTTACTGTAACCTTCGCACCCGTACATGGACGATGCGACACAGGTATTGCGTCGCAACTGAATACTACAGGCTCCAAGAAGACATCTGTAAAAAAGCTCCATACTTAACCTCTCCCGGGAGTCCAGTAGCACTTGTATGATGAAGCACTGCCCGCTTACTGTAATCCTCGCACCATCTCACTGATGATGCGTGCGACAAAGAAATTCTGTCGCGACTATATACCACAGTCCTAATGACGACTTCTCTAGGAGAGATTAGCGTGGCTGTAGTCAGCGAATTGAACCTCACCTCGGCGTCCAGTAGCTTTAGTTCCATGCACCACGTTACGTTTACTATAAACGTCGCACCCCCACATTGACGACGTGACACAGATTATTTGTCGCGATTGAATACTACAAGCTCCATGCCAACATCTATGAAGTAGAGGAACATGGTTACGGTCAATGTGCGGACCTCTTCTTGGAGGCCAGTAGCTTTTGTCCGATGCACCACTGCCTGTTCACTGTAACCTTGAAAGACTCTAATTTACATTGCAGCACAGATATAGCATCGCTATAGAATACTGCACGGTACATGTTGAAATCTGTAGAAGACACTGACGTGGCTACGGACACCGTATGCAAAATCTAGTTTGAGTCCAGAAGCTTGTGTCCGATTTAGCACTTCCTTTTTACTGTAACCCTCGCACCCCCGCATTGACGATGGAACACAGATATTGCGTCACGACTGAAGACTACACGCTCCATGCCGAATTTTCTAAAAGAGATTAACGTTGCTGTGGTCACCATACATGGCCACTCCTGGGAGTCCAGCAGCTTGTGTCCGATGCAAGACTGCCCATTTGCTGTAACACCCTTAACCCCCACGTTGACGATGTGACACAGATATTGTCCCGCGATTGAATACTACATTATCCATGCTCACTTCTCTAAAAGAGACTAACGTGGCTATGGTAATCATAGGGAACCTTTCCTGTGTGTTCAGTATTTTGTGGCCAATGCACAACTGCCCATTTATTGTATCCCTCGCACAATTTCATTGACCATGCAACACAGAAATTGTGTCAGGATTCAGTACTACAGTCTCTATGCCGACTTCTCTAAAAGAGACGAACATGTCTGCGGGCAGCGTACGGAATCTCTCCTGGGAGTCAAGTAGCTTGTGTACAATGCACAACTGTCCGTTTAGTGTAACCTTTGCACCATTTCATTGATGATGCGACACAGAAATTGAATACTACAGTCCCCATGCCAACTTCTCTAAGAGAGACTAACATGGCTACGGTCACCATATGGAGCGCCTGCTAGGAGTCCACTAGTTGGTGTCTGATGCACCACGGCAAGTTCACTGTAACCCTCACACCCTCCAGTTGAAGATTCGATACCGAAATTTCGTCGCGACTGCGTACTACATGCTCCATGCAGACTTCACTGAAAGAGACTAAGGTGGCTACAGCCAACATACGGAACCTCTCCTTGGAATCCAGTATCTTGTGTCCAATGTACCACTGCCCGTTTACTGTAACACTCGTACCATATCATTGATGATGCGACATAGAAATTGCGTCGCGATTGAATAGTAAAGGGTCCATGCCGAATTCTCTAAAAAAGAAGAACGTGGCTACAGTCACTGTATGAAACTTCTCCATTGGGTCCAGTAGTTCATGTCCAATGCACCACTGCCCGTTTACTGTAACTCTTGCACTATCTCATTGACGATGCGACACAGTAATTGAGTCGCAATTGTGTACTACGGGCTCCATGGCGACTTCTTTAAATAGAGACTGACGTCAGTAGGGTGACCATACGGATCCTCTGGTGGGAGACCTGTAGCTTGTGTCTCACGCACCACACACCGTTTACTGTGACCCTCGGACCATCTCATTGACGATGTATCGCGATTGAATACTACAGGCTCAATGCTGAGTTCTGTAAAAGAGACTAACGTGGGTACGGTCACCATACGGAATCTCTCTTGGGAGTCCAGTAGCATGAGTCTGATGCTCCACAGCCTCCTTACTGTAAACATTCTACATCTACATCCATACTCCGCAAGCCACCTGACAGTGTGTGGCGGAAGGTACCCTGAGTACCACTATCGGTTCTCCCTTCTAATCCAGTCTCGTATTGTTCGTGGAAAGATGGATTGTCGGTATGCTTCTGTGTGGGCTCTAATCTCTCTGATTTTATCCTCATGGTCTCTTCGCTATCTATACGTAGGAGGGAGCAATATACTGCTTGACTCTTCGGTGAAGGTATGTTCTCGAAACTTTAACAAAAGCCCGTACCGAGCTACTGAGGGTCTCTCCTGCAGAGTCTTCCACTGGAATTTATCTATCATCTCCGTAACGCTTTCGCGATTACTAAATGATCCTGTAACGAAGTGCGCTGCTCTCCGTTGGATCTTCTCAATCTCTTCTATCAACCCTATCTGGTACGGATCCCACACTGCTGAGCAGTATCCACCCTCTAATTGGCGATGCGACACACAAATTGCATCGCGATTGAATACTACATTCTCCATGCAGTCTTCTTTCAACGACTGACGTAGCTAGAGTCAGTGTACGGAATTTCTACTGGGAGTAAAGTAGCTTGTGCCTGATGTATCACTGCCCGTTAACTCTGACCCTCGCGGTGTCTCATTGACGATGATAAAAACAAATTTCGTCGCAATTGAATTCTACAGGCTCCTTTCCGTCTTCTCTAAAAGACTGACGTGGTTACAGTCACTGTTTGGAACCTCTACTGCTAGTCCAGTGGCTTTGTCCGAGGCGTCACTGCCTCTTCACTGTAAACCTTGCACCGCTAACTGACGATGCGACACAGAAATTGCGTCGCGGTAGAATACTTCAATCTCCAAGTCGACTTCTCTAAAAGCTAACGTCGCTACGTTCACTGTACGGAACCTTTCAAGGGAGTCGAGTAGCTTGTGTCTGATGCACCACTACATGTTTACTGTAAACATCACGCCAGCCCATTGACGATGCAACACAGAAATTTCGTCACGATTGTGTACTACAGCCTGTTATATCCTAGCCAGTAATGCCACCCGAGCCCGCTGCCAAAAGTTTGACAGCATCAAAGTCCGGACGCCGTCCGCATAAGCAGCGCCAGCGAGACAGGAAATCGCCGCAAGTCTGCGCGCGCCACCGCTGGCTTCTGGGTTCTTAAGCGCTGGAGTCGCGAGCGCTAGGACAGTTCTGTATTCGCCGCTCAGTTGTATACTCGCCACCGAATTGTGTACTTGCTAGTCAGTTGTGTGTTCATCGCAGCAGAGTTGTTGTTTGTCGTCAGCCGACGCTGACCTAGCCGCTCCGACTCGGACTAGACAGATCTCTGTAGACACGGAGTTCACTATTGTGTTTGTGTATCTTCATTAATAAAGATAAGTACCGACTTTTATTTAATCAGAGTGTTTGGGTTTTCATCTTTCTGTTCACTGTTCCAGCGGACCGATCGGCCCGCTATTAAAAGTGTGGCGGTGACTTCGTAAGCCGTTTCTACAGCGGATTGTTTGTCGCTACGAACACCGCCACAAAACAGCCTCCATACCGACTTCTCTAAAACAGACTCACGTGGCTACGGTCACAGTACAGAACCCCCCCCCCCCCCTTGTATTCCAGTAGCTTGTGTCTGATGCACCACTTCTTATTTACTGTGGCCCTCGCTCCATTTCACTGACGATGCCACACAGACATTGCGTTCCCGTTGAATAGTACATTCTCAACGCCGACTTGTCTAAAAGATACTAAATTGGCTACGGTCACTGTACGTAACCTCTCCTTGCAGTCCATTGCACCATCCCATTAACAATGCGACACAGAGATAGCATCGCGAATGTATAGTACCGGTTTCATGCCGACTTATGGAAAAAAATAAACGTGTTACGCTCACCGTACAAAACCTCTCCTCGGAGTCCAGTACCTCTTGTCCAATGTACCACTGCTTGTTTACTGTAACCCTCGCTCCATATCATTGATGATGCGACAAAGAAATTGTGTCGCAATTGTCTGCAGCTCGTGGTCGTGCGGTAGCGTTCTCGTTTCCCACGCCCGGGTTCCCCGGTTCGACTCCCGGCGGGGTCAGGGATTTTCTCTGCCTCGTGATGACTGGGTGTTGTGTGATGTCCTTAGGTTAGTTAGGTTTAAGTAGTTCTAAGTTCTAGGGGACTGATGACCATAAATGTTAAGTCCCATAGTGCTCAGAGCCATTTGAACCATTTTTGTGTCGCAATTGTATACTACAGGCTCCATGAAGACTTCTCTAAAAAGAGACTATTGTGGGTGTGGTCACCATACAGGCCATCTCCTGGGAGTCCAGTAGCTAATGTCTGATGCACCACACACTGTTTACTGTGTTACTCGCAGCATCTCATTGACGAGGCCATACAGAAAACTCGTCGCGATTGAATACTACAGGCTCCATGCGGAGTTCTCCAAAAGAGACAAACGTGGCTACGGTCACTGTACGGAACATCTCTTGCGAATACAGTAGTTCGTGTCTGATGCACCACTGGCCATTAACTGTGAACATCGAAAACTGTAATTGTCGATGCGACTCAGAAATTGAGTCACGATTGAATACTACATTCTCCACACACTCTTCTCTAAAAGACTGACGTGGCTGGAGTCACGGTCCAGAAAGCCCTACTTGGAGTTCAGTATCTTGTGTCTGACAAACCACTGCCAACTCACTGTAACCCTCGCACTGCTAACTGACGATGGGACACAGAAATTGCGTCGCGATTGAATACTACAGGCACCATGCCGAATTCTCTAAAAGAGATTAATGTGTTTACACTCACCCTGCGGAACCTCTCCCCGGATTCCAGTAGCTTGTGTAAGATGCACCATTGCCTGGCCGGCCAGGGTGGCCGAGCGCTTCTAGGCGTTACAGTCTGGAACCGCGCGACCGCTACGGTCGCAGGTTCGAATCCTGCCTCCCGCATGAATGTGTGTGCTGTCCTTAGGTTAGCTAGGTTTAATTAGTTCTAAGTTCTAACTCAGAAGTTAAGCCCCATAGTACCCAGAGCCATATGAACCATTTTTACACCATTGTCTGTTTACTCTAAACCTCGCACACCCTAATTGACGATGCAACACAGAAATTGCGTCCGGTTCGAATACTATAGGCTCCATGCCGACTTCTCTAAAAGAAACTAACGTGGCTACGGGTACCTTACGGAACCTCTTCTGGGAGTCCAGTAGCTTCTGTCCGATGCACCATAGCCGGTTTACTATGACCCTTACACCCTCTAATTGACGATGGACACAGAAATTGTGTCGCGATTGTATACTGTAAGCTCCAATGCCGACCTATCTAAAAGAGATTAACGTGGCTGCGGTCACCGCATGGTGTCTCCCGCACCACTGTAAGTTTACTGTAAACCTCGCAACCTCACATTGACGGTGCAACATATAAACCGAGCTACAACTGAATACTAGAGATTCCATGACGACTACCCTAAAGGAGCCTAACGTTTCTACAGTCGCCGCATGTAACTTCTACTGGGAGTCCAGTGTGTCCGTTTAGTGCAACCCTCGCACCCTCACACTGATGGTGCGATAGAGACATTTTGTTGCGTTGAATACTACAGGCTCGAAGCCAACTTCTCTAATAGAGACTAACGTGGCAACGGTCATCACATCGATACACTCGTGGGAGTCCAGTAACTTGTGACCATTGACCATTTTTCGAAATCCTCACTCCCTCACACTGACTGTGCAACAGAGAAATTTAGCGCAGTTCAGTACTACAGGCTCGATGCCGACTTCTCTAAAAGAGACTAACGTGGCGACAGTCACCGAATGGAACTTCTCATGGAAGTACAGTAGCTTGTGTCCGATGCACCACTGCCCATTTACTGCAACCCACGCTCTTTCACATTGACGATGTTACACAGAAATTGCGTCGCGACTGGATACTTCAGGCTCCATGTCGACTTCTCTAAAAGAGGCTAGCATGGCTTCGGTCACCACATGGAACCTCTACTGGGTGTGCAGTAGCGTGTATCTGATGCACCACTGCCTGTTTACTGTTAACCTCGCACCCACACATTGACTGTTCGACACAGAAATTGCATCGCGATTGAATACTACAGGCTCCATGCCAACTTCTCTAAAAGTGACTAATGTGACTACGGACACTGACTGAAACCTTCTCCTTGGTGTCCAATAGCTTGAGTGCGACACACCACTGCCTTCCATTATGCTAATCCAGGCGGGTGTAAAATGAATGTGCGCAACGGAAAATAATAATCGCTAAAATGAAGGTTTGGCCCTCTATGACTACCCCCTGATGCAGATCTTAGGATCTCTTAATTCTGTAAATTAAAATCTAAACTTAAATGAATGTTGAAGGCAACTAATCCTACTAAATGATAAACGTTGTTCCTGTTTATATATTTATTATAGTTTAAAAAAAACTTTATATTACAAAGTTTACATTTCATAAGTAAAATTACTAATCAATTGACCAACTATTCCCCTTATTATGACTTCCCAATCTAATATCAATAAAGCGAAATGACTTATATCATTCACGAACCAAACACTAGAAGACACTACTTTCTAAAGTAATCTACGGTGGTGTTGAACCTCAGTGGAAATAAACTAAAGTGATAACAGCTGTTTAGCTTGATAGTCATAATATACCGAAGCAATTTGCGATATCACCGTATGTACCGTGTGCGGTGCTTCGAAGTGATGGTTCTCGTACTCTTCTGCGACTATGGAAGAACTCCAGCCACAAATAAACTCTTTCAGACACTAGGACGGCAGAAGGCGGTCCTCTGACTAATATACTCTAACACTGTCTCCTCTCTATGTTCTACAGACGAGTAACACGAACTCCCAACCACAAGGACGGAATTTACATAACGTCTTAACGTAAGTATAGGCAGAGGAAGTGCTTCAATTACTGAACGCTCCGTACTCAATAACGACTTCCAACATGGAGGTGAAGTTTACAATCGTATAGGTTCGTAACAGTACAATTCCATACTGTTCTAACTATAACTCTACTGAGAGCAAAGACAGCAAGTCCGTCTGTACCAACAAAAGCTGATATCGAGCGACCGTCACACACGGGCGCTCACAACGGAAGACCTCGTCTCTCCAGCGCTCGCTTCCCAGCAAGGCTTGGCTCCCCACCATCGTAATTCCGAAACGAATCATATTCCCCACTCCACGGAATATTCAACCTCTCTACAGATTCTTCCGAACGCCGACCAACCATATTTTAGTCTTTTATCGTCCAGCGCGGAAAGTTTGGGAGGAAAAATCTATACTCGTACAATGATACGTTTCTGAGTAAAAATCCTTGGAAATAACCCAGCCTGCGTGGTTTTCGAGGTGCTGCTTTTTCGTTCCTCTCACTTGCGTCCAAGATTTTGAGCGTTCGAAAGTATTATCCAGATATACTTCCAGCTCCTATTAAAATAGCGGCCGGCCGTCACCCTATTGTGCTCCAGACCTCAGGTGCCACAACGTCTGTCTAGCTACTTCCTGTGTTTAAGCAGGACCAACATCTGTGCGTGCCTTTCACAAAGAGCTTGAGTTCTGCCTGCCATTTCATTTGAACTGGCGTTACAACCTCTACTAGTATAGGCAATCATTCACTACGGCGCTTTTATAATAAAGACACTCCGTCACCTTTTATGCAATAAGCGTTAACAGTTATTTACAAGACGTACGTGGAAATGTCCGTCTCGTATATATATTCAACGTGTCTCATGATCCTAATTGTGTTTGTAGATCACGGAAGAGTGTATGGATGAGTTCTTGTAAGGTGCGAAATTATAGCCACCTTACAGCCTGTTTACTGCAGCCCTCGCACTTTTTCATTGATGATAGGACACAGATATTGATTCGCGAATGAATACTACAGGCTTCGTGCCGACTTCTCTAAAAGAGACTAATACGGTTATAGTCACTACATGGAACCTGTCATGGGAGTCAGGTGGCTTGTGTCTGATGCACAGTAGCCCATTTGCTGTAACCCTGGCATTCTCAGATTGTTGGTGCGACACAGAAATCGCATCGCGATTGAATACTACAGATTCCACGGCGACTACTGTAAAACAGGCTAATGTGACAACGGTCACCGAATGGAAATTCTCCTACTAGCCCAGTAGCTTGTGTATGATGCAAAACAGCCCGTTTCCTGTTAGCCTGCACCATCACATTCACCGTGCAACACATAAATTAGGTTGTGATTGTATACTACAGCCTCCATGCCTAAAGCAGACTAATGGTTCAAATGGCTCTGAGCACTTTGGGACTTAACAGCTATGGTCATCACTCCCTTAGAGCTTAGAACTACTTAAACCTAACTAACCTAAGGACATCACACAACACCCAGTCGTCACGAGGCAGAGAAAATCCCTGACCCCGCCAGGAATCGAACCTGGGAACCCGGGCGCGGGAAGCGAGAACGCTACCGCACGAACACGAGCTGCTAAAGCAGACTAACGTGGCTATGATCACCACATGGAACCTGTCGTTGGAGTCCAGTATATTGTGTCCGTTGCACCACTCACTGTTAACTGTAGCCCTCGCAGAGTCACACTGACGGTGCGTCACAGAAATTGCGCCGCGATTCAATACTACAGGCTCCATGCAGGCTACTCTCAAAGAGACTAACGTGCACACGGTCACTGCATAGAACCTCTCCTGGGAGTCAAGTTGCTTGTGTGTGATGCACCACTGCCCATTTATTGTAACACTTTCACACTCACATTAAACATGCGACACAGAAATTGCGTCGTGATTTACTACTGGCTCCATACCGATTTCTCTAAAAGAGACTAATAGGCTACGGTCACCAATGCATCACTGCTAGTTTACTGTAAACCTCGCACTTTCCCATTGACGATACGACACAGAAATTGTGTCGCGAAGGAATACTACAGGCTCCGTGCCGACTTCTCTAAAAGACACTAACGTGGCTACGGTCACCACATGGAACCTGTCGTTTGAGTCTTGTATCTTGAGCCCATTGCACCATTCACTGTTAATTGTAGCCCTCGCACCCTCACATTGACGGTGCACCACAAAATTGCGTCGCGATTCAATACTACAGGTTCCATGCCGATTACCCTTAAAGGAGACTAACGTGTCTACGGTCAACGCATGGATGCTCTACTGCAAGTCCATTAGTTTGTGTCCGATGCAGCACTGCTCGTTTTCTGTAACCCTCACACCATGTTATTGACGATGCGACTCTGAAATTGCATAGCTATTGATTACTACAAGCTCTGTGCCGATTTCCCTCAAGAAAGCAAACATGGCCTACATGGCCTCGGTAACTGTTATAACCAGGAATAACCCAATAACCTCTTGAGTCTGGTTTATTAAATCACAAATCACTTTTTAACAATTATGTTATCGAAGCGTCTACCCAGGCTCACACTCAGAAATAATGCATAATTAAAGTTTGGTTATACCAATGTCCAAATGTGCATAGTGGGATGCACATCCCGTAATTATTCCCAAGTCCAGTGAAGTTCAGTCTCTCCAAGTGAAGTCGCAAGTTTTTCCGCCGAGCAGCCAGGTAACCTCGAGTGGTGCGGCGAGTCATCCACAAGCAGCTGGAACACGGCGTACTGCACATCCCGAAGAGAACTGTCGTTAGCGGCGGCGGCCGGGTTTATATAAGGCTTGCTAGTTAATGGAGCCGTAGGCTGGGGTCGCTGTTTTCCAGGGAAAACCAATCGCAATGTTTCCTGGCGTAGCCAATTGCTGTGTGCTGACAAACGCGCGCGCGCGAAGGCGGCCAGCGATGGTAGCCGCGAGCCGCCCGGAGAAGTGCGGCCAGCGATGTATTTGGCGGCCGCGTACTGGAGCGCGTTGTTCGGTGTTTGTTAGAAGTGGTGTATACCACAGTAACCACATTGAACCTCCCCTGGGAGTCCAGTAGATTGTAACCGATGCACAACAGCCCATTTCCTGTAACCCTAGCACCCCCCCATTGAGGATTCCAGAAAGAAATTTCATTGCTATTGCAAATTACACACTCCATGCCGACTTATCTCTAAGAGACTAACGCTGACCCATCTTCGCATTCATCCTACACTCGGAGTTTAGCAGCTTGTCTCCAGTGCACTACTGCCCATATACTCTAACCCTCGCACCCTCAAATTGACGAAGCGTAATAGAATCTGAAGTGTGCTTGAAATCTACTAGCTCTGTGCCGACTTCTATCCAAGACAGTAACGTCGCTAAGGTCACCTCATGGACAATCTATTGCGAGATCGGTAGCCTGCACCCGATGCATCATTCTCGCAGCCTCACATTAACGATGCACCATAGAAAGGGTATCGAGATTGAATACTACACACCTCATACCGACTTGTCTCCAAGACAGTAATGCGGCTACGATCACCGCATAGAACCTCTGATGGAAGCCGAGTAGCTTATACCCGTGCCGGCCGCGGTGGTCTAGCGGTTCAGGCGCTCAGTCCGGAACCGCGCGACTACTACGGTCGCAGGTTCGAATCCTGCCTCGGGCATGGATGTGTGTGATGTCCTTAGGTTAGTTAGGTTTAAGTAGTTCTAAGTTCTAGGGGACTGGTGACCATAGATGTTAAGTCCCATAGTGCTCAGAGCCATTTGAACCATTTGAACTTATACCCGATGCACCACTGCCCGTTTTCTGTAACACTCGCACCCTCACATTGACGATGCGACACCGACATAGCATTGTGACTGGAAACTGCAGGCTCCATACCGACATCTCTCTAAGAGACTTACGTGGCCCGTTTAACCACATTGGACCTCTCCCCAGAGTCCAGTAGCTTGTATCCGATGCACCACAGCCCGTTTACTGTAACCGTAGCACCATAACATTGACGATGTGACATAGACATTGAATCTCGCTTGATTACTACATGCTGCATGCCGACTTCTCTCCAGGAGACTAACACGGCTACGGTCTCCGCATGGATCCTCTCCTGGATGTTCTAAGGGTTGTATCTGACGCACAACTACCTGTTTACTATAACCCTCGCACACCTAGATTGACGATGCAACATAGAAATTCCATAGCGATCTATCCTGAATTCTATTCAAGGGACTAACACCGCCAAAGTCACCAAATGGGCATTCCCTGGGAGTTCAGTAGCTTCTATCCGATGCACTCCTGCCGTTTACTGTAACCCCCGCACACTCACATTGACGATGCGACGCAGAAATTGCGTCGCGATTGAAAACCACAGGCTCAATGCCGATTCTCTCCAAGAGACTAACGCGGCTAAGTTCACCGCATTGTACCTCTATTAGGAGTCCAGTACCTTGTACCCGATGCATCAATACCCGTTTTCTGTAACCCTCACACCGTCACATTGACGATGCAACGTAGAAAGCGCATGGCAGTTGACTACTAGAGGCTCCATACCGACTTGTCTCCAAGAGAGTAACGAGGCTACGGTCACCACATGGTGTCTACTATACGCAGGAGGCGGCTGCGCGGGTAGCAGGGGCTGTGTTGGGTGGACTGGGCGGTTCTTTAGGTTAGAGGGTCTCGGGAAAACACAAAAAGGGCTTCAGTCACAAAGAGTGCAGGCCTAACACAGGAAGGACGTAGATACAAAACCATTGGCGTAACAGTTGTAAATTGTTGTAGCTGTGTTGGGAAAGTACCAGAGCTCCAAGAGCTAATAGAAAGCACTGATACTCAAATCGTTACAGGCACTGAAAGCTGGCTAAAGCCGGACATAAGCTCAGCCGAGATTTTTGCGAAGAACCTAATAGTGACCGAAAGGCTAAGCTAAACACGGTTGGCGGTGGCGTGTTTGTTGCTGTTAGAAGTAGTTTAACTTGTGGCAGAATTGACGTACATACTCCCTGTCAGTATGGGCAGAGGTCATTGTTGGCTATCGGAATAAAATAATAATAGGATGCTTTTAGCGACCTCCCAATTCAGATGATAAAGTTGCTGAAAGGTTTAAAGAAAACTTAAGTTAGTTTTCAAACACATACCGGACTCATACAATAATAGTTGGCGGTGACTTTAATTTACCCTCGATATGTTGCGTTGCGAATGAATTCCGGAGGTACGCATTAAATATCCGAAATTGTGCTAAATGCATTCTCTGAAAATTATTTCGAGCAATTTGTTCATGAGCCCACGCGAATAGTAAACGGTTGTGAATACACACTTGATCTCTTAGCAGCAAATAACCCTGAGTTAATAATGAGCATCAAAGCCGATGCAGGGATAAGTGAACACAGGACTGTCGGAGCGAGATTGAATATTGTAATCCCCAAATCCTTCAAAACTTAGAGAAAAATGTACCTATTCGAAAGGGCAGATGAATTTCCACTGTCAGTACAGTTAGAAACTGCCACTGGCTCTTAGTCCGCTACAGGATGCAGATCACAAGTCTCACCTGCTAGGGTAAGACCTCAACTCCTCCACCGGAGGAGGACCAAAAGAATCACAAACAATTTCCACCAAGGTTCCGTACAAGAGCTGAATTAGCAAAAACGAAACCGCCTCAACTCTGCACAAACCAATCGAAATATACTCATTGAATCTCCCATCATGACAGTTCTGTTGGCGTGGTAGCCAATGCAGACACAGCACCAGGTTTCTCATACTGGGGGAGTGGCCTTTACTTTTCAAATCCCACGAGGAGGCAATCAGCGACTCCAAATGTCTGTTGTCAAAAATAAGAAGATTTTAGACTTGTAAAGCGTCGTTCTCACAGAAAAAATGATCATTACTTGGCAAAGAAAAATACCTACCTAGACGGTACCACAGTCCATCATTTATGGACTGATCTGATCTTTCTGGTTTGACCTTGTCCAGTTTGCGAGGTTTTGCCGCTTGCTAAAAGAACCTTGGAAATTCCTATCGTCTGGTGGCGGGGGGGGGGGGGGGGGAGGGAGGGGGTTACAGTCTTGGCTCCAATAAACACGTACGCAAGCCACTCTGAATAGTCTCAGCTTCTAACATGAGAATTCACAGAGTTCTATGACTTTCCCACCGTTTTCACATAACCACAGTTTACAGCAGTCTGTCTTAAACGGCTTCTTCACCCCTTTCAGCCATCCAGACGCCTTTGCGATGCATTGCCGCATGGCATGGTTTAATGTTTTGCGAACTGGCACCCTTCTGTCGACGCTAAGCAAAAAGAGGAGAGAACTTTGGCGAGAAGCCCCTCTACAGATAATATCCACAGGGCGCTGCTTCTCAGAGTCACTCACACGGCCAGGTCACTTCACTCAACACTTATGGCTCCCAATTCATCTCTCCCCCTGTTCTCCATCGCCACCACCACGGTTCCTTGGGCACAAGTCCTTACAGAGCACACATGTAGTCGTGAGAACACTCTGCCCACAGTTCCCCCATGCAAAACTGTCATTAACCATACATAGCAAATGTAGAACTGGGGAATACCGAGATCTCACCTAAAATATAAAGAGAGAAACTGGGGCGTCATCTCTCAATCTTAAAAGCTTCTATTCTCTTCTTGTCTGAACTGCTTATCGTTCACGTTTCATTTCCATACAAGGCTACACTACACTTTCAGAAAAGACTTTCTAACACTTAAATTTGTACTAAATGTGAACTATTTACGCTTTTTCAGAAATTATTTTCTTCCTATTGGCGGTCTGCATTTTATATCTTTTCTAGTTCGGCCATCATAGGTTATTTTACCCCCAAAATAGCGAAACTCATCTACTAATTTTAGCGTCTCATTCCCTAATATAATGCCGTCAGCATCGCCTGAATTAATTCGACTACATTGCGTTACCCTTGTTTTACTTTTGCAGGTGTGTATCTTTTCAAGACTCTATATATTCCTGCTCAGCTCCTCTTCTAAGTACATTGCAGTGTCTGACGGAATTATAATGTTGTCGACTAACGTCAATATTTTTACATTTTCTTCCCGAACTTTAATTACTTTTTCAGATCTCTACTTCGTTTACATCATAAATTGCTCAATATTCAAACTGAATAACATCGGATTTAGGCTAAAACCGTATCTTCCTCCCTTCTGGCTGACTACCCAATCTGTCCTTTGACTTTCAAAAGTGCAGACTGGTCTTTGCATAAGTTGTGATAAACATATGCTCCCGGAATTTTATCCCCATTACATACGTAATTTCAGAAAGTGTATTCTAGTTAACATTGTCTGATACTACAAATGCTGTAAACATAGGTTTGCTTTTCTTTAACCTATTTTCTAAGATACACCAAAACTGCCTCGGAAGTTACCACATTTTTCCGTTAACACCACTGATGTTCGCCATGCCGGATTCTACCAGTTTTTTTCATTATCCAGCACAGAATTCGTGTCTATTTTCGTAACATTACTCATTAAACTGGTAGGTCGGTATCAGTAACATCCGTCACTATCTGCCTTCTCTGCAATATAATTTAATTACGGTTTTCTTGAAGTCTGAGGATATTTCACTTGACCCATACATCTTGTAGACGGGGTGGAATAATTTTATCATGGTTGACTCTCGCAAGGATTTAAATAATTCTGAGGGAATTTCGTCTGAATATTGACTGCAATTCAGGTCTTCCACGGTTCTGTCACATACATATACATGCTTGTTGCCTACACATTTCACCCCCTACATATGCATGATCTGCAGCTTTGCATTTGTCATATAGCCGTTCCCGCTTAGCCATTTTGCGCTCTCCGTCAAACCTGTTTTTGTACGTCCGTATTCAGTTTCGCTTTCTTCATTTTCCGCATTTTTACGTTTCTCTTTTCTCCTGTTAAATTCAATATCTCCTATGTTGTCCAAGTATTTATATATACGTTATTATTCTGTCAATTTTTTGCTCTGTTACTTCCACTATTTCATCACACTGCCCTCTTCATTCGACTTCTGTGGTTATCATTTCCCGTGTTTCCGTCGGCCTCTGAGAATACCAGCATCGCCACCACCTGATTCCTCTATTTATCGGGGTCCTCTCTCCTTGATTACTTACCTTTTTGCAATGTCTTCAGTTTTAGTCCGCTGTTCATTACGAATAAATTATTGTCAGAGTCAATATCTGGACGTGCTTTATACGATACGTAACTTAAAAACTGATTCCGAGATCTCTGTCTCACCATTATATAACAGTCTCAAACCTTCCGATGTTTCGTGGTTTCTTCGACATATATAGTGTTCATACATGATCCATTAGAACTACTGACGGCCTTGGGAGAGCCAGTCCTGACAAAACTCTATCATCTGGTGAGCAAGATGTATGAGACAGGCGAAATACCCTCAGACTTCAAGAAGAATATAATAATTCCAATCCCAAAGAAAGCAGGTGCTGACAGATGTGAAAATTACTGAACAATCGGTTTAATAAGTCACGGATGCAAAATACTAACGCGAATTCTCTACAGACGAATGGAAAAACTGGTAGAAACCAACCTTGGGGAAGATCAGTTTGGATTCCGTAGAAATATTGGAACGCGTGAGGCAATACTGACCCTGCGACTTATTTTAGAAGCTAGATTAAGGAAAGGCAAATCTACGTTTCTAGAATTTGTAGACTTAGAGAAAGCTTTTGATAACGTTGACTGGAATACTCTCTTTCAAATTCTGAAGGTGGCGAGGGTAAAATACAGGGAGAGAAAGGCTATTTACAATTTGTACAGAAACCAGATGGCAGTTATAAGAGTCGAGGGGCATGAAAGAGAAGCAGTGATTTGGAAGGGAGTGAAACAGGGTTGCAGCCTATCCCCGATGTTATTCAATCTGTATATTGAGCAAGCAGTGAAGGAAACAAAAGAAAAATTCAGAGTACGCTTTAAAATCCATGGAGAAGAAATAAAAACTTTGAGGTTCGCCGATGACATTGCAATTCTGTCAGAGACAGCAAAAGACTTGGAAGAGCAGTTGAACGGAATGGACAGTGTCATGAAAGGAGGGTATAAGATGAACATCAGCAAAAGCAAAACGAGGATAATGGAATGTAGTCGAATTAAGTTGGGTGATGCTGAGGGAATTAGATTAGGAAATGAGACACTTAAAGCAGTAAAGGAATTTTGCTGTTTGGGGAGCAAAATAACTGATGATGGTCGAAGTAGAAAGGATATAAAATGTAGACTGGCAATGGCAAGGAAAGCGTTTCTGAAGAAGAGAAATTTGTTAACATCGAGTATAGATTTAAGTGTCAAGATGTCGTTTCTGAAAGTATTTGTATGGAGCGTAGCCATGTATGGAAGTGAAACATGGACGATAACTAGTTTGGACAAGAAGAGAATAGATGCTTTCGAAATGTGGTGCTACAGAAGAATGCTGAAGATTGGATGGGTAGATTGTTGTGACTTGGCAAGACAGTCAAACCACTAGAAGGTGAAGCCGAAAGGCACGCGTTTAAGTTCACGCAGGCTGGCGTGAGGTCTGGAACACTTTAAGGATTTGAGTATAGCAAATAAAGTACATAGCTGTAGGAATACTTAACTTTAATCCATAATTGGTGAACATCGGTCTGACGGTACATGCATCACAAGATAAATAGCAATTGATAACGGCGACTTGCTAGATCGTAGCAAATAACGTAGCTGAAGGCTATGCTAACTATAGTCTCGGCAAATGAGAACGTAATTTGTCAGTGAACCATCGCTAGCAAAGTCGGCTGTACAACTGGGGCGAGTGCTAGGAAGTCTCTCTAGACCTGCCGTGTGGCGGCGCTCGGTCTGCAATCACTGATAGTGGCGACACGCGGGTCCGACCTATATACCGGACTGCGGCCGATTTAAAGGCTACCACCTAGCAAGTGTGGTGTCTGGCGGTGACACCACATAAATCACATAATTAATGACGACGTATTGAATAGGATTGGGGAGAAGAGAAGTTTGTGGCACAACTTGACCAGAAGAAGGGATCCGTTGGTAGGACATGTTCTGAGGCATCAAGGGATCACCAATTTAGTATTGGAGGGCAGCGTGGAGGATAAAAATCGCAGAGGGAGACCAAGAGATGAATACACTAAACAGATTCAGAAGGATGTAAGTTGCAGTAAGTACTGGGAGATGAAGAAGCTTGCACAGGATAGAGTAGCATGGAGAGCTGCATCAAACCAGTCTCAGGACTGAAGACCACAACAACAACAACACATGATTTGTATATAAAGTGTTAGCATAATTAAGTATTTCTTTGGGCAACTATCTACCAGATGGCTTCCCTTTTCATTGCTTTCCCCTAATCCACCTTCTCCTACTATTTTTAATTCTCTTACGTTTCCTGTTATCAAATTCCAATACACATCACACTAAAATTTTATTCTCCCCTGTATTTTTGACTAATTTCTTGTATCTCACCATACATTTCTTCAATTTATTCATCATCTGCGGAAATAGTTAGCATATAAAGATGCATTACTTTTGTGGGTGCTGCCTTCTAGACTACATTCGCTACGGAAATGTGTGCTGTTGATGTTCAGTGTACTGTTGACAATAGCTTACCCGCATTCCTGTTTTCTTATTCATTTTTAGAACCACACCCACGTCGCTCCTATGTGCGTCTTTGACTCCAGCATTCAAAGGAATATGGCCTCCTTTGCTTGTTGCCACCCTGACGCTTTCTGCAAGACTGCCACCCACTCAATCATTTCCCCTGTCATTCAGGTGCAGTCCATCTCCTCTATTCCACCAACAAGTGTGACACAAATATGAAACCGGGTTTCATTCAAGTGCGTCTGTGCAACGAACAAATTATTATAAAGAAAGGCAAAATAATACTCACTAGTTCAGAAATAAATACTTGTCGGCCTACAACACCTTCATTATAGCACAAACTTCTACACCTACAGAATTACTCTGTAATTCACAGTTAAGTGATTGACAGAGGGTTCATCAAACCACTTTCAAGCTATATGTCGACGATTCCACCATCTAATAGAGCGCTGGAAAAACGAGCACTTAAATATTTCTGTGCAAGCACAATTTTTTCTTATTTTATCATGGTGTTAATTTCTCACTATGTAGGTGGAACCAACAGAATACTTTCGCATTCAGAGGAGAAAGTTGGTGATCGAAATTTCACGACAGTATTTTCCCGCAACGAAAAACGCCTTTTTTTTATTACTGTCATCCTAAGTCACGCATCATGTTCTTTGTACTGTCTGCTTTTTTTCGCTACAATACAAAACGAGCTGCCCTTCTTTAACTTTTTCGATGTCCGCCGTCAGTACTATTTGATGCTGATCCGACATCGCACAGCAATACTACATAAGGGGGTGGACAAGCTTGGTGTACGCAGTATCTTTAGTCGATCTACTGCATTTCTTAAACGTTCCACCAATAAATAGCAGCCCTTGGTTTGCTTTACCTACAAAGTTATCTGTGCGATCGAACCACTTAAGTTATTCGTAATTGTAATCTCTAAGTCTTTACGTGAGTTTACCGCCTTTAAACTTGTGCGATTTATCATGTAACCGAAATTTTGTGGATTTCCTCCAGTACTCATGTGGATAGCTTCACAGTTTCCATTATTCACAGTCAATTGCCACTTCTTGCACCATACAGTCATCTTATCTAAATCATTTTGCAGTTGGTTTTGATCATATGATGACTTTACAAGACGGTAAATGACAGCATCATCTGTGAACAATTTAAGCGCGCTGCCCAAATTGTCTCCTATGTCGTTTATGTAGCTTAGGAACAGCAGAGGGCCTATACTTCTGGAAATCTAAGCACACGGGATTAGTTCTAGAACCCCTGTAAATAGTATTCATTACTTCGTGAGAATAGAGAGCTAGTTGTGTTTCACAAGAACAATTTTTCTTGAATCCATGCTGACTATTCGTCAATAAATCGTTTTCTTCGAGATAATTCATTATGTTGGAACACAGAATATGTTACGTATGTTGTTGTTGTTGTGGTCTTCAGTCCTGAGACTGGTTTGATGCAGCTCTCCCTGCTACTGTATCCTGTGCAAGCCTCTTCAACTCCCAGTACTTACTGCAACCTACATCATTCTGAATCTGTTTAGTGTATTCATCTCTTGGTCTCCCTCCACAATTTTTAAACTCCACGCTGCCTTCCAAAGCTAAATTTGTGATCCCTGAATGCCTCAGAACATGTCCTACCAACCGGTCCCTTCTTCTTGTCAAATTGTGCCACAAACTCCTCTTCTCCCCAATTCTATTCAATACCTCCTCATTAGTTATGTGATCTACCCATCTAATCTTCATTCTTCTGTAGCACCACATTTCAAAAGCTTCTACTCTCTTCTTGTCCAACCTATTTATCGTCCATATTTCACTTCCATACATGGCTACACACCATACAAATACTTTCAGGAACGACTTCCTGACATTTAAATCTATACTCGATGTTAACAAATTTTTCTTCTTCACAAACGCTTTCATTGCCATTGCCATTCTAAATTTTATATCCTCTCTACTTCGACCATCATCAGTTATTTTGCCCCCCAAATAGCAAAATTCCTTTACTGCTTTAAGTGTCTCATTTCCTAATCTAATTCCCTCAGCATCACCCGACTTAATTCGACTACATTCCATTATCCTCGTTTTGCTTCTATTGATGTTCATCTTATACCCTCCTTTCAAGACACTGTCTCATTTCCTAATCTAACTCCCTCAGCATCACCCGACTTAATTCGACTACATTCCATTATCCTCGTTTTGTTTCTATTGATGTTCATCTTATACCCTCCTTTCAAGACACTGTCCATTCCGTTCAACTGCTCTTCCAAGTCCTTTGCTGTCTCCGACAGAATTACAATGTCATCGGCGAACCTCAAAGTTTTAATTTCATCTACATGGATTTTAATACCTACTCGGAATTTTTCTTTTGTTTCCTTCAGTGCTTGCTCAATATACAGATTGAATAACATCGGGGAGATGCTACAACCCTGTCTCACTCCCTTCCCAACCACTGCTTCCCTTTCATGTCCCTCCACTCATATAACTGCCATCTGGTTCCTGTACAAATTGTAAATAGCCGTTCGCTCCCTATATTTTACCCCTGCCACCTTCAGAATTTGAAAGAGAGTATTCCAGTCAACATTGTCAAAAGCTTTCTCTCAGTCTACAAATGCTAGAAACGTAGATTTGCCTTTCCTTAATGTGGCTTCTAAAATAAGTCGCAGGGGCAGTATTGAATCACGGGTTCCAACATTTCTACGGAATCCATACTGATCCTCCCCGAGGTCAGCTTCTGCCAGTTTTTCCATTCGTCTGCAAAGAATTCGTGTTAGTATTTTGGAGCTGTGACTTATTAAACTGATTATTCGGTAATTTTCACATCTATCAATACCTGATTTCCTTGGGATTAGAATTATTATATTCTTCTTAAAGTCTGAGGTTATTTCGCCTGTCTCATACATCTTGCTCACCAGATGGTAGAGTTTTGTATGGACTGGCTCTCCCAAGGCCGTCAGTAGTTCTAGGGATATGGGTCTCTAATCCAGTGGATTTCTCCTTTGTTCCTTCCGTGGGAATTGGTGCGACTTGTGCAACTTTCCAGTCTTTAGGTACAGATCTTTCGGTGAGCGAGCGATTGAATATCATTTTAAGATAGCTATGGTATCAGCATACTCTGATACCCAGCCTGAACCAGAAGCCTTGTCTTTATTAAGTGATTTTATCTGCATCACAACACCGAGGATGTCTATTTCTAAATTCTTTATGTTGGCAGTTGCTCCAGATTCGAATTCTGGAATATTTACATCGTCGTCTTTGGTGAAGGAGTTTCGGAAAAAAAGCTGTATAAGAATCTTCCTGGCCAATTGTAGGAGGTCCTGTGAATTCCAATTAAGAATAAACTCATAAATACGTTTAACAAACTACTACTCTTCTACATTTTGTCATGGTTACCTAACGATGGTCTGGCAGAGGGAGGAAAGCAGAAAATCTCTCCCACTCTATGACTGGTTTCTACCCTGGGCCAGACAAATTGCATACATGTGGACATGCACAGGAAAGAGTGCCTTCAAAAGAAATATTTTTTGACAGCCAATTACAGTCTCTGTAGTAAAAATTTCAACGAGAATTATTCCGTGGCGTCGTTGCAACGTAATGGATGAGGGCTGGATCTGGCTTTCAGATTTTATCTCTCCGAAAGGAATTTCTCCTAACGTCTGGCACAAAGCAGTACTACAGCAGACAGGCCGTCCCCAAGGCTCCTGACATGCCTAAATGCGCCATTGTCAGTTCTTTGTCCTCTACCTGCTAATGTAGTGCAGAACAATTTTATGACTCCCTGGTCCTTGTCTGTTACATTACGTGTCCAGGACCAGCTGGAAAGAGCTGCGAAGGCTGCAGAAAATGACAAGTGCCCCTAACTGTAATAAAAGAAAGTAAAAGTAATTAGCTGTGCCATCATTGGTAGTACAAAATATTATCTGCAGTTACGTTGCACCACTAAAGGATCGACAATACTGACTAGTAGTGTAGTGGCTGTGCGATCTTGTAATATTTTGTGGTTCATGGCTGGATGAACAGAGGGTGGTATGATGGGTGAGTGGCCGGTTTCTTCTCACTACAACGCAAAAAAGCCATATTACAACTATATACAATGACTAACGTTCCCTCACAGCCAGCTAAGGTGCGAGACGATGAGTATCACTGTGGAAGACTAGAGCACAGTGCTAACTGAGTCCCGATGCGACTTACTGAGGTACTGAGACTGAGGTATTGAGCTATTGAGACAGCTCGGTCGTCGTCGGCGGCCTAAGTGCACGCTGCGCAAGTAGCGTTATAGGCGCGTAGTCTGGGAGCATGTGTTGGTATTCTCTTGTTATAGGCGCGCCTATTCAGCGTCTGCTATGCGATGATACCCAGCGTCGACCGGTGTGCTGGCGAAGGCGTACGCTAGCGCAACTAGGATGTACACATTACAAAATGTGTTATGTGATAGTGTGGAGCTAAATTGCCATATAACATAAGAATATATTCTTTAACACCCTGTACGTGTGGAAACCCACTTTTTGTGCCATGCCGCTTAACATTTGATCCCCTTGAAGCACAGATGCCCACACTTTCGTAGTTCTGGTTTAGGAAGAAACAAGTTTGTATCGTAACTGCTTGTTGGGCGATGCTATAGTGCCTGTTAATAGAAAAGTAGAAGATGATATGGATATAGTGCATTCATGGTTCTACCTAGGGACCGAGACTAACGTCCACAGTTGAGTGATCGATGTCTCCGGGACCAACACTATCGGATCCACGGATTCAGTTTTATTATGAGTGTTAATTTTTGGCCCACGGGAAGGCGTGTCCATGTCAGGAACGTTACAGTACTTGGGACTGTAAGGTGTCGGGCTATGAGGTGCCTGAGGAGCAGAGCCACTGGACCCGTATTCTGCCTGCAGTAGCGGAGTTCAGCTTCCTAAGTGGTCGTCCATATTTCACTTTTATTTGCAACCCTAAAGCGCTTACGCCGAATACATGTAAAATTTCTTAAAAAATAAAAAAGCCTCGTATCCTATTCTTGTCTATTGAGAAGTGGTTTTCAGTTTATTGTTTATTCTGTTGGCGAATAATGTGTTCGTGAATAGACTAGAATCAGGCATGTCAACTAAATTGATATGCAGCCAAACGATGCAATAAGATATTTTGATGCTTAACCGCTACAAAGCTGCCATTTTTCACTCTTCTGAAACAAGTTTCGGCAGTATGTCATCGCCTGTCGCAGATTAAAAACAAGAATTATCACTGGCGTGATTTTTGTCCGACTGAGTAGCTCAAGAAGCATGTCGCTGGCACTTTAAAGTCAAAGACATTTCTAGTTTCTAATATAACGGCACCAGATGTCGGACAATGACAGAGAGCGGAGGCAGCGGGCAGTAAGTAATACAAAAGATCAATAACTCACTTATCCAACTAAATATTTCCGTACCTTCTACATGCAATGTCTAAGTATCAGAATTCTGTATAGCCTCAAGACGTCCAGTACAACTCTGAGAGTTAATTTGGAAATTTGTGGTAAGTTCCTAGGGGACCAAACTGCTAGGGTCGTTGGTCACTCAGCTTACACACTACTTAATTTAACTTAAACTAACTTGCGCTATGGACAAAACACACACCCATACTCGAGGGAGGACTCGAACCGTCGACGGGGGGAGCCGCGCGAACCGTGGCAGGGCGGCTGAGACCATCGCGGCTACACCGAGCGGCTCTGGAGAGGTAACTGCTCATCGTTTGCTGTCTGAGGATTCTTCATTGACAATATGCAGAACAAAGAATGTCATTTTGCTGCATTGGAGCATCTTAATGGCACATGTGTAACAGTAAGATGTGAAGGGAGCTGGATCGACTTGATAAATCCACTCATAAGGCTTTTCGATGGTTACGTTCAAAGGATTCGGAATTGTGTCGGAAGTGTCACCCTAAACTTTCTTTCTTCTTTTCCCTGACATTATCCGATGTTTTAAAGTGCACGACCTGTATTTTTTTTTTTTGCCACCCCTTTCCCCTGGGACAGACTTTGTGTACGCCATCAGTCTGCATATAGTGTCACCACACGCAGAAATGTGAAATCGTCTTCGTAATTTGTAAGCGAGGTGGGACGTGGGTGCCAGCCCGGCATTCGCCTACTCGATGTGAGAAACTGCCTAAAAACAGCTTCCAAGCTTTCTAGCACATCGTCCATCATCGTTCACCGGCCAAGCGTATTCGATATGGGGTCGACACGCCTCTGGCAATCCCGGAAACAACGTGCTAGCATGTGGGCAAGCATAAGTGTCATTAACTTCTCTAAACTACTCCTTACATTAATTCTGTATTCATTTACAAACATTTTCACATGTTTATTTTTCTTAAATTTCTGTTTTGTATTAAGTTCAAGTTCGTTTTAATCTTGACGTATGTTAAATTAAATAGAACAAAAATGAGGAGAACTTTGGCTGCGTCTGTGATGAACTCGACGTCGGCGGCACCTTAAACGCTGACTTTCCTAGTTTCCTATGTTGCAAAACTACAAGTGCGAAAATTTTTGTCGTGTCCTGTTTTCTTTTTGGCAGTACAAAATATCGATCCAAAGTTTTGTCCACATCATCATGGACGTATCTTTATTTCTGGTGAAAGCGCTGCTCCGTTTACACATTTTGTGCATAGTTCCCAGTACGTGAGACTGGCACAAATATGTAAAATGATTTCGTACGAGCGCTAGCCGTGCTGTGTGTGATACCACCAGTTTGGAACGTCGAGTGTCGCTCATCCTCAGATGTGTTTCGAACCACTTACTGGCGTCACAGAATAAAGAAGCGAGCCCAATTATTAAATGTGGTGAACTGGGAGTAAGGGATAGTGTAAGTTGAAATGGTGGCGTTATTTCTGGTTACCATCTAACGCAGGCATTGATATGACAGAATTATGGCGGTAGAGGCAAGTGATTTTCTTTCTTTTTCCGCGAATGACACACTAATTTGGTTCGGCTCGAGTGGGTGATCCGCGCTTTTACTCGGTGAAAACTCAACCGGGAGGATGGAGAAACACACACGTGAGCACAGCAAGTGGAACTTAGAGCAGCGTCGAGTGGCTGCACGGGCCTGCTTTCCGCCTCTTCTATTTTAATTCCGCAGGGAGCGCACACTCAGGCCATTCGGTAAAGTTTGTACACCCACGTAGCTTTGCTGCTCCCTCCACGTGTTCACATGTACGCACACCAACAAGAGTTTTGCATCGCCTCTTTATTTCGAAATTCGTGGCACAGAAAATAAAAACTGGTTCTTAGACAAGCATATATACACATCTCCTCATAAAAATGTGTCCTCATCATAAAATAAGAAGAGGAAAAAACACCATACCCTTTTTTTACTACAAAATCATCTCTTCTCCATGGGAGGTTTTTCACAGAGGTCCTGAGCAACGGAAATACGAAATACATGACTCAGTATACGTGGTCGTTATGAAAGTCCAAAACAGCTCGTTTAAACCAATCTCGGACATGTCTGATTCAGTTAGTGTACGTGGAGCAAGTGGGCCACTCCATTTTGGTCGTCCTAGCATGCTGAAGAAGCGTGTTCACCAGAACAGCACCATCAGCATGCTATTTAGCTGCGTTCAAGATGAAATATTCACAAAAGTTTGGCGTCCTGTCCCGATATCATTTGCAGAATCTCGTCTCTGTGTAGAAGAGCACTGTGACTGCCCTCAACAACCTCGAGAGATATACGGTGGCTGAATGCAACCAAACCATCTCTTTCCAAATGATGAAGACAGTGCCCACGGCATTCGAGTTTACAAGTTTGTTTTCAGGCACATTGGCTGAGATTATCAGGGAACAAAGAGATCCCAATTTCGTTTGTGAACGACGGGTTTGTCCCTCAATGTATGCGATCCGCACAAAACATTGTCTGAGAAAGTATATTACCCCCAACTACAATATGCACAGATTTTCTTTTGACATGTTGAAACCTACTGTGAAGGGTCTAAGTTTTCTTGTAGGGGACAGAAATACCCACACATACTCTCTCATACCGTTCAGCAGTCCATGCAGTGACATTAACAAATGTTGAAATACGTAACATGAAGAGTCAGCTTTCCCTGCATGAATTGACGGCATACAAGAAATCGCCGCCTAGACACGCAAAATTGTGGGCAACAGTAGCTTGTTTAGAAAATTCATTTGCTATTTCCAAGAGAATTCAAAATGATTAACCTCTACTGCCCCTTATTGGTATTTATGAAGAAAAATATACTTGTGAAATCCATATTGCGCAATTCAATACAGTTGATAGCAATATCACATTGATATCAAGCATCCGGAGTCATACGCGTCCGTATTCATGTAGCAGTATGTAAAAGATTATACAAGGGGCAGTAAAATGGAAAGGGATCACACGGCACAACGGCACCATGGAATGGATCCATTTCGAAACAATAACTACACGCGTTAAGACATTTACCCCACTGGAAAAAGAGGCCACCAATTCCTGTTTCGTAGAATGCTGTCAGTGCCTGACAGATCCACAACCGCTCCCACTCTTCCACCTTCTCGTCCGACTGAAGCTGGTGTCCACCGATGTCTTTCTTCATGTCACCAAAGATGTGAAAATCACAAGGTGAACGATCCTGACTCAGTGTTTCCCAACCAAATCTTTGGTGACCTGAAGAAAGACGTCGGTGGACACCGGCTTCAGTCGGACGAGGAAGTGGAAAAGTGGGAGCGGTTGTGGATCCGTCCAGCGCCGACAAATTTCTACGAAACGGGAATTGATGGTCTCATTTTCCAGTGGGGTAAATGTTTTAACGCGTGGACGTCGGGTTTAATCGGACGAGAAAGAGTTGGTGCGGTTGTGGATCAGTCAGCGGCCGATCGCATTCTACGAAACAGTAACCGATCCATTCGACTACCGGTGAGAGTAGCTACACTCTGTATGTTCTGACTCACTTTAGCTCACTCACGAGTTCGTCCGCTATGTCACCAAAAGTTAGCCAGACACAATGTCTAATAAAAAAAAAATTCTTAAGCAAGCTCCACTCACGGCTGAAGGCCTTATTGACCAGAACTTCAAATTATTTGTCGACTGAAGGCCTAAATATTAATAACTCAAAAAGAATTTGACTGTTGAAGGACTGGATAGTAAATTCTTAAAAACAGTTCAACTTCTCCTAGAGATACTAAAATATATTTGAAAAAAAATTTACTATTAGGAGACAATATCTAATTAAAAATTCTTAAGACAAATTGCATTCACGGCTGAAGGTCTTATTGACCAGAAATTCAAAGCAAATCTATAATTGCCAGGTTTCTACTATCCATCGCAAACCACCACTAAGAAAAGTACTGTACGTGTGTCTTAAAAAAATATAAAAAAACAATTTAAGACATATGATCCTTAACCAAATACCAAATGTCGCTACGTGACCAACTGAGGCTCAAAACGTCCTGTTCAATTCCTGAAAATTACCGTTTATTATAAGAGAAAGCTGTTATCCCCGTCAGTCTAAGAAGTTTTGAGACTGGCCTGATAAAAAAATAGAAGAAATTTTTTAAACGGTTGTTTCAGTACTTCGGGTGTTGTATACAGTGACTCCCATTTGACTGCAACGCACAGAACGTTCATTCAACAATGTGAAACTCTCAGAAACTGTTACTGTTTTGTTATGTTCACGATGGCTAGAATTTTAGGAATGTCGCGAAATCACTGACTTTTCAGGTGAATTCTGTATCTTCTTTTGTGGTTGACTGGTATTGTTAACACCAAGTCTCATCAGCCGCTGTGATATTTTGTGAGAGATGTACAGTCCGCACTTTGCTTCTCAGTCGGGTGACGGCAGGCGTCCATATGTCATTAATTTTGTTCGTGAGTCAATGTGTGTGTGGGACGAACTTTGCACACACTTTTCTCTTCTTCAGAAACATTCTGCACAGTGTCTTGAACGCTTGATTTAATGATGTTGCTCCACTGTAAATTATATCGCAAAATGTTGATACAATCAATACAATTTTTTTGCGTTTGTGACCACATAGTCAGTATGTAAAACTACCGACGTTTCGGATACTATTGTAGGTGACGTACTGCAGGGTGTTCTTATATACCTGGAGTCGTCGCTTTTATCTAATTCTGATAGACTGTTGCGGATGAAAGAGAGGGATGTTAGGAGTTGTTTGTTGGTGTTTTTATTATTTCTTTCCATTAGTGGAAACCCGACGTTTTGATTGGTGTGTGCATTACTGATAGTGATTGGTGGAAATCGGTGAATGGAAAACCAGGCGGAAGATATCCGTCTTGCACACTTTAATCGAGAGGGCTCACAGGATCAGCGATAGAGAATATCTAATGGGTTAACTACAAAACATTAAGGCCATTTTTGGTGCTAATGGTTCTGGGATGAAAGTAATACACAAAACCATGGCGACAAAGAATGAAGGCAGCAGAGGAAAGCAGAAGGAAGCACAAAACATAACTATGTAACCATATGTTCAAGGTGTCACTGAATAGGTGGGCAAAATCCTCCGCCGAGTAGCCATGAAGCCAATTTACCGAAGTAGAAACAGAATAGAAGAACGTGAAGCAACAGTGTAAAAGATGTTCTCCGCACCACGAAAGATAAGGTTGAGATACTACATGCAGGTGGAGTGTACGAAATCAGGTGCGGATATGGATTAGTGTACGTAGGCTAGACAGGGCGACCCATCAGCACACTGATATCTGAACACGAAAGATATATGTTGTGACTTGGCAAGACTCCCAAGTCACTATGAGAGGAAGCCGAAAGGCACGCGCTTAAGCTCACGCAGGCTGGCGTGAGGTCTGGAACATTACAAGGAAATGAGAACGTAGAAAAACGGACGCAGTTGCTGTAATACTTAACATTAATCCATAATTGTAGAACATCGCTCTTGATGATACATGCTTCACATAATAATTATCAATTGAATACGGCGCCTTGCTAGGTCGTAGCAAATGACGTAGCTGAAGGCTATGCAAAATATCGTCTCGGCAAATGAGAGCGTATTAGTCAGTGTAGCTTCGCTAGCAAAGTCGGCTGTACAACTGGGGCGAGTGCTAGTAAGTCTCTCTAGACCTGCCGTGTGGTGGCGCTCGGTCTGCAATCACTGACAGTGGCGACACGCGGGTCCGACGTATACTAACGGACCGCGGCCGATTTAAAGGCTACCACCTAGCAAGTGTGGTGTCTGGCGGTGACACCACAATATATCCCGCTAAGAAAGCATACCAAGTCAGCGGCGGTGCCGACCGGAGTGGCCGAGCGGTTCTAGGCACTACAGTCTGGAACCGCGCGGCCGCTACGGTCGCAGGTTCGAATCCTGCCTCGGGCATGGATGTGTGTGACGTCCTTAGGTTAGTTAGGTTTAAGTAGTTCTAAGTTCTAGTGGACTGATGACCTCAGAAGTTAAGTCCTATAGTGCTCAGAGCCATTTGAACAATTTTTACAGCGGTGGCAGTGCACCAGGACGAGTGTATCAGATTTTTTTTTTCTCCCGTCCTAGCGAAACAGCCTATTACTTTCAGGAGGAAGATTAGAGATACAATAGAAAGAAATAACCAAGCGACCCGCCAACATGAATAGAGAACATGGGTATGGACTTCCATGGTCTTGACTGCCAGAAATAACAGCTTTACGGGACGACAGCTCACGTGAAACAATACACACAAGCCCGCGGGAGACCACTTCGGCCGCATGCACATGAGCACTGGCGCCCCTCGGACGGCGCTAGAAAGCAGGAAAACAATGCCACGTCACAGCTGCCGCCTGGTTTTCCATTCACCGATTTTCACCAATCACAAGCAGTAATGCAAATTCCAATCAAAACGTCGGGTTTCCACCAATGAAAAGAAACAACAAAAACACCGATAGACAACTGCTAACATCTCTCTCCTTCATTCTTAACAGCCTATCACAATAAGATAACAGACACGTCTGCAGGTATATAAAAAAAAATCTCTCTTTGAGCAGTGAAAAAAAAAAATCTTGAAGAAGGTCACCTGCAATAGTGACCGAAACGTTGGTAGTTTTACATATTGACAATGTGATCACAAACTCACAAAAATTTTATCGATTGTGACAATGACCGCGAAAGCGTATGTTTATAATTAATGTTGACACACTACGGCCGCACTTCCACGTCGGATGCACATCTGTTGTTCACAGATGTTTATACTTCGTGAGCGTACGTTACTCACAATGCAAAGGCTTACGTAATTAGAATTTAAGTTTGCGTCGGCCGTTGCTGCTACACAAGAGAATCAGTCAGAAAAATGATGACCGCTGATAGATCAAGCATGACGCTGTTACGCTGTCGCTGTCTGTTGACAGTGCATATTGCTCGAGTGATCCAGGAGGAATGAGTCCACAAATTGGTGTTGATGAGGCGTTGTGGCGCGAGTTACGTATGCGCACTGGGGGCGGCTTCTGCTGCCGCTGCCTCCTCCTCCTCCTCGACACGCTCCCTCATCCCCATCTATGCCTTTTGCCTCCCCTCCTCCCTTTCATCTCATACGTTTAGCCGGGCACAGAGACCGGCCCGCAGAGACAGTAGTATGCTCGCTACGTGCCATTAGGCCATAAGCGTTTGTTATTCCGACCGTCGACCAAAGCGAGGTCATCCACTGCGACAGCGACCATGGCCCAACAAATAGCAGCGGAAATCTGCTCATGCGCTCTGCCTCCGCGGGCCCATAAGACTGGCGCCAGTGGCCGGAACATTGCAGCAGCAGCCACTGGCGCGGCAGTGGCGCCCTCACAAACACCCGTGTGCGAGGCCAAGTTTTCGCAGAAACAATGAGTGGCGAAACTCGTTTCCTGAAACCAGCGTTGCGAAACTAGTTTCGTAAATGACTGCCTACTCGTCGACAGAGTTAGCTGTTGTGATATCATAGTATAAATTACATTATCAATGAGTAAACTGTGCTAGGAAATTTACTCTTTCGTGTTTCATCAGCAATCGGCGGTAGCACTTTAAATTTCTCAAGTACTTACCTGCTGTGGGCAACGACCTTGACGCAGTGGATACTCCAGCTCTCGTGAGATCACCGCAGTTAAGCGTGGATGGCTGATTATCCAGGCCACCATGCGCTGTTGCCATTTTTCGGGGGTGCACTCAGCCTCGTGATGCCAATTGAGGAGTTACTCGACCGAATAGTAGCGGCTTCGGTCAAGAATACCATCTCACGACCGGGAGAGTTGTGTGCTGACCTCACGCCCCTCCTATCCGCAGATTCCGCTGAGGATGACACGGCGGTCGGACATTCCCGGTAGGCCACTTGTGGGCTGAAGACGGAGTACTTTTTAGGAGCTGTGGGTCACCACCTCATCAGATATATGCAAAGCGAAATGAACAAGCGTTTCTGAATTTGTGACTGGATAAAGAGAAGATGTCACATTGTCTGTTCAACGACGAAATATTGGTACGTAGATTACTCCAGAAACTACACTGCGCAACAAAATTAAAGGATCACTTTTTAGAAACCCCGTAATTCTCACCCATTGAGGCGTGTAACTTTGAAATTTGGCTCCTGCGTACAGTCTTCCTCTCTATTGGCGCAAAACCGTGGTACACTACGACGTCACATTCAGTTTTGCCGACGTTTCAGACAGATAGGTATTAACACATGCAGAAGAAAGACCACAGTATAGAAGTTCATGTGACGTGTAAAGTGTGTTAATAATGTCACAATGGCACCAAACCTCACCACACTTCCGCCCATCGCCATCGCGGATGTCTCTTACCTTCATTTCATCCCTTCTTTTGAGGCCTCTGATATGGAGGTTTGCACGGCGACGACCAGCGTCGAAAACTCGCAGTTTTCTTATGGGTGGTCGAGGAAAATGCTCCAGACATACCATTCCTCAGAATCGGCACCAAAACGCTTCAGAGATTGCCATAAAAGGCATTAATGAAATCGACGCTTTCCCTGGGGCGTTGATTCCCAAACATGTCGAGGTCGAAAACGACAGTTCCAGTGCGTTGAACAACTGAAGGACGTTTTTGGTAATCGTTGCTGCTGACACTCTCTCACGTTTCAACCCTTCTCTAAGGTCATTTGTGGGTCTGCTTCCCAGTTACACGTTATCCCATCCCTTTGAACGACTGCACGACCACAGTTTTTGGTCTCCTGTACAGATTGAAACCAACGTAAACTGCCCAAAACCATTCAAAGAAATTTGAACGCGATCCGTGGCAGGAAATGATACTTAAGCATTCCCATTCCACCCCTTTTGCGCCTTCCTTAGGCTTGATCGTGAGAGGTGAGTGGTTTTTAACAATAGTAAAGATTACAAAACTGTACTTACTAACAAAAGAAACTTATATTTAATTCTCACAATCCCCTTTACACTTTCTTATTACTATATGCATAATAGGAAAGACCAATGACGTCTTGTATGTCCGCATGGTACCACTCGACTTCTCCACGTCAGAACCAACGTCAGTAGCCTCCCCCCATCATGCATGTACTGCTCCCCACGGAGTTAATTCTTTAATAAACCAACAGAAGAAAATCGGAAGTTGCGAGATCCTCGCTGTAGGGTGGATGAGGAAGAACAGTACAATGAAGTTTTGTGAGCTCCTCTCGAATGCGCAGGCTTGTGTGAAGCCATGTGTTGCCATGGGGAAGGAGACGTTCGTTTGCTTTTTTGTGGCAACGAATAGGCTAAAGTCGTTTCTTCAGTTTCCTCTAGGTAGCACGATACACTTAAGAGTTCTCAGAATGAAATATTCGCACTGCAGCGGAGTGTAACCTGATAT
Source organism: Schistocerca piceifrons (assembly GCF_021461385.2). Classification (NCBI taxonomy): domain Eukaryota; kingdom Metazoa; phylum Arthropoda; class Insecta; order Orthoptera; family Acrididae; genus Schistocerca; species Schistocerca piceifrons. The sequence goes on from NC_060139.1 coordinate 1,070,485,381, forward strand.
GAAACTTCCTGGCAGATTAAAACTGTGTGCCGGACCGAGACTCGAATTCAGGACCTTTGCCTTTCCCGGGCAAGTGCTCTACCAACTGAGCTACCCAAGCACGATTCACAACCCGTCCTCACAGCTTTACTTCCGCCGGTACCTCGTCTTGTCCGCGAAAGGCAAAGGTCCCAAATTCGAGTGTCGGTCCGGCACACAGTTTTAATCTGCCAGGAAGTTTCACTTAAGAGTTGATCGTTGCACTATGACGGAAGACATGAAACTGAATAACCGCTTCCCCAGAAGTCCGTCGTCACGACTTTACCGGCTGACGGTGCGGCTTTGAACTTTCTCATCGGCGTGGTGCCACTGGATGGACTGACGTTTTGTTTCCGACTCGAAGTGATGAACACATGTTTCATTGCCTATGACTACATTCGACAGCAAAATTGTCACTATCTGCCTTATAACGCCCAAACAATTCCAGACACATGGCCTTTCGTTGCTCTTTATCATGTTCTATAAGGCTGCGAAGAACCAAGCGGGCATACACCTTCAAGTACCCGACCTGATTGGCGAATGTGTCAGGACTACCAACAGAAGCCCAGTTGTGCAACGAAGTGTTAGATTCTAATCGGTCGATCACATAGAATGAGCGTGTCCGCACTTTCCAACATTGCAGTAGTCGCAGCTATGTGAGACCGACCGGCAAGCTGGAGATTGGTCAGGTTGGCGCGATGTTGTTGCGACGATAACAGAAGCCTCGCCGAACGACTCGCCGTGCTGTTGCTCACTTCCAGATCTCCGTAGACATTCTGCAAGCGCCTAGCAATATCTGCGATGTTCTGGTTTTCCGCGAAAAGGAAGACAGTGACAGTTCTCTGCTTGGAACGCACCTTCGCTACAAACGCAATTTTGAAGGCTACATATAGCCACCTATTGGAGGCTGAAGCAGGATTATTCCACAGTTTTATACAACACAATGCGCATGTTTTCGACCGAAACTGGTCGGGAAAAAGGGGTGTCTTGCATTACGTATTGAACGCCTGTCGTACTGTCGTACATAATATTACAGCCTGGGCGTCCTTTTGTTATCGCGAAGCAGAATTCGTTCATTAGGGATCTCACCTGATGTGTCTTGAGAATTAGTAATTATTTGTCCAATGAGTTTATTTACAGTACATTAATCGAATTCAAATAGTAGGAAATATTCGTACATTTTTTCTATTAGTGTTCATTTCATATAGGACTGAGATCTGTAATGTGGCAGAATAAATGGACAATTTCGCACCTTACATAACAGTTTTATACATCGGAATTGGAAGGTGAATATGTCATCATACTTTGGTGGTAATGAGCAGATTTGCCTATAAGTATGTAATGTCAATGATCAGAAGGTGAAACAAGCAGCAAGGGGAAACATTTTATGTGGATGCCAGCATGGGCAAACGCAGAGGCCGCATTCCGGGAGGCACTACAGAAAGCTCTCAAGGGTGCACGCCCTGCAGCGGTGGGTCAGCGACCGGACAGGTGACGCATACATCAGGGCGAGTAACGGACCGCTTGAAGTAGGGCAGAAATAAGCTTTAGAAAACTGGGTTTCGGAATGCCAAATGGATATGAACAAAAACAGTGACCCATTGGATCACGTGAACTGCAAGTGGGTCAAATGGCTCTGAGCACTATGGGACTTAACATATGATGTCATCAATCCCCTAGAACGTAGAACTACTTAAACCTAACTACCTAAGGACATCACACACATCCATACCCAAGCGATGATTCCAACCTGCAACCATAGCAGTCACGTGGTTTCGGACTGAAGAGCCTAGAATCGGTCGTTCACAGCGGCCGGCTACGGTAAGTGGTACACATGTGATAGACACATGTAACTTTTTAGTCATCTGGGGTAGGCACAAAACGTCCGATAGGCGGAAACGCGCCAGGAAGGAGTAAAGTGCCGAGACTTCGACGCAGTTTATTGGTAGGACCCTTGCGATTGCTAGAGAGAGTTTCCACAAAATAAGAGGAACGCTCCTATTGGTCGAAAAAAAGACGTGGAGAACGAAAGAACCCAGATGGGGAGAGAGTTCGGCTACAAGAAAAACAAGACGGAAATTTTCGGGGACTCCTCTCTGAACTTGGCGTCAAGTGCAGAACGGAGCGCATAACACTCTCTATGACGCAGATTAGAAATTTATGTCACCTAGGGATGTGTTCATGTTTTCTTGTATATCAAGAAACATAGGCTTAGTTTCTGCTGGAAAATTCAACAAAACCTTAATTAGATGTTACAAGAATTTCAGTTGGCGAAAGCAGCCATGCAGACGACAGCTCATCGTACCTAAGGAAAATTCCGCAGATAGAGGCATAAACATGTAGGTTCACCAGCTTGCGTCCGCTGTAAACCCGAACGACCTTGGGTAATATTTTGATCGAATTGTCACAAAACTAACCATCCTCTGTATACTTGATTGTCATCCTAAAAATAGCACCGAACTTTGAAACGGAATAGGATGCTTTATTTTAGTGCTGGCTATCATCATAACGTAATCATAAGAATAATTTTGTAAAGTAACTTCTAGTAAAAATTTAATATTGTTGTGTTTAGGTTTATTTAACTTTCTGAGAGTTACAATTTAATACTGTTGTGTTTAGGATTAGTCCATTTTGACAACTGCCTTAACATTGTCATATTGTAAACTGTGTAAAAGCATGTATTTCCGTGACCAAATTGCAATATCAAACAATGTCATTACAGCTTACACAGTTGTGTTCAGTCATAGAATAAGTAATCATCTAACCTAAACTTCACACATCTTCCGAAACAGAATAATAAAAAGTATTAGATTGCAAACTGCAGCTTACTGACTTCACCCTTCTTAGCCCTGGACTACAGAAAAGAGTGTCAATTTGTTTCGGTACATGACTGTGGTCAGAGATCGCAGCGCGAGCTGCCTGTGGTTGCGTGCTGCCGTGCCCGTTCGCAGCCGCTTGCCTATCGGCTTCTCACCGGTGCTGGAGATTTCGGTCGCCCTGCGGGAATACCGCACGCCTGCTAATGTTGAATTATCCCGTTACTGCAGGAAATGAATCCGGCGCCGCATCAGCGGTTCGCCGTGGCCGCTATCTGGTCCACTTAACTGCCTCCCGCATTATCCCTCCCACCTCCCAATAACTGTAACGGCTGCGGTAAAACTATCAGGACACAGCCACAGGCACAGGTCCTCCGCGGTAGCGCCGGTTCGATTACGCCAGCGGGAATGAGCGGTCGAATTACCGAACGGTGGCTGCCTTGTTCCTTTGCTGCGGAAATGGCTGGCAATATTGTATAACGGCAGAGCCAATTAATGGGTTATGCGGCACGAAAAATATTCAGCTGTGAATAAAACCCGTATTAGTACAAACCACAGCCAGTTACGTAAGTAGGAGGAACTGCAGTGGTATCACCTGAAATACTATATTTGGCATTTAGAAGGGAAAATTACTGGACGAGGATGAACATCGAGTGTGATTGTGTTACAAGACACACAAAATATGTTCTTAAGACGAATTTATTTTCCAGATAAAATTATCAAATGGCAACAGAAGGTGAAAGGAGAGCTGATGTTTCAAATTTGGCGATTCCGAAGTCAATCACGCAATGGAATCGTGCGAACATACCGTTGTTTCAACGTGACACAGACTTCCACATAGAAGACGTAGACATATGCATCGCTGGCGCTGATAAGCAACTGAAAGAGTTAAAGAGGAAGAGAATGAGATTTTCACTCTGCAGCGGAGTCTCCGCAATATCCTTTCTTTCAGGAGTGCTAGTTCTGCAAGTTTCGCAGGAGAGCTTCTGTAAAGTTTGGAAGGTAGGAGACGAGGTACTGGCAGAAGTAAATCTGTGAGTACCGGGCGTGAGTCGTGCTTCGGTAGCTCAGTTGGTAGAGCACTTGCCCGCGAAAGGCAAAGGTGCCGAGTTCGAGTCTCGGTCGGGCACACAGTTTTAATCTGCCAGGAAGTTTCAAAGAGGAAGAGGTCTCCAGGTTCGGTCTGAATCGCTTTTCGGTTATAACGAGAGTAATCTGCAGCATTGGACCCTTATCTCGACTTCGTATATCACGAATCTTTCGCCCATCGCAAAGTCCCAAGCCATTAGGAAAAGGAAAGGATCCGTGAATTTACGGACTAACATCCGTAACGTCCGTTGCTGCAAAATTATTCGCCTTAAAAATAATTAATTTCCTTGATAGAGAAAAATATCTGTCCACAACTCAGCATGGATTTAGAGGGCATCTCTGGTATGAGACTCTGCTAGCCCTTTTCCCACATGGTATCCTAGGGACTCTGGATGAAGTGCAACTGACGGACTACAAATTCCTAGATTTCCGGAAAGCATTTGACAGTGTACCACATTACAAACTGTTAACGAAGGTACGAGCATACGCAATACGTTACCAGATATGTGAGTTGCTTAATAATTTCTTAAGTAATCGAACCCAGCACGTTGTCCTCGACGGCGAGTGTTCATCAGAGGCGATAATATTATCAAATGTGCCTCATGGAAGTGTGACACGACTGTCTTAGTTCTCTATATACGTAAATGATTTGACAGATAGGGTGAGCAGCGATCAGCGATTGTTTGCTGATGTCGCTGTAATGTGCGAGCAGTTGTCGTAGACTGACTGTAGGAGGGTACCAGATGGCTTAGGCAAAATTTCTAATTCATGCGATGAATGACAGCTTGCCCTAAATGTACAAAAATGTAACTTAATGAGATGAGTAGGGAAAACAATCTTATAGTTTGAGAATACAATATTAGTGGTGTGCTGTTTGGAACAGTCGATTAACTATCTAGGTGTAACTTTGCAAACGATATGAAATGGAACGAGCATGCAAGAGCGGTAATAAGGAAAATGACTTTGGTTTTTTGCGACAGTTTCAGTGAAAAAGTCTCATCTATGAAGGAGACGCGTATGAAACACTAGTACGACACATTTTTTAGTAATGATCGATTATTTCGTATCCCAAAGAGGTTTGCGCCCAGATTGGTTACTGGTAGATTTTATGAACACACAACGTTTACGGAGATGTATCGTGAACTCACTGGTATAACTGGACGGAAGAAGACGTTCATTTCGGGAAACATTATTGAGAAACTATTGAGAAAATTTTGAGTACTGTCATCTGCAACTGACTGCACAACGAATCTACTGCCGCCAACGTGCATTTCGCGTAAGGACCGCTAAGAGAAGATACGAGAAGTAAGGGCTTCTACGGAAGCGTACAGACAGTCGTTTTCCCCTCTCTCCATTTGAGGATGGAACAGGAAAAGAAATTAGAAGTAGTAGTATAAAGTGCACTCCATCTTGTACTATCCTGTGACATGCAGAATACGTTTGTAGATGTAGATGCCTGTCACACTCTTCGGTAAGGGAACCATGATAAACTTCTGGAACTCGTTTGGTATCTATCATGTGTTGTAGATGGATGTAATTAGTTGCAGCAGTTTCGTTTTCAAGCTGTCGCCAGCACTCACAATTACATCTGCAAAAATGTCATCACTAGCCGTTGCTTTCCTCTTCCGTGGGTGTTTAAGAGCTCGCTCAAATTCTTCTTGCAGAATGTCGTCTCTTATTTCATCTTGATCTGTTTCCTCTTCTTTTCCTATTGCATTCTCAGATAAAGATGTTCTGCCAAGGGATTCCCAAATGTATCATTTTCATTGCTTCACCATGTCTTCCCAAATTACTTTTTTCCATCTCTGTTTTCCACTGTACTCAAGAATGTTGTGTTGTGTTTCTTAAAAAGTTGTTTGTTGCTCTGTAGGCTGTTTCAGATCTTCCATTTCACTATACATTTACACAATAAACGTTTCTTTTCCTTTCCTGCCTTCTCTATTGACTAGGTTCCTCAGTCTTCTACAATGAGCTTTTACTTATTCGTCAACTGCCGTCATCTGTTATCAATAAGCTGACTAAAATCTGCTGTAATCCGCTTCCTCCGGTTTATGTTTATCGTTGTCCCAAATATATTTTCCCCTTCTTCATATCGGTATAAATCAGATTTAATTTGATCCTATTTTTGGTTTACTCTACCACGTTGGAAAATTTTAGATAGGTTGTCTGTGTACTGAGGGTAATGCATTTCCAGTCCCCTAGTTTTCAAGTTTTCTACTTAGCATACATATAATTTTAGGTCACTGGTGTGAGTACGTTAGACTACGCAACGAAAAATACTTTTGATCGCTTTCTGGCTCTGAGCGTGTCACGGGAGAAATAACTGGCTAAATAGAATCACATAAATTGACAGCATGTCCAGCGAAAGAAAATGATGTGTAGAATCTGTTGGGGAGTCCAGTTACTTCATGGTGACTTAATAAAACCGATCGAAAATATTTCATGCTCCTTAACGTACGCAACCCAGCTTCCATCGCTCGCCCAAGATGTAGAAGGTGCCAGCTGAGTTGTCTACTTTTAGGTGCATGAAATACATTGTACGTCAGAACTTAAGAATGAAAGTAATTTTCGCGGTATGTGTCATTGCCAAGTAACACAGTTCGGTGACGCTTGGACCACACTTAGAAAGAACTACAGTATAACAAGTATAGCAACTGAGGGAAACGCTCAATGAGACGCATAAATAAGACGCTGTTACTCAAAGGCGATAGTTACTTGGCAGTCAGCTCGATTTATGATGATCACCTGGTCATTACAAAAGCTGAGACGTGGCTCTTAAAAGGGTATGTGATCAGCACAGAGCATGATCTGCAAAGGGCTTAAATGTCCTTTGGCCGCAAGGTTGGTAAGAAATCTCGAAGAGGTGTGTACTACTATCTACTCATACCTCTGGTGGTACGAGAAAATATAAATATGGTCTATCTGGCTCATATTCGACATCTTTTCTTTTATATACACCACAAGGCACGGTCTCGGCAATGATTCCTCGTTGTGCAGAGTGTGGCGTTATGATGGTAGCCTCTGTGCAACTACACACATCAAAAAAAGTTTTGCATCGCCTTGGTTCCGGGAATTCCGGAACCTGTACAGAAAATGGGAATAGAGATCAACATAAACATCATTTCCGCCCTTTTTATTGCTCATGAAAACTACAAATTCCATGTTATACCACCATACAGCGAAACTTTCAGAAGTGCTGATGCATGCCTGTATTCGTCGTGGCATACTATCCACAAGTTCATCAAGGCACTGTTGGTGCAGATTGTCCCACCCCTCAACGGTGATTTGGCGTAGATCCCTCAGAGTGGTTGGTGGGTCACGTCGTCCAGCCCTTTTCAGTCTATCCGACGCATGTTCGATAGTGTCCATGTCTGAAGAACATGCTGACCACTCTCCTCGAGCGATGTCTCTATCCTGAGGGAAGTCATTCGCAAAATGTGCACGATGGGGGTGCGAATTATCGTCGTTTAAGACGAATACCTCGCCAATATGCTGCCGATATGGTTGCACTATCGGCCGGAGAATGGCATTTACATATCGTACAGCCGTTACAACTTCTTCCATGACCACCAGCGGCGTACGTCGGCCCCACATAATTCCACCCCAAAACAGCAGGGAACCTCGATCTCGCTGCACTCGCTGGATAGTGTGCCTAAGGCGTTCAGCCTGACAGGGTTGCCTCCAAACACGTCTCCGACGTTTGTCTGGTGAAGGCATATGCGACAGTCACCGGTGAAGAGAACGTGATGCCAATCCTGAGCGGACCATTCGGCATGTTGTTGAGCTTATCTGTACCGCACTGCATGGTGTCGTGGTTGCAAAGATGGACATCGCCATGGACGTCGGGAGTGAAGTTGCGCATCATGCAGTCTATTCTGCACAGAGTCGTAACACAACGTCCTGTGGCTGCAAGAAAGCATTATTCAACATGGTGGCGCTGCTGTCAGGGTTCCTCCGAGCCATAATCCGTAGGTAGCAGTCATCCACTGCATCCCTTGGGCGGCCTGTACGAGACATGTCATCGACAGCTGCTGTCTCTCTGTATCTCTTCAATGTCCGAAGAACATCGCTTTGGTTCACTCCGAGACGCCTGGACACTTTCCGTATTGAGAGACCTTCCTGGCACAAAGTAACAATGCGGACGCGATCGAACCGCGGTATTGGCCGTTTAGGCATGGTTGAACTACAGACAACACGAGCCGTCTACCTCCTGCCTGTTGGAATGACTGGAACTGATCGGGTATCGGACCCCCTCATCTAATAGACGCTGCACGTGGATGGTTGTTCACATTTTTGGGCGGGTTTAGTGACACCTCTGAACAGTCAAAGGGACTGTGTCTGTGGTGCAATATCCACAGTCAACGTCAATCTTCAGGAATTCTGGGAACTGGGTGAAGCAAAACCTTTTTTTTTATGTGTGTATTACGACTTCCTGCTCCAGGGCAGAAAAAACCATAAACGCCGGCCGGAGTGGTTGAGCGGTTCTAGGCGCTACAGTCTGGAACCGCGCGACCGCTACTGTCGCAGGTTCGTATCCTGCCTGGGGGATGGATGTGTGTGATGTCCTTAGGTTGGTTAGGTTCTAGCGGACTGATGACCTCAGCAGTTAAGTCCCATAGTGCTCAGAGCCATTTCAACCATTTGAACCATAAACCTACTGAAATCTACGTGCAGTGGTAATGCTAACTAGAGAGAGTCACTCCCAGTAAGTAACTGTGCACTCGCAAATCTGTGAGCAAAACATTAAACCTATCCAAAATAATGGATAAACGGTTTTACTCTTGTGAAATCGAACATCAGCTATAGGGTAACTAAAGTCTTTATTATCCCAAAGATCAGAATGCACAACACAAACATTTAGTTAAAAATACCATGTGTGGAATAAACTCTGCACATAACAAGCATCATGAACTATTGTTGACAAAGATATGATAGGAAGGGAAATGAATTCCAGTACTCCCCATGAATAGAAATGTTGGGTAAAGAAGTCTGACTAAGTAGTATTCAGGTTTCAGCGTGACTGTGAACCATCAAAATGCCCTTGTAATAACTTTCTGCTCAACTCAAAACTGGTGGAATTGAGCTCTACACAGGCAGTGAACTAATGTCCATTTTTCCTAACTGCAAAGCTCCAAATAGTCTTACCAAAAGACACAGACGTCTGCAAAAAATGGAGCTCCAGGAAACATTTGCTCTTTATCTGTGTTCACTGTGCTGGCTACCCTCGCTCGCCGCGCCCGGACGCAAACCAAAACTAAGAGCACAGAGTCTTACCCCTGTCTGAATCAAAGTCTCTCATTCGGTGCCTCGAACCCTTTCTCTAACAAATTTACTTGCCCGATGCACCGCGCCGTTGTCACTATCGAAATTATGTACTCGGCGCACGACTCCCGTCTGACAATCTCCCGTGGCAAAGCGCTGCTCGTCCACGCAGTTCCATAAAGACCGTGCCAGAAAGGCCTTCAGCTGATGAGAGTGACACCGTGCTTTTTCAGCACCAACTGAATCATCTGGCGCCAGCTCATATACTCCCTCCATTGTCTGTGCAACAGAAAGTCAGCCTATTGGAGCTTTGCCCACGAAAACCAGGCAACTCTACGATACTTTAGATGTCATCAGCCACACAGCCAGTCAAAGTGAATTTCATCATTTACAGCGGGAAACGCATCTTGCTCGCGAGGGTGATGTAAAACCATCTCACGCCACTCTGTCTTGGGAGCCAGTGTTCTGCCCACATCGTCGTGGGGTCTGGTGGCGTCACCCACACCATTTTCTCCCCAAAGCACTGCAGTGGCTCGAGAAAAGTGAGCTCTATCACTCTCCGGCGTGACCAGTGCGTACATTTACATGTTGGCTTCCCCTGAGGGGTGTGGCGCCAGTGAGGCAGGCGTGATTCGAGGTTGTTGCACAGTCTTATCTCCAGCACAGCCACTTTTCTGAAAAACCGCGTGTCACCTCTGCCTTTGTGGCACGCTGACCTACAGCCAGTCTCAACTAAGAGCAACTAGAAATCACTCCTAACCAGAAAATCAACTCACGCAGATATGCTGCTTAATGTACATAGACCTCAGCCAACCTCCGATTAAAATGCGCAATTCTGTGAGGACATATTGATTGATTAATGATTGCAAAAAAATAGCCTAAATAAAGTCTGAAAGTGAAATGGAGGCTGACTGAAATCACCCTCCAGCTACGTTTAAATTGTAGCTTGGGGAGTCTCATACGAATCTGTTAAACAGTACGGCCCATCCGAGCAACAATTTTAAAATACGTGTACGCTCTGATGAACAAAAATAGGAATGTCGAAATGGAGGGGAAGCATTTGACAACTTAAAACGAAATATTTCAGCTGCTCCGCAATCAACACATACACCCCAAAGAGACAATCATTCACAATCACACTTGTGATCCGGTTGTAGTCAGACAACACGGCACGTAAGTACTGGACCACTACGCAAGCATCACAGTCCTCCGCACAGATACAAATATGGACTTTTACTGCCAGCAGACAACTTATTCACACTATTACCAAGGTCAATTTTCAGCATCTGTTATTCATCAAGAGTTTTCATCTCCCTGCAAACAAACAGAATTGCAAAGTAAGAGCAATAAATTGAACAAACAAACATTCTATAACTTTTACAAATGGCAAAAACAACTACACATACTACCATTCATACATATATCCTTTCAGCACGAAATATACGATAAAATGTGTGTGTAGGTGTACGGTTTCAATAACAACAATTTCAGAACATTTTCTGCACATGTATAATGAAAAATTATGGTGACACCTTTTTCTAAGTTAACGTGTCTTGAAACAAATAAGGCCGTATATTTCTGTAACATAAAGAAGGTAATCATTGACGTTTGATATAAAGTATAGTATTTCTGGAAATTAAACAAATCGACGAACTATGAAACAAGAATCACAAGTGATTCTTAATGAGGACCAAAAACGTAAGTAACAAAAAAACTATTGTCCCAAACTCACTAGTTGAACAAGTGATGGAAGGACAGATAGAATAAATCTGTGAGTGTTGGAGTGATCGTGTAAATATCACTTAAAATTTTCTTCTCATCAGTAGTGTAAGTGAATGTAAATAATCATTAATCTCAGGAAAGAACATGTGTAAATATGAAAATAGATTAAACTTAGAAACATTATTGAAAATGAAAACGCTAAAAATGAGAAAAGTTTCTTTAGAAAAACAAACAAGTCTTTTTTACGCATGTGACAACAGTATTTTTCGAGAGTCCATTACTTGGTTTTTGAAGCACTGATGGTGAGTTTTTTAAACTGAATACGTTTAGATCACACGCATGCACAGAGTAACACTTTCAATGATTCACACATACAAGAACACAGGAATTGATAGTGCAAATGTGGTCGAGGTAATTCATTGCTGGTGAGGAGAGTGTCTGGGCAGAGACGTCTCACGGACCGAATGTCTTTGTGGGCGGATGTGACATCCTTCAGTACCACCAGCATGACTTACCGTTAGGTTCGCAAACACCCTGTTGTCGCCTCGCAGTTACAGTTGTTTTGGTAGTGGCAGGGTTGGCTGAGCAAAGTACGTGCGGTTGTTTCCGTCTGGTTATTTGTTGAAGTAAATCGATATGGATTTTGTTGCTCAGTGCCGAGCTGGGTGTTTGGTAGAAAACGAAGTACCGCAATACTATTCAGTAGTCATACAGAAGTATTATGTTCAGACCGAGTCCTAATGCAAGGGCAATCACAAAGAATGTATGTGTGAGGAACAAGCTGGTATGGCAGGCAAATAGGAAAAATCATACAGGACTGAAAGTGTGCATAGTCTGTTTTTGACTGACTTTCAAACTTGGAAATCAAGAGCATTATATCGCATACAGAGGGGGTGTAAGGTGGACATAAGACAGTCCCCTGCATCATTGGATAAGAGCCGCTAAGAAGCCAAGCCTTCCTTAAATCATTTCCAGTCGCCATGGACGACAAGTTATCGGAACCCAGTGCGTACTGCTCTACTGCACGCACCGACTGACAAAGCCTCGTTTGACAACGTAGGCCACCCCTGTGGCGTCGTTCTTTTAATTTTCCCCGTCGTCTGCGCTCCCAGGTACCTCATGGCACGTGTGTGAACACGCCCCCGACTGGCTACCAGCTTAATTTCGTGCAGCATTTTCTTAGGAACTTCTGCAACTGTATCATTCGTGATTTAAATAATAGAAACTGCACCAGTTACTTACAATGATAAGCCAAAACGTTATAACTGCTGCCCACCTCGACCTTGGATGCCGTCTGGCGGTGTTGCGGGCACGTGACGCAGTAACAAAAGTATATAAGCGGAAATGGAAATGAGCGAACGGCATTGTGGGCCGGGAGTCCCCCATTCGAGGAAGTTCAGCTGCCGAGGGCAAGTACTTATTGCATTCGACGCCACATTGGGCGACTTGCGCGTCGGAGATGGGTATGAAATGATGATGAGGACAACACTCAGTGCCTGAGCAGAGAATATCTCCTTCCCTAGCCGGGAATCAAACCCTTGCGTGACATTCCGCCACGCTGACCTCTCACCTAATAGGAGCAGACTATATAAGCGGAGCAGACACGGACTCGGGTTACCCTAGAGGAGATGTGAGCTGCAAATGTGGAAATCCATTGAGATAATTGTTTTTTAAGTAAGGGCCGTTTTTATTTTTTAAAAAAGATACAAATACTTTTGTAAAAAAACTTTTATTTTATGATTCTACACACTTTTACCTACTTTTCTACATAGTTGCCTTGTTTAGTTAAGCACTTGTCATACCGTACAACTAAGTTTTTAATTCCCTCTTCAAAGAATTCGGCCGCCTGCTCCGACAGCCAAGAGTTCACGGCCGCTTTCACTTCATCGTCGTCATTGAAGCGTTGCCCGCCAAGATGGTGTTTCAGGTACCGGAAAAGGTGAAAATCGCTGGGAGCAAGGGCGGGGCTGTATGGTGCATGATCCAAAACTTCCCAGCCAAAAGAATCAATAAAATCCCGAGTCTTTTGAGAGGTGTGAGGCCTAGCGTTATCGTGCAGGAGCAAAACTCCTTTTGTCAGCATGCCGCGCCTTTTGTTTTGAATTGCTCTGCGGAGCTTCTTTAGAGTTGAACAGTAGGCATCTGAGTTGATTATCGTTCCTCGTGGCATGAAGTCCACTAGCAAAACACCGCGCCGGTCCCAGAACACAGTTGCCATAATCTTGCACTTTGACAGCGTCTGTTTGGCTTTGACCTTGACGGGTGAGGTTGTGTGTCGCCATTCCATCGATTGTCGCTTGCTTTCGGGAGTGATATGGGATACCCATGTTTCATCTCCAGTGACAATTTGGCTCAACATGTCATCCCCTTCTTCCTCGTAACGAATCAAAAAGTCCAATGAAGTGGCAATTCTCTTCCCTTTGTGGTCCTCCGTGAGGAGTCTTGGTACCCACCGAGAACACAGTTTCTTAAAGTTTAGGTTTTCAAACACAATTTTGTACAAAACCGATCTTGAAACTTGTGGAAATTCCAAAGAAAGAGTGGAAATTGTGAATCTTCTGTCCTCACGAATCTTTGTTTCGACTGCAGCCACCAAATCATCAGTGATCACAGAGGGCCGGCTTGAGCGATCTTCGTCATGGACGCTTTGACGGCCATTTCTAAACTCTCTAACCCATTGACGCACTTTACCTTCACTCATTGCATTCAAGCCATAAACTTCTGTTAACTGACGATGAATTTCTACAGCTGATAGGCTTCTCGCGGTCAAAAAACGTATCACTGACCGTATCTCTCACGCGGCGGGCGATTCAATAATCGTAAACATTATAAAGTAGCACAGCGATGCGTACATGTCAGCTACAGAGCTGCAACTTGCATCAGTGTGAACGGGAAGGATGCCGGCAAGTGGCGCGGTGGCTTGTTGCGGCGTCCGCACGAACTACGGGACTATACTTAAAAAACAACTCTCGTATTTCGCAGAACCTGGGGACGACTATCGCGAAAACTCGCCGTCGCTGGTCGAATGTTTACGTGCAAACGTCGTGGGCATATAAGGAAAGAGATAGGAGGACAGTGAAACTACCATTAGGCGCTAAATGGTTGGAGGTCGAGGACTCTTCACAGAACGTGGGGCCGGCCGAAGTGGCCGTGCGGTTAAAGGCGCCGCAGTCTGGAACCGCAAGACCGCTACGGTCGCAGGTTCGAATCCTGCCTCGGGCATGGACGTTTGTGATGTCCTTAGGTTAGTTTGGTTTAACTAGTTCAGCAGTTGAGTCCCATAGTACTCAGAGCCATTTGAAACATTTTGAACAGAACGTGGGGTTCGAAGGCTTGTCTGCACGCACTAGGTTTCAGAGCACACCGTTCATCATAATTGTAGAGCATGGAGCACCGCAGCAGACTTCCCCCACGTGTTCATATCTCGACCCAACGACGTCGCCAATTACGACTGCAGTGGGCACAGGACCATCGCGATTCGACGGTCGATCAACGGAAACGTGTCGGCTCTCCGGGCGAATCACGTATTTGCTACACTGCGTTGATGGTCGCCTCCAGAAACGCCATCATCGAGGTGAACGGCGCTTTGAAATGTGCAGCGCGCTATCGACGCACTCTTGTGGGACAAGTATTATCCAATGGGAGACATTCTCCTGACGTAGCATGGGATCTGTGGTGGTAACTGAAGACACTCTGACAGCTACGAACCTCCAGCATCCCTTTACGTTCGATGTCTTCCCCGATGGTGATGTCATCATTCAGTAGTATAATTGTCCGTGTTTTGGGGCCAGAACCGTGGTACTGTGGTTTGAGGACTCATTCTGATGTCTCGTAACCAAATTCGCCGCCGGCCGTTGTGGACGAGCGGTTCTAGGCGCTTCAGTCCGGAACTGCGCTGCTGCTACGATCGCATGTTCCAATCCGGCCTCGGGCATGGATGTGTGTGATGTCCTTAGGTTTTTTAGATTTAAGTAGCTTCTAAGTCTAGGGGACTGATGACCTCAGATGTTAAGTCCCATAGTACTTAGAGCCATTTGAACTATTTTAAACCAAATTAGCCTGATGTAGATCCTATGGAACCAATGTACGTCGCTATCAGGCGCCATCAGCACTTACGCAAATCAGCGGCCCGCTATTTACGAGAAATACATGACGTTTCCGACACATCTACTGTCAAATACCTTCAAACACCCACCAACAAACTGTCAGATCTCTGATACGCAGAGGCAGTGATTTATTTCATTCCAGAGACGGACAAATAAGCTATTAAGCAGGTATTTTTTTTTATGCACAACGCGTTTCGAGAATGTATTCGAGAGGAAATGACATTATTTTTGTATTTAATGAAGATAATTATAACAATAAAAACTAGTCTTGTAAAATGGTAAATTAGCCTAAAATAAATTTCATGTATTGGACGATTTTTGTGGTAGTGTTGTGTGGTTTCACTGTAGTTCTGCAATTTGTTAATTTTGTAAACAATACACTACAGCATGAGGAAGTACATTTCCATGCTACAAGCGTTAGTGAGCCCTAGCGTAAATCATACTACCCTACTGTGCAATATTGATTATTCGTAAGTTTGACTGGTCATTCACCGTACAAAGGAGGAAAATGAGAAAACAAAACATGCATAAGGTGTAATTATTGCCCTGAAATTAAGATAATGATGTGGACATGGTGGTGCTACTCGTAGACGAATAAAGTTGGAAGTGGCCTGTGAATATAGACTTCACGTAGATGAAATGGCTTTGCTCTTAACACAAAACAATCAATATGAATTTACGTGCAAATGCTCATCGGCCTCTTGTGTCGGTGCAACTTTCTCGTCGGCGTCGTTCACCCGCTCCGTCAACAAGAAGGCTTCTGTTCCTGATCTCACGTATTTTCGTAATCATCTTATTTTCATACTCACGTCACTGTTGGCCAAAATGGTCGTTTTAACAACGTGATATAGATTTCTATCATATTGTTTTGAGCTCAGATGCCGTGCTTGCGGAAAAATAACAGTGAATCAAGCATTGGTTCGGATTTTTGCAATCACACAAACTATTATCTTGTTTCATAACGCAGACATCTTTCAACACAGCTGTGGCATCCTCAGTGAAATTTTTTATTATATTCCTTGTAGTTTAGATTTTATGTGTCCTGTAGCTGTCAACCAAACTCAGCCACAGGACACAAAAAACGTAAAATAAAGAAAAATAATAAAAATCCCACTGAGGACGCCGCAACTGTTGTGAAAGAGGTTTGGGTGATAAAACAAAACAATATTTTTTGTAATTGCAAAAATGCAGACCCATCTTTAATTCGTTATTATGATACAGATTTCGCGATACAAGATTAGTTCCATTTCTATACTGAATAAGTTGGGAGTCAAGTCGAGAACTAGATAAAAGGACAGTAGCGACATCTGAGAAGATTTGTAACGTACGAAATGTCTTTCCTGAAATGGTATGTGATCATTGACAATACTTTGTGAGTACAGATGTATAGATCACATAAAAAGTTCTGTGTATGTACCAAAAAGCCTATGCCTAAAAGGAGCTTCTGCTTAGGCAAAGATTATATTGATACTGTCAGTTTTGATCTACTGATGGCAGTACCCATACGGCGATATAAATAGAGAGATGTACCCGTCTACAGGGTTTTATTGATTAAAAGTACGAATGAGGTTTTAAAAGCTTTGGTATGACGCCGGTATACGATTGTTGGTTATTACTTCGGGCAACTACTCTAGGCAGTTAGTCCATATCATGCATCCTCATTGTTCTGAAAGATGTCATATTAATCTACATCTGTAAACAAATACCTATTCTAATACAATGATGAGAGTGTGTGTCGAAATTAATATTTGCAGGAAAGCCGAACTTAAAAGTTCAAAGCTATGCAGTGCTGTAAGTATGTGAATCATTTAGTCATTCAGTAAACCAAAAGGACGGTAACGGTTTCTTTTTACCAATTCGTCTCATTATTACGAGTCGTAGTAACTAATTTGTGGGGAGGAACAACGAAAGCACTTCAGGGCTTTCCATCAATAATTTCTTCCATTGTGCCTCATTAACACATTTTCAAAAAGAGTCGTTTCGCCGAAATTTTCCGATTGCCGCCTAACCGAGAGGCATAATTACGTCCTCAGACTAGCTGTCCATGCTCCACTGAATCGCGGGCGGAATTTACCGCCGGAAACACAGACAAGGCATTCTTCGAGTTTCCCTCGGTTGTGCCCTTTCTTCGCAGCGGAGGCCGAGTAAACGACAGCTACCGGAATAAAGCCCGACGGCAGCGCCTGGAGGTGGTGGGGGTAGGCGGCTCGCCGTGCTAATCGCAGCGCCGCTTTTTGCAAGTGCCGCAGCGACTGCCCAGCTCTCAACCTCCCCTCTCTCCTCCCTCCCTCCACAATTAACCGCTCCGCAAAGCACATTTCCGCCCGGACTGCAATTAGCAGATGGCGCCGCTGCCGCTGCCGATACACCCCGCCGTTTCCGCGTGCCGACGCTTTTCCGCACAGCGGCCGACGATGTGTTCCGGTGCAATGACGTCGCACGGCCGTTACCACACCCCTGCTCACTGTGCGGAAGCACTGAACAACGCTGCAGCATTCGTGTTACTTCGTGCGATACAAAAAGTAAAATGAATACTTTTTTTCCGAGGCAATTTTTTCCGCTCGGATGTAGGTACAGTATACATAAGTCAGCCAGGATCTATTCAGGTAAGTCAGCACATAATCACTATCCGCCTGATAAAGTGTTGGTCCACTTCGGCACCGAGTTCAGTGCGTGCCTCACATAGAGAAAAAACCCTTATTTGGACCAAACAGATGGGAGTCCGACCAATACTCCATGTCTTCCAAGCCAAAATGTTAGCATCTGGAAATACTTCAAGGCCACCATAATCTGCTTGATTGCCCCACACAACAGCAAGTGTCAGCCAGGTACTACCTCCAAACACTGGTTGTACGTCACAGGCAAAGATCAGATGGAGTCCACAAGAAACATTTGGACCTCCAATCAATTGCTGTTTATTAAACTGCCCAGCCAAGTCAATATCAATCGCCTTCAAACTGCGATACACAGGTACACCGCGCCGCCAGCGACGACGGTACCCACGTCGCAGAGGCATTGCTGTGACATTATACGGCGGATGACGCAGAGATGTCCGATTCAGTGTTGCGATGTTTTCCCAGTTACTGTGTGTCGGCGTGCATTGTTGAGTTGGAACATCATTTCGTTTGTATTCTTGCTAGACTGAAAGCGCCAGGAAAGGTTTTTTGAGTTTCTTCAGAATCTTTTACAAATGACTCTGAATTAATGATTGACACTTCTGGAAATACAGTGACGAGAATGACACCATCACTATCCAAAAGGACAATCACCATGACTTTCCGTGCCAGAAAGGCCTCTCCATTCCCCTCAAACTGCTCTGACGCTTTGGATAAAATTACTTTTCTATGAGTCTTATGCTCTGTTATGAGCATTCGTGGAACCTATCTCGAGCATACCTTTGAACATCCAAGAGTCTCAATCGTAGCACACACCTCTTCCCACGCTCACCGATAGTCTAGAGGCAATTATTGACATGTTATGCTCCCATCTGCACGGATAATGGCATCCGCGTGATTCGCTGTGCCACGTGCAACGGGACGTACCGAACGCGGGGCTCAGCCTGTGCACTTCCTGACGCTTTAACTCTCCTTTCCCGTCTCCTAACAGTACTAACATCAAGTGCATTATTACAACACACTGCACACAAAAGTATGTGGAAGTTCAACACGATTTCATTTTTTGCAACCAAGAACTGAATTAAAGCACGATGCTTGTAACGAGTGTCTTATGTACACGCCATTTCGAATGTTCATCGCGGCTTTCCCATCAGCCGAAGTTGTTCGAAACTTCGTACACATGCAGAAGGAAAGCAAATTTGAAGCATCTACAAGTACGTTTACCCATGTATGTTAACGACTGTAAGAAATATTTTTGGGGCATTGTTTACGACTCTGGAACATCGATTAGTTGCTCTTCGTTCAGGATAACATACTGCGTCCACACCACCCGCCACGTAATGGTCGTGTTTTTACTAATAAACTTTGGTGTTGTACCGAAGCAAATACTTCTTGCACGTCAGGTGGTGCTGCATCTATCTGAATGCCCTGATCCATATATGTCAGGATACATGTGAGAAAAGCGTCAGTTGGATATCGTATGGCCAAAGTGATTTGTACAGGTGAGGACACTTTGCCCGATATAACCCAACCATTTGGTGTCAGAATATCATCTAAGACTCTACAGAAGAAGGATATTAATTTCATTGGGCGGTATTTTTGTGGTTGACTTCTGCTACCGTTCTTGCTGACGGATCTGATCTGTACTTTCCGCCGACTACTACGCATAGTTGCTTGTTCGAATGTTCGAAGTTTCTATTCACGACATTCCAATATAATACGGTAGCACAGCTGTTATCGTTAGCATAGAAACGTCCTTCAAGAACGTTGTTTTCGTCAGGCTCACACAGTACACCAGCAATTCCGTGTGACATGGATTCGCCAAGTCCTTGGCACACTGATGCTGTATTGTGGAAACTGACATATTGAGACCGTGTCTGCGTGCAAAATTCTGGATGAAACTTGTAATGAAGAAAACAGCAACCAGCCACTATTGATTAACGCTCGTTATTCACGTTAATAGCGCTCTTACCGATTTCGAATCGACGTGTTGAACATCAGACGGCTCTTCAAGATACGGACTGGTTGATGTTCACATAACGATTCTTTATCTCCCATTGTGGTGAAAGTTTCTTGGGGTGGTGGGTCCCGTCGAAAATCCCGCATCATTCTGTTCCCTGTACTCACCAAATATTGAAGTGTTTGATGCATTTGTGTATACACTTTCCCATGTGGTGACAACGTTTTGGGTGCGTGTGTGTTTTCGTTTATCTGTGAATACGTGTGTACGTATGATGCTTTAAAATCTATGAATGTACAGGGTGTCCATAACTATACTTTCAGTTTTAAAACTCTATTGAAAGAGAACCACTGCTAACTATGACGTCAGATTTGAGGCAGTGAGAAACGTCATCGAAAAAAAATTGACCAATAGGTGGCTCTCCAGATGTCTCAATATGCACATCAACAGACGCACGAGTCTTCCTCAGTTTGCGTCCGAGACGCTGAACATGACTATCTCTATGAAGGATTCCGTGCTCCTGATAAAGCTCTTCTACAAGAATGGTGATTGTGCGCCAGTAGCTCTGAAGAAGTTGCGTACAATCAAAGGTATGATAAAAAGGTATTGGTCCGATATCTGCTAAGGACCTGGACAAAATGATTAAAAAATTCGAAAACACAAGTTCTTTTGAAGTGCAATGTGGCAGGGGCAGAAAAGAAGTTGATCCGACGTCTCTTTTTACAGTATTTTGAAACTGAAGCTTTACTTATGGACACCCTGTATATACACCACACACACAAGTAAACAACACTGGAAAAGAATGATGTTGGTTTCTCGACGACAGCACCACGACAAGGAACTTTCACCACGAGAGGGAGTAAAGAATCAAAAACTTAACTTTGGCTATCTCGACATTAACAGTCGTGTGAAGATGAAACTGTCGGTTTGAAATCGTTAACGTCGCTATTTCTGTAAATAAATAGCATTATTGATGGTGGATGATTTCTGATTTCTTCCTTGCAAAAATTGACTTGTACTTTGTATGGTTTTTGGAGGTATGGGGCGCTACATGTCGACGCAGATGTTTTGCAACTCCCAACAGTTCCGGACCGGTATTTCGTGGGCATATAGATGGCAGTCGCTACTGCCACAGATGTGTTCCACAGAGTTCAGATCTGATAAAACTGGTGGTTAAGTCACCAATATGACTTTACTGTCACGCTCCTCAAGGCATTGGAGGACGATTGTGGTCTTGTGACACGCACATTTTTTTCTGCTGGAAAATAGAAGCTCCTCCAGGGAAGACTTATTCGTGAACCGATGCAGGTGGTGTTCAACCATTCTGACGCCGGGCACAGCTGACGTGGACATTTTATCTTGAAACTCTACCCTGGTCCAAGTTTGCATAAAAGCAGCAATACGGGATTGTGGGTCCACCATGATGCTAAACTATTTTCTTTTATTTATTTTCTTTCCCAATTTAGTTTCCACCACAATACCGCGCCATGTGTGGGTTCGTCTTTACTCTAAAACATGCAAAATTATCGTCGTTATAAACATTACAAAACACCATTATTCTGTTTGTTTCCAAATATTGAATTCTGAGAATAGTTTTATAATATGCTACTTACTTTAAGCCACCGCATGGTTTCTACGCCAGTTGGCATTATTTATGGGATATTTTCTATGTTTTGTTGCTGTTTCCTCGGTATACAGCATGTCGTCTGCAGCTGCTTGAATGGCTATTATTAAAAAATACACTGCCGAAAATATACTACACCTTTAATAGGTTTCCACCTAACTCAAGATTTATTGTTTGCTAAAGTACATGGGGAATATGTGAAATCATTACATTCACGTATTAGTAGCAGTTCAGAGATACCAGCTATGGACAATAGTGGGATGGAGGCAATTCTGACACACTTTTCATACCAAATTGATATGTTAATTAATTAAATTGAGCAATGAAACGATCACCCCCCCTTCCCCATCCATTAACCTATTCCTCTGCTAAATGGTATATGATCACATGGGGACTGATTTAAGACGTGGGTAATCCATCCTCAAGAACCACCAACCCCCTCCAATCTCGCAACCCCTCCCCCATCCTCTCGGAAAAAGGACACCTTTTTGTCACCCCTCCCAATTTCAGTTCTGGTCCTTCTCCCTGAGAAATCACCAAGCCCTCCTCTCCATTCCCGCAGTTCCAGCTGCCCCTACCCTATCTCAAAATTACTGCGAAAAACACATCGTGCTGAACTGCTATAGGGGAAGGATCACGCCAAATGAAATTCAAATCTCTGTCAAGTGACATAGTAATATATTGTTGAATTAGATTTGAACTTTCTTTGTTTAATCAGTTTGCTGGAGAAAGGTCTCCTCCCTCCCGCCTCCCTTCCCCCACCACGGGGGTAGAGTTCACATCTACAAACTCCAACCCCTCCACTTTCGATGTCATAATAACTGCTAGCACCGATGAATGGAATGAATTGCAATACATTAACCGCCATATTGGATCACTGGCACGTGTGTCAGCTAGCTGGGCACCGCCAGGCATTCGGCAGAGTGACGAGCACTGACAGCTATGTTTGGTGTGGTAACATGCTAGACCACGAGTGCCAGCGCACGCCACTTGCGTCACTGCACAGCAGTTGGCGTAACTGTCGTGAGACTTCACATACACAGCGCTCCCGTCGTCCGTGCTGACTGCAAGGAGAGAAACCCCCCGGTCATGGACTACACAGCCCACCACAGAAAAACTGCTATTGAAAGCCGCACTGCCATTCGCCACTGGGAGCTGCACACCAATACCCGTCCAAGCAGAAACATACACCGACTCACCCGAGGGACCTCCATGTGTTCTTGCAGTCTCTGAACAAAGCATCAAGTTGCAGCTTTCATTTGACTGGGAATTCTGGACACACTTCCTGTCTCTCCCTCATTCAAGTGGTTACCTCCTGTTTATATGAACACCTGCAGGAGCCAACACAGACCAATGTTTCCATCCAACTTCAGAATACTGTGTTTCTGTCGGATAATGCTGGAAGAAATGGGGAGCTGGCACAAATGAGACACCAAAAATAGTGCGAAATAGTTCATCTGCAGTACACTATCAAATTAACAGTATATTGGAGACGAGGTAGGGAAAAATGCTCTGGAAGGTCTAAGTGAAACAGACAGCTTAAAACACTTTGCAATGATTCTTCTTCGTAATATAACTTATTTTCCATATTCATAATCACACACATACATTTAGCCAATCAAGTAATTAAATTTCTGCCCCAAGTAGATCATAGTGCTAAATGTATCTCAGGTCTTGTATGCACTGATATTTAAGAACACAAGCACATCCGTCTGCCACAATAATGTTTCCACCTTACACCAAACAGTCAGGCAAAAAGAAGGTCTTCTGACCACACACGCCTTGTGATCACAAACCGTGGATCATCTGCCGACTGCACGACTTTCAGGGAGCTGTGTCCACACCGGCCACGCTGGCAGTTGTGTGGATATGTCCCTATATCCACACACCAGCTCCACCAGATACTTAGGGGCTAGAGAGACTGTCACGATAACCACCAAGTCATCAAATGAGCAGTTTGATTTGGGAGAAGAGTCGTCCAACCGCAAACACTCTTCATAAAGATTCGTCTCACGCAACACACACGTCAAATTCAGTCACTGCTCAACCAGCATACTGGTTAGTTCAGTATTCAGCAACCCAGACATTATCGCAATCGCCACCGCCAGGACTTGTCCACATGGCTGCGAGCAAAATCCAACTAGCTGGAGCCGTTCTTTGAACCACTTTGTCGTGGGAGGTTAAGCCGCATCTTCAGATCGGCTTCTGACCGCAGACTGGCTCTATTAACGCCTAGATCACTGTGAGAAAACCAGGCACGGCTTGAGCGTAGAGTTATTACTGCAACGTCACCACCGACATGGATTCCCAAGGTTTCAAAAATCCACTTTACGCCATCTGATATGGGGATGTTGTTGTTCATATACCTAGAATTTCTCGCAGGAAATGTAGCTTCCTCCCTTTTATAAGAATGATTTACGAAGACAGAAGAATCAGAGCACGCACACGTTTTCACACCGCTAAAGTTCTGTGGATATCCTGTACAACAATATAGGACAAGCTATATTTTCTCTAAGTATTCACTCATCAGGTAAACAAATCTGTTCACATTAGCTCAATATTTGCTACGTCCCGCATCAAAGTACTAGAATATCAAACTCATTTTTGGCTCTTAACGGACTGTTAAGAGCATGCTCTAAATCTACCACTGGATGCCTTCTTACTTTTTAACTTTCTTAAGATAGTCAAATGCCTCATCTACAAAGTCTCTTAAGGTAGCAGAACTGAGCAGTCATAATTATCAGATTTATCACGTATCACTTTATAACTTACGTAATATAGCTGATTTTATTACGATGGCTATCTCTTCCTGTGTAGGTGGGGGACTGAAATTTCGTTGAAAGATCTCGCTGCAATGGAAAAATACGTGATTAGCCCCCCAGCTCAAGAATCGAATCTTTGGCACTCTCGCCCTCGTTTCCACCTGCCCGGTGCCATATCATTGATATCAAATAGATCGACGAATCACTCCAAGGGTCTGAAAATGAAAGCTGTTGTGGGTGCCATAAGCATAGCTGCTTGCTTTCTCTATCTCTACATCACATTCCTGCTACGACACAGAAAGTTACTCGCCATTTCATTACTATAGGCATTCTGCTGGCGCACGCCCATTACACCCTTGCTGTCGTTCTAGCAATGCCATCCCAATGCATTTCTGCTGGTATACTGCAAATGTCTCTCCACTACACAATTGGTGTCACTTTGCAAGTGTCTCTCCACAGCACTGCTCCTGGCGTTCTGCAAGGATCTCACGATGAAACCTGTGATGGGTGCCCTACAGTCCGTCTGAGACGCACTGAGGCTTGCATTTCTAACTCCCTTTCCATGACATTGCTGCTGGGACACAGAAAATGCCTCACCTTAGCAATACCATAGGCGTTCTAGGGACGAACCTCCATGACACTCCAGCTGCCATTCTAGAAATGCCATTGTATCACACGGATGCTGGTCCTCTGTAAGTGTAATGACTTAGTTTCAGAGAACTTTCTGGTTTCGTACAGATATGATTTTATGGTCATAGACTGAAGCTGCGAGTGAAATGTCGTACCACTTTACACAGCTGCCCAAACTGTCCTGTCACTCCTCCTTCCTCGATCAGAACTCAGGCTGCCGGCCCTGTCTACTTTAAATTTTCCTTTGCACACAAACAGAATTGTGAAGAACCTCCATGTTGTGGATTAGTACGTCAGCATGGAACATAAATGTGGGATTATGCCCAAAACCCAGGAGTATGTACTTAGACAAATGAATTGACATAATTTCAGAGAGTCGTGATTTAATGTTTATGCACTGAAGTGGCAAGTGACGATTTGCATCAAGTCCAGGAACATTGACCAGGTCACCTCCTTAGTGTTAGTCTGTACCTAGGATGGCATTGAGAATTTGGATCGACGAGAAATGCATGCCAGGGTAATCCGAGCAGCTGTGTGAACCGCTATGCCAAGGTGGCTTAGTGGCTGACGCACCTGCCCAGTAAGCAAGATACCCAGGCACTGTTTCTGGCTATCGTACAAATTTTCACTGGGCGCTATAGTTCATATGCATAATATCATATCTGTATGAGATCAGTAAACTCTCTGAAATTGTGTGATTTCATGCCTAGGTCTCAGGTAGGATCCCACATCTCATTTCGATGCTGAGGTACTATTCCAGAACGTGGGGAGCCGTAGCAGTTCTGTTCGCGTGTAAGGGGGGAATTTAAAGTAGACTGGGGCGGCCGTGACAATTTGGATTGAGGAGGGATGCATGCGAAGGTAACCTGTGCAGTTGTTTGGGCCTCTATGTGAAGGTGGCATAGTGCATAACACACCATCCAGTAAGTAGGAGAACCTGGTACGATTCCAGGGCTTGAAACAAACCTTCACTTGCACTTCAGTCTACGTACATAAAATACTGTACTGTCTCTCCACCACACACCTAGAGTCTTTTGCAAGTGTCTCTGCACGATATTTCTCCTGGCACCTGCAACGCTATCACCATAAAATCTCTTCTGGGTGTCCTGTAGTCTTTCTCCAACTCCAGCTGCTGGCTTTCTGCAACTGTCTTTCCACCTAAATTGATGCTGTGTCACAGAAACAGCATCGTCATTGCACTTGTATAGGTATTCTGCAGACGCCTATCCTACACTCCTGGTGGCGTTCTAGAAACGCCTCTCCATGATACAGGTGTTGGCCTACTGATAGTGTCTCTTCATTACACTTCTAGACTCATTCTGCAAGTGTTTCTCCATGGCCCTACTCTTGGCATTCTGCAGGTGTCTTACGATGAAACGTCTTCTGGATGCCCAGGAATCGGTCTGGATCGCACAGCTGTTGGGTTTCTGCAACTATCTCTCCATCACATTGCTCCTGGAACCCAGGAAGTGCATCGCCATTGCATTACTAGACGTATTCTACGGACACCCTTCCATGAGTCTAGTGCTTGCATACTAGAAATGCCTCTTCATTACATTGCTGCTGCCCTACTGCAAGTGTCTGTCCATCACACAGCTGGAGTCATTCTGCAAGTGTGTCTCCATGACACTCCTTCTGGCATTATGCAGGGGATCACCATGAAACCTCTTCTGGGGGCCCAGTAATCTGTCTCTAAAGAAAGGGCTGCTGGCTTTCTTTAACTCTCTCCCCATCACACTGCGGCAGGGACACAGAAATTGCCATGCTATTCCAGTTACTACAGGCATTATCTTGACACTTCTCCATAACACTCCTGCAGACGTTCTAGAAATGCCTCCCCATCACACGGCTGCTGGCTTACAGCAAGTGTCTCTGTGCTATACAGCTTGACTCATTCTGCATTTGTCTCCCCATCACACTGTCCCTGGGACTCTGCAAGGTTCTCACCATTAATCCTCTTCTGGATGCCCTTTAGTCTGTCTTATATCACAACAACTTACTTTGTGTCTCTTCATCACACTGCTGCTTGGACACAGAAAGTGCCTCACCTTTTCACTACTATAAGCATTATTTAGACGCCTCTCCACGACAACCCGCTGGCATTCTACACGGCTGCTGGCCTAGTGCACTGTCTCTCCACCACACAGCTGAAGTCATTTTGCGGATGTCTCTCCGTGACAACGCTCCCGACACTCTGCAGGGGTCTCACCCTGAAAATTCTGGGTGTCCAGTTGCCTGTCTCCAAAGCACAACTGCTCTCTTTGTGTAACTATCCGCCCACCACATGGCTGCTGGGAAATAGAAATTGCATCGCCATTGCACTAACGTACGCATTCTGCGGGCTCCCCTCAACGATACTCATGCTGGCTTTCTAAAAATATCTTACCATGACATGGCTACTGGCTTAGTGCAAGTCTCTCTATACCACAAGGCTTTAGTTATTCAGCAAGCGCCTCCTGGCGTTTTAGAAACGCCTCTCTATGAGACGGTTGCTTCCGTAGTGTGTCTCTCCACCACACAGCTGGAGTCATTGTGCAAATGCACCTCATGCATTCCTGCTTGATTTCTTCAAGGTTCTTACCATGAAACTACTTCTGGGTATTCAGTAGCGTGGATGCAGGCTTTCTTCAACGATCTCTCCATCGCATTGCTGCTGTTCTTCGCTGTGGCATATTGTAGGCACTCTACAGACATCTCTCCATAACATCCCTGCTGGCGTTCTCGATATGCCTTTCCACGAAATAGCTGATGGCCCACTTCAAAGTGTCTCTCCAACACACAGTTGGAGTCATTTTTCAAGACTGTCTCCATGACACTTCAAAAGGCATTCTGGAAGCGTCTCACCTTGAAATATGTCCTTGGTGAGCAGTAGTCTGTCTCCAACGAGCAGCTGCTGGGTTTCTGTAGTTATGTCTCCACCACATTTCTGCTGGGACACAGAAAGTGTATGGGCATTGCACTATTATAGGCATTCTGCACGCGCACCTCCATGGAACTCTCTGTAGCGTTCTAGAAACGCCTATCCATGACGTGCCTGATGGTCTACTGCTAGTGGCACTCCACCACACAACTGGAGTCATTCTGAAAGTGCCTCTCCATGACACTGATAATAGCACACTGCTGCTTGGACACGCATACTGAATGCCATTGGACTATTATATCCATTATGCAGGCGCACCTCCTTAAACTCCTGGTGGCGCTCTAAAAGGCCTCTCTAGGAAATGACTTCTGGTCTACTGAAGAGTCTCTCCACCACACAGCTGGAGTCGTTCAGCAAGTACCTTTCTGTGGCACTCTTAGTTTCATTCCACCATAGTCATAACAGTTGTAAATTGTCGTAGCTTAGGAAAGCACCAGAGCTCCACACGCTAATAGAAAACACTAATGCTCAAATCATTATAGGCACTGAAAGCTGGCTAAAGCTGTAGATAAGCTGACCTTCAATTTTTGCGAAAAACCTAACGGTATTCCGAAAGGATAGGCTAAACATGGTTGGCAGTGGCGTGTTTGTTGCTGTTATAAGTAGTTTATCTTGTGGCGAAATTGAAGTAGATAGTTCCTGTGAGTTATTATCGGCAGAGGTCATTGTCGGCAACTGGAATAAAATAATAATTGGATCCTTACCGACATCCCAATTCAGATGATACGGTTGCTCAAGGTTCAAAGAAAACTTGAGTTTGATTTCAAACACATACCCGACTCATACAATTATAGTTAGTGGTAACTTTAATTTACCCTCGACATGTTGGCGAAAATACATTTTTAATTCCGGAGGTTTGCATAAAATATCATCCGAAATTGTGCTAAATGCATTCTCTGAAAATTATTTCAACCAGTTATTTCATGAGCCCACGCGAATAGTAAACAGTTGTGAAAACACTTGCCCTCTTAGCAAGAAATAATCCTGAGTTAATAACGAGAATCAAAACCGATACAGGGATTAGTGAACACAGGGTTGTCGTAGCGACAATGAATATTGTAATCTCGAAATCGTCCAAAAATACCTATTCAATAAAGCAAATAAAAATTCGCTTCACGCCTTCCTGAGAGACGATCTCCACTCCTTTCAAATTAATGATATAAGTGTAGACCAGATGTGGCTTGAATTCAGAGAAATAGTATCGGTAGCAAGAGAGAGATTTCTGCCAAATAAATTAACAAACGACGGAGTTGATACTCTTTGATACACAAAACGGGTCAGAACACTGTTGCAGAAACAACGAAACACACATGCCAAATTGAAACAGATGCAAAATCCCCAATATTGCCGATCTTTTACAGAAGCTCGAAATTTAGCGCGGGCATCAATGCGGGATGCTTATAACACTTTCCGCAACGAAACGTTGTCTTGAAACCTGGCAGTAAATCCAAAGAGATTTTGGTCGTATGTGAAGTATGTTAGCGGCAATAAACAATCAATGCCTTCTCTGCGCGATACCAATGGCGATACTATCGAAGACAGTGCTGCCAAAGCAGAGTTACTGAACACGGCCTCCCGTAATACCTTTACAAAAGAAGACGATGTAAATATTCCAGAATTCAAATCAAGAATAGCTGTCAACATGAGTAACGTACATGTAAATGTCCTCAGAGTAGTGAAGCAACTTAAATCACTTAAGAAAAGCAAGTCTTCTGGTGCAGACTGCATACCGATTGGGTTCCTTTCAGCGTATGCTGATACATTAGCTACATACTTGACAATCATATACAACCGTTCGCTCTTTGAAGGATCGGTACCCAAAGACTGGAAAGTTGGACAGGTAGTAGTAGCAATCCATTTAATTACAGGCCTATATCACTAACGTCGATATCGAGCAGGATTCTTGAACATATGTTGTGTTCGAACATTATGAATTACCTCGAAGAAAACAGTCTATTGACAAATAATCCACATGGGTTTAGAAAGCATCGTTCTTGTGAAACACATCTAGCTCTTTATTCGCATGAAATGTTGAGTGCTATCGACAAGGGATTTCAGATCAATTCCGTATTTCTGGATTTCCAGAAGGCTTTTGACACTCTACCACACAAGTGGCTTATAGTGAAATTGCGTGATTATGGGATATCGTCTCAGTTATGTGACTGGACTTTTTACTTCCTGTCAGAGTTGTCACAGTTCGTAGTAACTGACGGAAAGTCATCGGTAAAACAGAAGTGATTTCAGACGTACCCCAAGGTAGTGTTATAGGCTCTGTGCTGTTCCTTATCTATATAAACGGTCTAGGAGACAATCTGAGCAGCCGTCTTAGGTTGTTTGCTGATGTCGCTGTCGTTTATTGACTAATAAAATCATCCGAAGATCAAAACAAACTACAAAACGATTTAGAAAACGTATCTGAATGGTGCAAAAATTGGCAGTTGGCCCTAAATAACGAAAAGTGTGACACCATCCACATGAGTGCTAAAAAGAATCTTTAAACTTCGGTTACACGACAAATCAGTCAAATGTAAAGGCCGTAAATTCAACTAAATACCTAGGATTTAAAACTTACGAACAACTTAAATGGGAAGGAACACAGAGAAAATGTTGTGGGGAAGGCTAACCAAAGACTGCGTTTTATGGGCAGGACACTTAGAAAATGTAACAGACTTACTAAGGAGACTGCCTGCACAACGCTTGTCCGTCCTCTTTTAGAATACTGCTGCGCAGTGTGGGATTCTTACCAGACACTACTGACAGAGTACATTGAAAACGTTCATAGAGACGCAGCACGTTTTGTATTATCGCGAAATATGGGAGAGAGTGTCACTGAAATGATACAGTGTTTGGGATGGACATCTTTAAAAGAAAGACATTTTTCGTTGCGACGGAATCTTCTCATGAAATTCCAATCACCACCTTTCTCCTCCGAATTCGAAAATATTTTGCTGAGACTGACCTACACAGGGAGAAACGATTACCACGCTAAAATAATGGAAATTAGAGCTCGTACGGAAAGATATAGATGTTCGTTCTTTCCACGCGTTACACGAGATTGGAATAACAGAGAATTGTGAAGCTGGTTCGATGAACCCTCTACCTGAACTTAAATGTGATTTTCAGAGTATCCATGTAGATGTAGATGTTGATGGAAGGATTTTACCACGAAAAGTCTGCTGGGTGCCCTGCAGTCT
Organism: Schistocerca piceifrons; assembly: GCF_021461385.2. Classification (NCBI taxonomy): domain Eukaryota; kingdom Metazoa; phylum Arthropoda; class Insecta; order Orthoptera; family Acrididae; genus Schistocerca; species Schistocerca piceifrons. The sequence goes on from NC_060139.1 coordinate 1,070,516,099, forward strand.
GTCTCCAAGGGACAGCTTCTTCCTTTACGTAACTGTATCTCCATCACATTAGTGCTGGAATACAGAAAGAATCTCGCCATAAGACAACTATAGGCATTCTGAGGATGTCTCCTCATGACACACCTCCTGCCGTTCTCCAAAAGCGTCTCCATGACATGAATGCTGGGCTACTGCAAGTGTCTCTCCCCTACTCAAGTGAAATCATTCTTCGTCTCCTCCACACAGTTACAGTCATTCTGATAGTGTCTCTCCATGACACTTCTCCTGGCATTCGTCAAGGTTCTCATCGTGATGCCTCTTCTGGACGCAATATCTGCTGGCTTTTATTACTAAATCTCCATCACATGCCTTGTTTGACACAGAAAGCTCCTCGAAATGGCACTACTCTACAGTCTTCAGCCGTATCTCCATGACACTCGTGCTGACGTTCTAGAAATGCCCCTCCATGATATGGCTTCTGTTGTACGGCGAGGGTCTCTCCGATACAAAGCTGGAGTCAGGTCTCTCTCCATCAGAATGTTCCTCACACTCAGCAGGTGTTCCAAGATGAAACCTATTCTGGGTGCCTGGTAGTCTGTCTTTAAGATCCAGGTGGTGTCTTTCTGTCACACTCTCACCGTCGCATTGCTGCTGGGATACAGAAATTGCCTCGTCATTGCAATGGTATAGACATTCAGCAGATGCCCTCCATGGCATTTTTGCTGCCGTTCCAGAAATGACTCTCCATGACATGGCTGCTGGCCTATTGCATGTTTCTCTCCATGACACTGAGTCATTCTGCAAGTGCGTCTCCATTACATTACTGCTGGAATACTGCCAGGGTCTCACCATGAAACCCCCGCTGCGTGCCCTTTGTCTCCAAGGCACAGCTGCTTGTTTTCTGTAACTGTCTCTCCAACGTATTGGTGCTAGGACACTGTAATATCCCCACCATTGCACTCCTGTAGGCATTTTGCAGACGCACCTCCATGAACTCCTGCTGCAGTTCTATCAACGCCTCTCCATCACACGGCTGCTGGCGTACTGCACATGTGTTTCCAACAAGCAGCTGGAGTCATGCTGTAAGTGTCTCTTCGTGTCACTGCTCCTGGCGTTCTGCATGGGGCTCACCCTACAACCTCTTCTGGGTTTAGAGAACACTCGCACCAAGGCAGAGCTACCGGCTTTCTATAACTTTCTCTCCATCACGTTGCTGGTGGGACACAGAAATTTTCGCGACAGTGCACTACTAAATGCATTGTGCAGATGCCTGTCGCTGACATACCTGCTGTAGCTAACTCTTCATCCTAGAATGCCAGCTAGAGTGTCACGGAGGTGCGACTGCTGAATGTCTATAGCAGCGCAATAGCAAGGGACGTTTTATGTCCCAGCAGATATGTGATGGAGAGATAGTTACATAATGCTAGCAGCTGAGCCTTGGTGACAGACTTCTGGACACCTAGAAAAGGTTCCATGGTGAAACCCTTGTAAAATGGCAGGAGTTGTGCCATGGAGAGACACTTACAGAATAACACCAGCTGTATGGTGGAGATACACTTACAGTAGCACGGTTAACGTCTTGGGAAGGACTTCTAGGACAGCAGCAATAGTGTCATAGAGACTGCTTTGCAACAGTGTAATGGCGATGCACTTTCTGTGTCTCAGCAACATTGTGATGGAGAGATGGCCAACATTGTGATGGAGAGATGGCAACAATTGGCAAGCGTCTGTGAACCGTGATTTATTTTCAAGGAATATTCTTAAAAATTTATTTAATTTACTAGCGATTCATCAAGAACGTTAACACATTTAATCACACTAAGTGAGGGTGGAAGTAATTGCCAGGGAGTAACTGATGAAATCATAAGCAAATTCCTTTTTAACAAATGGTAATTTATTCACTTTAATGGGCCCTAAAGCATTTTTTAAAGGAAACGGATTTAAGATTATAATCAGAAAGCACGCTCTAAATATCACGTTACAATTTATTCAGAGGCAGAAAGAAACAAATTTTTGACTGTATGAGCTTTCGAGCTGAGAATCTTGTCGTTCCGTTTTGACACGGTCGTAGTTACGACCGCTCACAACAACCTCTGAAAGCCTAAACTGGTGCAAATCTGCAACACACCAGATTACTATAAACTAAAAGTTTTAACAATTCCCACAAGCACACAAAGTATGCACCCCGTAGGAGGGATGGAAATGGTACAAAACACTAAAATTAAAATATTAAATTTGCCACGGAAGGTGCAACTTCATTTTAACTTCTATGACAAGTCTTACGGTGGAAGGGTGGCAACTTTATATACTAAAATGACCATTTCAATAAAAAGCCCATGAAATACAATCTTATATAAAATTCTGCAAGGTTGGCCAAACCAGTTAAGATGCTATATAGTAAACAGATTCCGCCTCTCAAAATCATAGGCAAGATCGAAACATATTTCAGGTATTAAGCCGTTACACTCCAAGCAATAAATTCACTAAGACGCCAAATCCGACAATCATGACAGAGGCAGCTCCCAACGACTGACAGACACTAACTGCCAAACAAATGCGGACGACAGACAGACGAGCAAGCTGGGGACGAGAGACTGACCAAGAAAACAAGTAGAATTTAACCAGAGTAAACCACACGACATATCACCAATAAACTGCGACGTCTCGAAAAGACCTGGCGCAGCACCCCCAAATCACTCTCCTGAACCGTCTGCTGCCAGCCGCTTCAACGGACGCAGGAAGGCGCGCCGATCTCCCGTCTTTCCTGGTCCGCACCGACCGATCGACTGCCCATTGCTCCGTCCGCGACTGCTGCTCCGTCTCGATTGCACTGCTGGTGGGTCTCCCACTCACTTCCAGACACACGACGGCGGAAGTACTGGCTCGGACCCAACCAGGCAGAGGAAACACGCCCACTGGCAAAACGACGTCTCTGCATTAGGAAAGGACCGAGCCAGGCTCCACAAGAGGGTAACTGAAGGGGCCCAGAAGCGCTCGGAGAAACAGTTACACCACAGCGTCGCTGCTCGCACCGGCCAGACTAATGTCCTGTTGCTCTCATGTCGACCGCGAAGTCACTACCCGTCGCTATACGCCGCGGCCCACTGGGCTGACGTGGCGACCTCACATGCGCCGACGCTCAAGACCGTCAAGTCATCTTGTGTCTCAGTGCGCGACCGAGCAACTGATCGATCCAACCGCCAACGATCATTGCCTGAGCAAACTCGAGCAGAGTGGCGGCCTAACGCGCAGACTAAGATGCAGGAACTAAGCCCCGACCAGGCGACCACTCGCTGAGTTCTCTTACTGGCAGAGTGGAAAGACTTTCATTTTGCCGGCCTTAAATGTTGATCCGATAGATAGACATACTAACACTCCGAACCACAGACAGACTAGCAAGCTGAGGACGAGAGTCTGACCCAGACTCATCCCCGACTGACTGACTGGCGAGCTCGTAGCGCCCCTTAAACGCACGTTAACAGCAACCTTTCCCCATTTCCCACCAGAGGGAGGCACCAAAGCTGCGATTGCCACTGCGGTGCCACCGCCAGAAACGGACGGTGATTGCTTCACACTACGCGCTACGGCGCGCTCTTCAAAACAGCAATTTTTACCACGGCTCAGTCTATTTCTCAGAGGTGGACCAGAGGGCACCCACACCAGGTTTCATGCTGAAGCCTTTGCAGAGCAGTGTCATAGAGAGACATTTCCACAATGAATCCAGCAGTGTGTTTTAGAAGCAACTGCAGTCACAGACTGCCTCTAATAGCGCCATGCCATGACAATTTCTGTGTCCCAGAAGCATTGCGATGGTGGAGAGTTGCAGAAAGCCAGTATCCATGCCTTGGAGACAGACTACTGGACACCCAGAAGGGGTTTCATGGTAAGACGATTGCAGCATGTCAGGTGCTGTGTCATGGAGAGTCTCTTGCAGAATGGCTCCAGATATTTGATGCTGTAGGTCAGCAACCGTGTAATGGGGTTCTAGTTCTAGAACGCCAGCAGGAGTATCATGGAGAGACGTTTGGAGAATGTTTGCAGCAAATCAATGTCGAAGCAGTTTCTGTGTCCCAAACACCAATATGATGGAGAGACAGTTACCGAAAGCCACCAGCTGTGTGTTTGAGCAAGGCTTCTTTACAAACAGGAAACTTTTTATCGTGAAGCCTTTGACGGATGCCAGGTGCAGTGTCATGGAGAGACACTTGCAGAATGACTCGAGCTATGCGGTAGAGAGAGAGTTGCACGTCCTGCAGCTGTGTTACAGAGGGGCATTTCTGAAACGTCTCCTGGAATGTCATGGAGGTTCGTCTGCAGATTGTCTGCAGCAGTGCTATGTCGAATCACATTCTGTGTCCCAACAACAATGTGATGGAGAAATAGTTACAGAAACCTAGCAGCTGAGCCTTGCAGACTGGCTACTGGACACCCATAAGAGGTTTCACGGTGAGACCCTTGCAGAATGCCTGTAGTAGAGTCGTGGAGATACACTTACAGAATGACTCCAGTTGTGTGGTGGACAGCCACTTGCTGAATGGCAGCAACCATGTCATGGACTAGCATTTATAGAACGCCAGCAGGAGAGTCATTGAAGTGCGGATGCAAAATGCCTGTAGTAGTGGAATGGCGAGGCTGTTTCTGTGTCCCAGCAGCAATGTGATGGAAAGGTAGCTACAGAATGCCAGCATCTGCTAGACACCCAGCAGAAATTTCGTTCTGAGACCCTACCATTATGCAAGGAAATGTCTCATTGAGAGACACTTGCAGAATCACTCAAGCTGTGTTGTGGAGGGACACTTTCAGTACACCAGAAGCCGTATCATGGAGAGACATTTCTAGGACGCCTGGAGAAGTGTCATGGAGAGGCTTCTGGAGAATGCTTACAGTAGTGAAATAGCTGCACACTTTCTGTGTTCCAGCAGAAATACGATGGAGAAATATTTACAGACAGCCATCAGCTGTGCCTTGGAGACATACTACTGGGAACTCAGAGGAGGTTCCATTGCGAGTCCTTTGCAGTCTACCAGGATCAGTGTCATGGGGAGGCACTTGCAGAACGTCTCCAGCAGTGTGGTTGAGAGACGCTTACTGTAGGCCACTAGCAATGTGATGGACATTCATTTCTAGAACACCAGCCAGAGTGTCATGGAGAGGTCACTTGAGGATGCTTATAGTAATGCAACAGAGAGGGACTTCTGTGTCCCAGGAGCAATGTGATGTTTTTCCCCGTGGTCTAGGGGTACCGTCTTTGATTCATAATCAAAACGCCTTCGGTCCCGGGTTCGATCCATGCCACTGCCTAAATTTTGATAAATAATCAGCTTTGGCGGCCGAAGACTTCCGGTATAAGAAGTCAGCCTCATTCTGCCAACGGCCTTGTCAAAGAGGGCGGAGGAGCGGATAGAGGTTCAGGGTACTCTCTTGTCCTAGGGGTGGGAAATTGCCCCTAAAGGCGGACGAATCAGCGATGATCAACGACATGAGGATGCAGAAGGCAATGGAAACCACTGCATTAAAGACACGTAACGTGTATCCACAGGACATGTGGCCTGTAATTGAAGAAGTGTCATGATGATCTCTACATTGGCAAAAGATTCCGGAATAGTCCCCCATTCGGATCTCCGGGAGGGGACTGCCAAGGGGGAGGTTACCATGAGAAAAAGATTGAATAATCAACGAGTCGGGGCGTGGAATGTCAGAAGCTTCAACGTGCTAGGGAAACTAGAAAATCTGAAAAGGGAAATGCAAAGGCTCAATCTAGATATAGTATGGGTCAGTGAAGTGAAGTGGAAGGAAGACAAGGATTTCTGGTCAGATCTACATCTACATCTACATCTATACTCCGCGAGCCACCTTACGGTGTGTGGCGGAGGGTACTTATTGTACCACTATCTGATCCCCCCTTCCCTGTTCCATTCACGAATTGTGCGTGGGAAGAACGACTGCTTGTAAGTCTCCGTATTTGCTCTAATTTCTCGGATCTTTTCGTTGTGATCATTACGCGAGATATATGTGGGCGGTAGTAATATGTTGCCCATCTCTTCCCGGAATGTGCTCTCTCGTAATTTCGATAATAAACCTCTCCGTATTGCGTAACGCCTTTCTTGAAGTGTCCGCCACTGGAGCTTGTTCAGCATCTCCGTAACGCTCTCGCGCTGACTAAATGTCCCCATGACGAATCGCGCTGCTTTTCGCTGGATCATGTCTATCTCTTCTATTAATCCAACCTGGTAAGGGTCCCATACTGATGAGCAATACTCAAGAATCGGACGAACAAGCGTTTTGTAAGCTACTTCTTTCGTCGATGAGTCACATTTTCTTAGAATTCTTCCTATGAATCTCAACCTGGCGCCTGCTTTTCCCACTATTTGTTTTATGTGATCATTCCACTTCAGATCGCTCCGGATAGTAACTCCTAAGTATTTTACGGTCGTTACCGCTTCCAATGATTTACCACCTATGGCATAATCGTACTGGAATGGATTTCTGCCCCTATGTATGCGCATTATATTACATTTATCTACGTTTAGGGAAAGCTGCCAGCTGTCGCACCATGCATTAATCCTCTGCAGATCCTCCTGGAGTACGTACGAGTCTTCTGATGTTGCTACTTTCTTGTAGACAACCGTGTCATCTGCAAATAGCCTCACGGAGCTACCGATGTTGTCAACTAAGTCATTTATGTATATTGTAAACAATAAAGGTCCTATCACGCTTCCCTGCGGTACTCCCGAAATTACCTCTACATCTGCAGATTTTGAACCGTTAAGAATGACATGTTGTGTTCTTTCTTCTAGGAAATCCTGAATCCAATCACAAACCTGGTCCGATATTCCGTAAGCTCGTATTTTTTTCACTAAACGTAAGTGCGGAACCGTATCAAATGCCTTCCTGAAGTCCAGGAATACGGCATCAATCTGCTCGCCAGTGTCTACGGCACTGTGAATTTCTTGGGCAAATAGGGCGAGCTGAGTTTCACATGATCTCTGTTTGCGGAATCCATGTTGGTTATGATGAAGGAGATTTGTATTATCTAAGAACGTCATAATACGAGAACACAAAACATGTTCCATTATTCTACAACAGATTGACGTAAGCGAAATAGGCCTATAATTATTCGCATCTGATTTATGACCCTTCTTGTAAATGGGAACGACCTGCGCTTTCTTCCAGTCGCTAGGTACTTTACGTTCTTCCAGCGATCTACGATAAATTGCTGATAGAAAGGGGGCAAGTTCTTTAGCATAATCACTGTAGAATCTTAAGGGTATCTCGTCTGGTCCGGATGCTTTTCCGCTACTAAGTGATAGCAGTTGTTTTTCAATTCCGATATCGTTTATTTCAATATTTTCCATTTTGGCGTCCGTGCGACGGCTGAAGTCAGGGACCGTGTTACGATTTTCCGCAGTGAAACAGTTTCGGAACACTGAATTCAGTATTTCTGCCTTTCTTCGGTCGTCCTCTGTTTCGGTGCCATCGTGGTCAACGAGTGACTGAATAGGGGATTTAGATCCGCTTACCGATTTTACATATGACCAAAACTTTTTAGGGTTCTTGTTTAGATTGTTTGCCAATGTTTTATGTTCGAATTCGTTGAATGCTTCTCTCATTGCTCTCTTTACGCTCTTTTTCGCTTCGTTCAGCTTTTCCTTATCAGCTATGATTCGACTACTCTTAAACCTATGATGAAGCTTTCTTTGTTTCCGTAGTACCTTTCGTACATGATTGTTATACCACGGTGGATCTTTCCCCTCGCTTTGGACCTTAGTCGGTACGAACTTATCTAAGGCGTACTGGACGATGTTTCTGAATTTTTTCCATTTTTGTTCCACATCCTCTTCCTCAGAAATGAACGTTTGATGGTGGTCACTCAGATATTCTGCGATTTGTGCCCTATCACTCTTGTTAAGCAAATATATTTTCCTTCCTTTCTTGGCATTTCTTATTACACTTGTAGTCATTGATGCAACCACTGACTTATGATCACTGATACCCTCTTCTACATTCACGGAGTCGAAAAGTTCCGGTCTATTTGTTGCTATGAGGTCTAAAACGTTAGCTTCACGAGTTGGTTCTCTAACTATCTGCTCGAAGTAATTCTCGGACAAGGCAGTCAGGATAATGTCACAAGAGTCTCTGTCCCTGGCTCCAGTTCTGATTGTGTGACTATCCCATTCTATAGCTGGTAGATTAAAGTCTCCCCCTATTACAATAGTATGATCACGAAACTTCTTCACGACGTTCTGCAGGTTCTCTCTGAGGCGCTCAACTACTACGGTTGCTGATGCAGGTGGTCTATAGAAGCATCCGACTATCATATCTGACCCACCTTTGATACTTAACTTAACCCAGATTATTTCACATTCGCATTCGCTAATAACTTCACTGGATATTATTGAATTCTTTACTGCTATAAATACTCCTCCACCATTGGCGTTTATCCTATCCTTGCGGTATATATTCCATTCTGTGTCTAGGATTTCGTTACTGTTCACTTCCGGTTTTAACCAACTTTCCGTTCCTAATACTATATGCGCACTATTTCCTTCAATAAGAGATACTAATTCAGGAACCTTGCCCTGGATACTCCTGCAGTTTACCAATATTACGTTAACTTTTCCTGTTTTTGGTCTCTGAGGACGGACGTTCTTTATCAACGATGATAATGTCCTCTCTGGTAAGCCGTCAGGTATTTTATCGTTTCGCCCAAGGGGGGGTCCCTCTAACCTAAAAAACCCCCGTGTGCACGCCACACGTACTCTGCTACCCTAGTAGCTGCTTCCGGTGTGTAGTGCACGCCTGACCTGTCTAGGGGGGCCCTACAGTTCTCCACCCAATAACGGAATTTGCAACCATTATAGTCGCAGAGTCGTCTGAGCCTCTGGTTTAGACCCTCCACACGGCTCCAAACCAGAGGACCGCGATCGACTCTGGGCACTATGCTGCAGATATTAAGCTCAGCTTGCACTCCGCGTGCGATGCTGGTTGTCTTCACCAAAACAGCCAGCCGCCGGAAGGAACCAAGGATGGCCTCAGAACCCAAGCGGCAGGCGTCATTCGTTCCGACATGTGCTACTATCTGCAGCCGGTCACACCCAGTGCGTTCAATAGCTGCCGGAAGGGCCTCCTCCACATTACGGACGAGACCCCCCGGCAAGCACACCGAGTGCACACTGGCATTCTTCCCCGACCTACCCGCTATTTTCCTGAGGGGCTCCATAACCCGCCTAACGTTGGAGCTCCCTATAACTAATAGGCCCGCCCTCTGTGACTGTCGGGACCTTGCCGGAGAATCGGCCACTGGCCCAACAGGCGAGGCATCCTGTGGTGGCTCGGAAACGATGTCATCACCACTAGGAAGCACCCCGTACCTGTTGGAAAGGGGTAAGGCAGCTGCCACGCGGCCAGATCCCACCTTCGCCTTTCGGCCAGGCACGCGCGAGCCCACCACTGTCCGCCATTCACCGTGGAGTGATGGCTGACCGGTAAGATGCTCACTGCCGGAAGACGCAGCGACATCAGGGGTTCCATGTGATTCCAAGGCCACCGAAGTAGGCATAGGTCTCACCACAGTTGCCCCAACGCCACTACGAGCCGACGCCTTCGCCTCGAGCTCGATGAGCCTAACAGACAAAGCCTCCACCTGCCCCCGAAGAGTGGCCAATTCTCCTAGGGTAATATCAACAGCAACAGAAAATGGTATAACAGGTGTAGGTTTCGTTATGAATAGGAAGGTAGGGCAGAGGGTGTGTTACTGTGAACAGTTCAGTGACCGGGTTGTTCTAATCAGACTCGACAGCAGACCAACACCGACAACGATAGTTCAGGTACACATGCCGACGTCCCAAGCTGAAGATGAACAGATAGAGAAAGTGTATGAGGATATTGAAAGGGTAATGCAGTATGTAAAGGGGGACGAAAATCTAATAGTCATGGGTGACTGGAATGCAGTTGTAGGGGAAGGAGTAGAAGAAAAGGTTACAGGAGAATATGGGCTTGGGACAAGGAATGAAAGAGGAGAAAGACTAATTGAGTTCTGTAACAAGTTTCAGCTAGTAATAGCGAATACCCTGCTCAAGAATCACAAGAGGAGGAGGTATACTTGGAAAAGGCCGGGAGATACGGGAAGATTTCAATTAGATTACATCATGGTCGGACAGAGATTCCGAAATCAGATACTGGATTGTAAGGCGTACCCTGGAGCAGATATAGACTCAGATCACAATATAGTAATGATGAAGAGTAGGCTGAAGTTCAAGACATTAGTCAGGAAGAATCAATACACAAAGAAGTGGGATACGGAAGTAGTAAGCAATGACGAGATACGTTTGAAGTTCTCTAACGCTATAGATAGGGAATAGCGCAGTAGGCAGTACAGTTGAAGAGGAATGGACATCTCTAAAAAGGGCCATCACAGAAGTTGGGAAGGAAAAAATAGGTACAAAGAAGGTAGCTGCGAAGAAACCATGGGTAACAGAAGTAATACTTCTGTTGATTGATGAAAGGAGGAAGTACAAACATGTTCCGGGAAAATCAGGAATACAAAAATACAAGTCGCTGAGGAATGAAATAAATAGGAAGTGCAGGGAAGCTAAGACGAAATGGCTGCAGGAAAAATGTGAAGACATCGAAAAAGATGTAATTGTCGGAAGGGTAGACTCAGCATACAGGAAAGTCAAAACAACCTTTGGTGACATTAAAAGCAACGGTTGTAACATTAAGAGTGCAACGGGAATTCCACTGTTAAATGCAGAGGAGAGAGCAGATAGGTGGAAAGAATACATTGAAAGCCTGTATGAGTGTGAAGATTTGTCTGATGTGATAGAAGAGGAAACAGGAGTCGATTTAGAAGAGATAGGGGATCCAGTATTAGAATCGGAATATAAAAGAGCTTTGGAGGATTTACGGTCAAATAAGGCGAAGGGATGGATAACATTCCACCAGAATTTCTAAAATCATTGGGGGAAGTGGCAACAAAACGACTATTCACGTTGGTGTGTAGAATATATGAGTCTGGCGATATACCATCTGACTTTCGGAAAAGCATCATCCACACAATTCCGAAGACGGCAAGAGCTGACAAGTGCGAGAATTATCGCACAATCAGCTTAACAGCTCATGCATCGAAGCTGCTTACAAGGATAATATACAGACGAATGGAAAAGAAAATTGAGAATGCGTTAGGTGACGATCAGTTTGGCTTTAGGAAAAGTAAAGGGACGAGAGAGGCAATTCTGACGTTACGGCTAATAATGGAAGCAAGGCTAAAGAAAAATCAAGACACTTTCATAGGATTTGTCGACCTCGAAAAAGCGTTCGATAATATAAAATCGTGCAAGCTGTTCGAAATTCTGAAAAAAGTAGGGGTAAGCTATAGGGAGAGACGGGTCAAATACAATATGTACAACAACCAAGAGGAAATAATAATAGTGGACGATCAAGAACGAAGTGCTCGTATTAAGAAGGGTGTAAGACAAGGCTGTTACCTTTCGCCCCTACTCTTCAATCTGTACATCGAGGAAGCAAAGAAGGAAATAAAAGAAAGGTTCAGGAGTGGAATTAAAACACAAGGTGAAAGGATATCAATGATACGATTCGCTGATGACATTGCTGTGGTGTCACCGCCAGACACCACACTTGCTAGGTGGTAGCCTTTAAATCGGCCGCGGTCCGTTAGTATAAGTCGGACCCGCGTGTCGCCACTGTCAGTGATTGCAGACCGAGCGCCGCCACACGGCAGGTCTAGAGAGACTTCCTAGCACTCGCTCCAGTTGTACAGCCGACTTTGCTAGCGATGGTTCACTGACAAAATACGCTCTCATTTGCCGAGACGATAGTTAGCATAGCCATCAGCTACGTCAATAGCTACGACCTAGGAAGGCGCCATTTTCATTTGCTATTTATCTTGTGATGCATGCACCGTCAAACCGATGTCCACCAATTATGGATTAAAGTTAAGTATTCCAGAAGCTACGTACTTTTTTACTAGACTCACCTCCTTTAAGTGTTCCAGACCTTACGCCAGCCTGCGTGAACTTAAACGCGTGCCTTTCCGCTACTTCCTAGTGGCTTGACTGTCTTGCCAAGTCACAACAATTGCTATCCTGAGTGAAAGTGAAGAAGAATTAAATAATCTGCTGAACGGAATGAACAGTCTAATGAGTACACAGTATGGTTTGAGAGTAAATCGGAGAAAGACGAATGTAATGAGAAGCAGTAGAAATGAGAACAGCGAGAAACTTAACATCAGGATTGATGGTCACGAAGTCAATGAGTTAAGGAATTCTGCTACCTAGGCAGTAAAATAACCAATGACGGACGGAGCAAAGAGGACATCAAAAGCAGATTCGCTATGGCAAAAAAGGCATTTCTGGCCAACAGAAGTCTACTAATATCAAATACCGGCCTTAATTAGAGGAAGAAATTTCTGAGGATGTACGTCTGGAGTACTGCATTGTGTGGCAGTGAAACATGGTCTGTGGGAAAACCGGAACAGAAGAGAATCAAAGCATTTGAGATGTGGTGCTACAGACGAATGTTGAAAATTAGGTGGACTGATAAGGCAAGGAATGATGAGGTTATACGCAGAATCGGAGAGGAAAAGAATATGTGGAAAACACTGATAAGGAGACGGGACAGGATGATAGGACATCTGCTAAGACATGAGGGAATGACTTCCATGATACTAGAGGGAGCGGGAGAAGGCAAAAACTGTAGAGGAAGACAGAGATTGGAATACGTCAAGCACATAATTGATGACTTAGGTTGCAAGTGCTACTCTGAGATGAAGAGGTTAGCACAGGAAAGGAATTCGTGGCGGGCCGCATCAAACCAGTCAGTAGATTGATGACCAAAAAAAAAAAAAAATATCACTCTATTACACATATACCACTCTACCATCTTTTGGGCAAAATGTATGAGACAGGCGAAGTATCCTCAGAATTCAAGAAGAATATAGTTATCCCAATCCCAAGGAAACAGGTGTTAACAAATGTGAGAATTACCGAACTATCAGTTTAATAAGTCACGGCTGCAAAATACTAAGCTAATTCTTTACAGACGAATGGAAAAACTGTTAGAAGCTGACCTCAGGGGAAGATCAGTTTGGATTCCGTAGAAATATTGGAACACGTGAGGTAATACTGACCCTACGACTTATCTTAGAAGCTAGATTAAGATGGATGTTGGTATCTTCTAGTTTACTTCGACATAGCTGTGTGGATAAGCAGGAGCACGTGGTAGCAATGGGCAGTGACTGTAGAAAGCAACAGTTTAACTTTATGAACAACAAGTTAATGAATTCAATTCCTTCCCCTGGCACGATCTTCTTCATACTAAAACTCCATAAATTCACTTACATGGAATATTACTTTTTCGCCTTTTATCACTCTTCTTCCCACAAACATCCTTGAAAGTACTTATTTCTTGAAGGATTTTGGCCAGCAGTTATTAAAATCAAAAATGTCTGCTGTATGTACTACTGTATTTCAACAGTAAACCGGTTGTTCTCGTTAGAAACTGCTACTAATTCTTCATATTCACTCAGTACATGGATTCTGGCTGGTATGCGAGTCTTCCTGTTTATAACAACAAAATTACGATCACATGTCATTGAAGAAAGCCCATGTATGGGAAAATAATGGTGCACAGTTTGTAATCTTCCAGAAGTTATGAGGGTTTGGAGGAATCGGACAAGTGTTATTTTTTAACAATTAAATTCGCCAGCAGCCGTGCAGTTGAGAAGCTATTTTATTATATTTTTATTACCAGTTTCGGCATTCCTTATGCCATCTTCAGCCCCCTGCACAATAAAAAGAGCATGCTTACTGTGGATATGAAGGTGTATTACAGCAAGGTTCACAGTATGTGACGAGCAATGACAAAAGCACTTAAAGCTACAGCATGAAAGTAGCAGCGTGAAGAAAAATCTCTATGTACACCCAGCGCAACAGAATAAAATATGTGTACATAGTTGTTAGTCATGAAAGTATTTAAATATCACGAACTTATAGGAGAACACGCAAAACATTAAAAAGACCAGAACTAGACAGAATATAATCAGAAGGTCTGACGAACAGAGTTTGTCTCTTTATTCATATAAAAATCTTATATAATTCTTATAGATAAGAAAGCCCCTGGTGATTATAAGGACCTATCCTCATTTAATGTAAAATGTCAGACTGTAATCTATAAAGTACAGTAATGTGCGTCTCTAAGTACTACCACAACTGGTGATATAATTAGTTGTCACATCGTAAAAAATGCAACTTGAGCAAAACCCAACGGCAGACAGCACATTAAGAGAGACCTGGACTGCAAAGAGCACCCGATGAATACTCACAAATACCTTGCGAGCATACGTTATACACCAAATCAAATCAGAAAGATATGACTTGGTATCCTTTATCTCACTTAACAAGCGGGTACTGTTGCGACGAAACAAACAATTGTCAGAAATCCAACTTAACTAAGACGAGTCTTCGAAATTCTCAGCCGAAAACGTCATACTATTTCCCTGGGAGTATAAGTATACCCTAACGACATATCTATAAAATGACAAACCCATCTAAATAGGAACTGACACATATCAGGGTAATGCGAATATGGATACAGCTAAATGATATGTTAGTGTGCGAAGAGTAGAACAGCACGAAGGTTTAAGCCCACTAATTAAGTAACATCGTTGTGCACCAGGGGGAATGGGAGACAGTTTTCGGCAATAAAGAACTTATTAACTGAAATCATAATATACAGTACTCATGAACAGTACTACTCAAACCATGGGAAGTAAAGGAGGAGCCTAGGGCGATGAAATAAAGTCCAGATAGGCTTAGAGTCTCAAATCGCTTATGTCTTACAACAGTGACCCACAAACTCAAAACTTTTAACTGATGTTCGGTCGACATCAATGAGAACTCAATGAACACCAAAACGAGTATCTGGTAATACCATCATAGTATTTTCCATAAGCTGCAAGGAGGAGTAAAGGACAAAGCTGAAAGGTTGATAAAGTACCCGAATCCTACTCCTGAGACAAAGTCAAGAAGTACCGAATATCCTACAGGTTACTGGGGATGTGTAAATTCGGGTCTAAAATGTAACAGACTAAAAACTGGTATATATTTTTAGACACGAGGTGTCACATCCCCAGTTCATTTGCGTGATATTCGATCACTGTTCGATCTTTGTGAATTGTGCTCGACTCATCGTCTTTGCTGATGTATCTGTTTTTGCTCGTGTACCTCCTATTGGTACTACGGATATTTTACTTAGCAATTTTTATATACTTGACAAACTAGTGTGCAGTAGTATTGTTATAGTTGCAGCTTGTTCGCAAAATGTCGACAAGATTGATCTGTAATACGAGGGTCGTTCAGAAAGTAATGTCTCACATTTTGAAAAAAGCCATTAATAAACACACACAAACTTCCTTGTTGGTGCTTCACATTTTATATTTGTTCTGTGCGCCTGAGAAGTTTCGAAGCAATCTGGTAGATGGAAGAGCCTTAGTATAGCGTAAAAGTGACGTTTGCATACGACTCACGTTACAAGCAGCGTGCCGTTATTGAATTCTTGTGTGCAGAAAAAGAAACCGTGGTGAACATCCATAAACGTTTGTGTGCAGAGTATGGAGATCCTGCAGTTGATAGGAGATCGGTTGGGTGGTAAGTAAAGGAAGTTACAGCCACATGAAAACATAGCTCCATGATCAGCCACGCTCGGGACGTCCTGTCACAGCCACTGCTCCAGACATTCTGCATCATGCGGATGCCTTATTCGTGCCGACCGGCGCATCACAACTCGACAATTTGCTATACAGTTGTCGGTCAGCATTGGAAGTGCGTCTGCAACGATCAATATTCGGATATTCAAAGAGGTGCTCACGATGTGTTCTACAAATGCTCACTGCGACCACAAGAAAGGCCATTTCATATGAAACGTGAGACCGACGGAGAGACCTTTCTGTAGCGGTTTGTTACGGGGGACGAAAGCTGTATGGACAACACAAAAAGGCATTCCATGGAGTAGCATCATCCTCATTCACCATGAAATAATAAATTCATGACAACCCCCTCTGCCGGAAAAGTCATAGTGACAGTGATATAGGATTGTGATGGTGTCATTCTCGTGGATGTGATGCCAAGATGGTCAACCATCAATTTAGAGGCATACGGGAACACTCTGAATAAATTCAAGAATCGTTTCCCACGTATTCGATCGGACAAGAATGCAGCAGATTTCTTGCTCCTACTCGATAGTGCACGCCCACACACAGGTCTGAGAAGCCGGTAACACATAGTCAAACTGGTTTGGACCTCATTGCATCATCCAACCTACAGTCCAGACCTGGCACCCTCGGACATCCATCTCTTTGGGCCGCTCAAAGATTCTCTACAAGGAACACACTGTGAAGATGACGAGAGTGTCAGTCACTCAGTGAAAACATGGCTACCCCTACGGGAGAAGAGCTTTTACCAGCAGGGAATACATGCTCTTCCACAACGTTGGCGTATGGTCATATAAGATGATGGAGACTACGTAGAAAAATATGACATGGACAAGACATGACGAGAGTGTCAGTCACTCAGTGAAAACATGGCTACCCCTACCAAATTATGACTTAACAATAAATATGTTCTGGGAAAAAAATGTGGGGCATTACTGATTGAATGACCCTCGTATTTCTGGGAGATCTTAGAATCTGAGGATGAGCCAGTCTTGAACCGAATACCGGTTACATGAAACTGAAAACAGAAACAAAAAAATGGGTTAAAACTGATAGTGAAGATCAATTATAATAGAAATACAACGGTCACGGAATTATCTGTTACTGCAGTGGTCATTATGAAACGTCTCGACATCCGAAAAATTAGACTTCGCAAGAATGTAGTATCAGCATTTCAGTCTAAATTTCAAAATCTTCCCTTTCTGATAGGGATACGTTCTACCAACTGAATTACGTTCCTCGTCACACCAGGCATCAGGCTCGCTCCTAATACGCCGTCATGCAGGCGAACGTGTGCTACAAACATACACCTCGTATCGGTCGCATTTTCGTGGGGGCAGTATTTAGGCTGTGGTGGACATTCTGATCTTCCCTAGCAACTGTGGTGGTAATCGAAGGCAAAATGACAGCTTTTGCTTACGTGGGCGTTGTTGCGGATCACCAGTATTTCTTCGTGCTAGATTTATTCCCTGATGGCGATATAATCCTGCAGTAGTATAACTGAATGTATCATGGAGCAAGAACTGTGTTGCAGAGGTTTGAAAACATGGCAGTGAACTCATGCTGATGTCTAGGCCACCATACTCTCCTGATTTGAATCCAGAGGAACATTGCTGGGAAGATACCGGGCTCTGGACCAACAATTTTCCGGCCCGCATTTTATGTCGATTTTGTGACCTGCCACATAACAAGGAACTGTCGAATCGAACCTAATGAGAATCGTTGCGTTTCAAACCTGTACCAAGCGGCTGTTATACAAGTGGTCGTAATGTTTAGATCGTGGTAGCGAATCGATTTTAATGATAATGCTTATTTGCGATTGCAAACTTTGTAACGTTCCTTAAATACTTTGGATGAAATGTGCACGTAGTAAGGTTCTTTAAATTAAATTAAATGTTTATGTTTACGTTGAATGAATGTTTGAGCTGTGGAACTGATACAAAACTCAAATTATCGTATAACGTGTTGTAACTTCAAGTGGTGTGCTTACTATCCATTATTGTTAGTAAAACTTTATACAAACTGATTGGGCAATGGAACTCCCAATACCAACAAAAAAATAGAGTGACTGCTAAATACATCCACCCCTTCAAGCACTGAATCCTCTGGTCCGTTTAAAAACTGAAAATGCTGGTCCCTGTGCATATAACAAATAAAGGAAATTGTCTTACCTCGAAAGCAGCAACGGTGGAACGATATATTCTGCTCTCTCACGAAAAAATGAAAATATGCTTTCTACAGGCTCAACTGTGTGCAATGCTGGCTTTAATACTTTGTAATGCAAATGATAGTCTTTTGGCTGATAAATCGAAACATTTAAAATCCAACTTCTTTGAAAACATATGACCTGGACAGGTAGGCGGTACTGATTAAGGCGAATTTCTAACACTGAGTTTTTTAGCAAAATTATATTGAAAGTTAAGTTTATCTTTTCAAAAACTTCTGACAATTGAAGTTACATTAGCTACAAAATTCATCATATTTGCTAAATGATTCACGAACAATGAGATTTAAACAGCAAGTATTATCTAACCTCACTAAAGCAGCATAAATGCAAATCATCAAATTACATATAGGTCTGTTAACAAATCTTAGAAACATTACAGAAGCGTAATATGTAACTAGCCTTTTTATCAGTTACTTTACTTACATTCTGGGGTTACTCAACAGTTACAAATTATCAGCCAACTCCTCTATACTAACGCCCTGGCAGAACGAAAATCATAAATATTTAACATCTTTACCTCACTAGCATGAAGACTTCTGCTTCCATGTTCTAACATTTGACGGCTTCACAGAGCACACCACAAAAACTGTCTACACCATCCTTTTTCGAACGTCTACAACTGTGCGCCCAGCGCTCTCTTACTAAAACACTATCTCAGACCAGAAGCACTATCTTTGGCTCTCCAATAGTGCACAGACAGCGATCCGCTTTATAAAAACTATCAGATAGATACATCGTTTATAGTATACTAGTTTCATTTTAGTTTAAATTAATATTGTTTTCGTATTCGGGTGCCACATACAAGTGTGGCCCAGTAGACTCCTTTCAGCTTATTCATAATTAATAGTATCATCGTATATGTCTGACATGGCAACTGATACCATCCTCTGCGTCATTAATACATAGGGGCTTCAGAGAGCAAGTTGCATTTGTCACCCCTCGCTAAAATCATTCCGCAACAAGAGTACAGCACTGTCAGAAGAGGGTATATATGTTTCTGCTTTCCTGTATACACAATTCAGCTGCGGTAAGCATAACAGGTGTCAATTAAGGTATGGGGCAGAAATGCCGAACAGATGGAAGCCTTCTCCAAAGTTGAAGCAGGCAGGACAATACGATTCTTCCTACCTGAAGTCTAAACTGTACACAGATTCGCAGCGAAAGTATGACGCTATATGGAGAAATGCGATGTCCCATCCAGCCGAAGCTAAATGATGGCCACAATTTGACCAAAGCCGCACAGAAATGCATGGTTCTGATAGGGAACAAAGGACGATCATACAAATTACTATTTCTATCTTTCCGGGAAGCTGGATGAACATCTGGAGGGAAAGATATTTTCCAACCAAGAGGACGTACACACAGAGGTTCTCGAACAGCTCAGTGACCAAGGAGCCTTTTTCTACAGTCAAAGATCTGAATGACTGGTAAAAATTCCATGACTGGTAAAATTTCCGATTGCTTTTCACGGAGACTTTGTGACCACCTTGAAAAATAGTGTCAAGCACCTTTGTCACCATGGTGTGTGGTGCAGCATTCAATAAAAGTTACTTCGGCTGCCGTAATAATGCGTGACTTATTAAGCCCCCTTGTACAGGGAACTGACGACTTATATTCCACCTTACACGAGTTGTGGGAGGAATCTCGTGGACAATACTTCATACAGAGGCAGTCAAGGATGGAATGGGAGGTAAGTATAGGGTTATCCCGCAGCTCGCCACTCCTTCTCGTGGGTCCCAGCAGGTGCCAGGGGACCATCAGAATGACAGATGTCTTCCCAGCCCGTGTTTGCTTCCATGGAACAGATACTTCATTACAAGTAGATAATATTAGATCAACACAAAACTTGTTCTACAATTCTTCTAAAAACGCAAATGATTTGTACTAGAGAGTATTTTGTTAATCAGTTCTGTCGCATTTTTGTGTTTCCTTGTTGCCTATGCACTGTGAGAACCACTCATATGTAAACATTTTTCGAACAGGCATGTAATGACAGAGATTTAATTCGTTCGTGTTTTATATATTACACTTTACTGTACGACGAATGCTCTTGTTAAAAATGTCAGA
Source organism: Schistocerca piceifrons (assembly GCF_021461385.2). Taxonomy (NCBI): domain Eukaryota; kingdom Metazoa; phylum Arthropoda; class Insecta; order Orthoptera; family Acrididae; genus Schistocerca; species Schistocerca piceifrons. Next base: position 1,070,536,099 of record NC_060139.1, read on the forward strand.
AATACTGTTGTTGAATTAGCCAAAAGAAAAGCCATACATTTTCACACAGCTTGAAGAGTTTTCCTTTGGTCAGGAGAGTGCTGGTAACGCTCCTCCCCTCCCCCCTTACCCCTCCAATGATCTGCCGAGAGCGCCGCTCGGGTACGGTGGGGCTCATTAAAGAAGTTTCGGCGCGCTGACGCTGCACCATCAACAGACTAACCACCAATTAGCGATCCACCGCAGCTCCTGTACAGGAGGGCTCAACTTTTCTGCTGTGATGTGTACTTCAAGTTTCCCTTCAGCTATTACGCTCGCGCTTCCTCCAGTTTTTCGTATCTAAAAGTAAACAGATACTCCTTCCGCTCCGGAAATCGTGGCATTTCGTTTATTGTATGAGGTGTCGAGTTTGTTAGGAAGTAGCGTACTTCAGTCTTCAGTTTCCGAGCGTATCGCAAAAATTTAAAAGTTATCTCAGGCGTACGAACAGTGTTAGGGGTATAACGTAAAAATACCCTGGAAACAGTAATGTTCAAAAATTAAAAAAATAAAAACATGACGGCGACACAAAAATTGAATCTTAATGAGTAATGAAACGTTCGACTCACTGCGACAAACAAATCCTTCAGTTTTGGGCGTGACTGATAAAAGCAAAGAATACTCCCTGGTAATAGTAAGAATAAACGATTGTCATACTTCCAAGTAATTACTAATAAAAAACTGCACCGAGATCAGTTGGAAATAAACTAATCACCCTTTCACTTCATCTTGTTTGTAAAGGAAATGATGAACTACATCAAACAGTTAATACACTGGGTGGGACCGGACGAGTGTGTACCACTGGACGTGAATGTATGCATGCAACCATACCCAGCGACGCCCACATCACGTGTACGACGACCACGTGAACCTTGGAGCACATTTACACAATCTTCACGCCTCACAGAGTTGTTAGCAAAGGTCAGTCTGGTCGCAGCCCTAGCTGGCCGCCCAGGTCACCTGATCTGTCTGTGTGCGATTACTTTGTGTGGGGATCCCTCAAGTCTGAGACTTATCGCATCAATCCTCATAGTCTTCAAAAACTACAGCAGAAGATTTCAGATGAGACTGCAGCAATTCCAGCAGCTCTGCTTTGATCCGTCTTCAGCACCTTTCTGACCAGGGCCCAACAGTGCGAAGAGATGAGTGGTGGTCAATTACAGCATCTGCAATAGTCAGGTCTGCGCTGTATTTCCTTTCCAGTGCTGTGTCTCTTTACACGGTGGAACTCTGTTCTTTGGGCCACTTTTATTTACGCCACGCTTTATGTTCTGCCTAGTAATGTTGACTCTAGAATCATTTTTTGAACAATATTGAAAAGCAACTGCAATACGTGGCATATATGCAGGGCGTTCGGAAATTCCTGTTATAAACTTCTAGGACTTGCAGAGGGCAGTCAGTACGTAATATTTTGACTAGGAACCCATTTCCGGATACTTACCATTACCGTGTTACAGCCGTTTGAAAACATGTTTGCTAGGTAGGCACGCAACAGGGGATGGTTACATCGGATCGACTCATGTCATTTGACGTCCGTCCTACATCTCTTAGTTTCACCAGTATGGTTGAGTACAAGTTTGCATAATACACCGCCATGATCCCTCTGAATGGCTAAGCTCACAATAATCGAAGAACTGACTGTCGCCTTTATCGTTCTCCAAAACGTCCGATTCCATAGCATACCGTTTTCGCCACACTTATGTAACTGCCTCGAGAAAGAGTAGATCCACCTTCAACAGGCGTGACAATGGTGCTCCAAGGAGACCCCGCACACCGGAATTGGAAGAGACCACACTGCGCCACGCTGTAGAGAACCCGCCAATGAGTACGAGAGCAATTTCTTTGGCTATTAGTGAGTGGAATCGTAAAAGAAGTGATGTACTGAGTCACGCCTAATCAAGTACTTGTAAAAGTGGTCGCGTTACCAACATGTTTTCAGACATGGGTTTCAATTCAAAATATTATCTACTCACCCCCCTCTACAGTCCTTTAAGTCTGTAACGGGAATTTCCGAATAGGTACTCCGTAACGGATATAGAAACAATGACCACAAGAATAAATCTTATCAGATCTTTTTCGTTGCCTTGGTCACGGCAAACGCGAGGCCTTGTTGTCGGGTAAGGGTTCGGGGCCTCAGCTGTTTTCCCGTTCTTGGTGCAGATAATTCTCTCCCCGGTCATGGAAGATGAATGGCGGCTAGGAAAATGTCAGTGAACGAGAGTATGACACTAATCTTCACAATAGGATTAATAAAAAGTTTTCCTCCTCACTTGCTACCGAACCCCTATCACTCAGCAAAGTTATATAATTCATTATCGTGTCATATGTTTGGAATTAATATTTCAGGGGCGGGGGGTAAATAAACATATGTAACTGAACCGTTAAAATATATTTTTCGGATCGCACTGGGTAGTGCTCAAATCTCCTTCAAACATAATTAAGAGACATCATATAAAAATTTTACAGGTTGACAGGCCGTGGTCGATTTATAAAACTGATTTGCCCTAACGTTTCGTGTCCGACTGCGGGAGAGGTCTTCATAGCTAACGCTGCGAACTGCAGCCACAACTCGAGGGAGCGCCGAATGAGTAGGTAGTGTAGAGGACACCGCAGTGCATCACATGATGTAGGCTACGAGAGCATCTCTGGTAATGCCCACATTCTTGATTGAAAACAATTAATCGTCATTCTAACGGTGCAACTTTGACATCCAAATTTTTATCTAATTTAATACTTTCCCCTTTCCTGTTAATATTGTAATGGTGTTTATAAATCTCTATACATGCGCGCATGAGAATACCATGTTTTCGATATGACGCTTGTCTAACTAAATTTTATTTCATGATCATCCACTCACGTTCCGTTACAGCCGATTTGTCTCTATGCCTCAGGCGGCAGTTCCTCTTGTGTTCACCAGACTGGTCTTAACACTTCTTTTCGTGGTACCAGTATAAATCAGCCCACAACCACATAGAATTTTACATACACCCGGGGTAGCCAAGGATGTCGTATACCTTTTGCTGATCATAAAGATCCCTTTATCTTCCTGATGGATCTGCTATTTTTTGTCTGGGGAAAGTTTTATGCATCGAGCGCGGCCCGTCAACCCGGAGTATTTAAGTGAAGTCAGTACATTCCATGAATACCTACATTCTATGATTAAGAGAGTCTGCCCTCCAGTGAAGCAAACTTAAGTCTTTTTGTTACGCAACAAATTTTACTACGGGTGTGGCAGCCTCGGATGTCCTCCATTTTTTTAAAAATACTAGTGGTGTAAAGTCTGTGTGTGTGGAATATCTGAAACCAGACTGTAGCTGACATGTAAGTTATTATCATATCTAACTACGCGTCGCCTTCTTTCCTTTTTCCTGTGACTCTTCTTCTCAATACACACTCCTGGAAATGGAAAAAAGAACACATTGACACCGGTGTGTCAGACCCACCATACTTGCTCCGGACACTGCGAGAGGGCTGTACAAGCAATGATCACACGCACGGTACAGCGGACACACCAGGAACCGCGGTGTTGGCCGTCGAATGGCGCTAGCTGCGTAGCATTTGTGCACCGCCGCCGTCAGTGTCAGCCAGTTAGCCGTGGCATACGGAGCTCCATCGCAGTCTTTAACACTGGTAGCATGCCGCGACAGCGTGGACGTGAACCGTATGTGCAGTTGACGGACTTTGAGCGAGGGCGTATAGTGGGCATGCGGGAGGCCGGGTGGACGTACCGCCGAATTGCTCAACACGTGGGGCGTGAGGTCTCCTCAGTACATCGATGTTGTCGCCAGTGGTCGGCGGAAGGTGCACGTGCCCGTCGACCTGGGACCGGACCGCAGCGACGCACGGATGCACGCCAAGACCGTAGGATCCTACGCAGTGCCGTAGGGGACCGCACCGCCACTTCCCAGCAAATTAGGGACACTGTTGCTCCTGGGGTATCGGCGAGGACCATTCGCAACCGTCTCCCGCACACCGTTAGGCCGTCTTCCGCTCACGCCCCAACATCGTGCAGCCCGTCTCCAGTGGTGTCGCGACAGGCGTGAATGGAGGGACGAATGGAGACGTGTCGTCTTCAGCGATGAGAGTCGCTTCTGCCTTGGTGCCAATGATGGTCGTATGCGTGTTTGGCGCCGTGCAGGTGAGCGCCACAATCAGGACTGCATACGACTGAGGCACACAGGGCCAACACCCGGCATCACGGTGTGGGGAGCGATCTCCTACACTGATCGTACATCACTGGTGATCGTCGAGGGGACACTGAATAGTGCACGGTACATCCAAACCATCATCGAACACATCGTTCTACCATTCCTAGACCGGCAAGGGAACTTGCTGTTCCAACAGGGCAATGCACGTCCGCATGTATCCCGTGCCACACAACGTGCTCTAGAAGGTGTAAGTCAACTACCCTGGCCAGCAAGATCTCCGGATCTGTCCCCCATTGAGCATGTTTGGGACTGGATGAAGCGTCGTCTCACGCGGTCTGCACGTCCAGCACGAACGCTGGTCCAACTGAGGCGCCAGGTGGAAATGGCATGGCAAGCCGTTCCACAGGACTACATCCAGCATCTCTACGATCGTCTCCATGGGAAAATAGCAGCCTGCATTGCTGCGAAAGGTGGATATACACTGTACTAGTGCCGACATTGTGCATGCTCTGTTGCCTGTGTCTATGTGCCTGTGGTTCTGTCAGTGTGATCATGTGATGTATCTGACCCCAGGAATGTGTCAATAAAGTTTCCCCTTCCTGGGACAATGAATTCACGGTGTTCTTATTTCAATTTCCAGGAGTGTAGGTACAGATCTACAACTAATGGGAGCGTCTCATATGCCACGCAAGTATAAGCTGATGATACTTCTGAAGCGATATAGGACTGTTTTGTTACATCAAAAAAATATATTTGGGGCTAAGAAGTTGTAAAATACATGAGCTGTTCTACGTGTTGCTGTTGTATTACGTCTGCTCTGAGCCTCAAATTGTCTTACCGCACCGTTTCTTTTTATCTTGTTGATTCATGAGACTCAGAGACGGTAATACTTTCGGTAATTATATTTAATCAATGGAAGGAGTGACAGCATAAAAGATCAAAGTTCCTTAAAACATTTAGTTCCTCATTTACTTTACGTGGCAGCTGTTCCTTTTTACCTATACAGCTGGTTGTCTGTACCCTACTGTAAAGTCACGTGTCAAATTCCACACTTCCTCGTAAGTTGTTACAAGTTGAAGTTACACTTCCAACGGGTCCGACATATCTTCGTTACATTTATTTGCACCTCGTGGTCTACATGATTCTGCCATTTTCAAGCTATATAACGTATACGACCGCCAGTATTTTAATTATACGTCATCCCAACATATTTCAAAGTTTTAGGTTACATTAACACATAGGTTATTTATAGAAATATTATAGCACTTTCGGTTACTACTTTGCTGATAGACATTTTAATGTCATTTCGTTGTTATTCATATATTACCAGTCACTGTTCTCACTATAACTCACATTTTACAACTGATATTATTTTTCATATCTTGGTTATGTAACAGGAACTGTTTTTCTACGCTCATTAATTAACTTCTAGATTTTATATCATTTCCTGCCGTGTATTTCATTATTTTAATTATTATAGCTTAGTTCATCTTACCCTCACTACTAACGTCTCCCATCTATTTCCGCTTCAACCTTATTCGACTCCAAGTCCACCATTGCTCAGCATACATTTCACCAGCTGCAGTATTTGTTTATTAGTGGTGCACATGCCTGCGAATGCTGGCCATCTACGCTGCTTGTTACAGGGAGGTGCTAAGTTCATTTGTTTCCTTTATCCTGAGAACTCGACTTCTCTTGTATTTTGTCCCTAAGTGGTCATTCTTTTCTCGTTGCAGGATTTTCATCTTCAGTCTGGCGGTTGACTTTCCGTTTCAGCCGTTTCTTCCATTATATTAATACTGAGTAAAATGACTGCCACCATGGCTTTCAATTCTAAGTAATGCGGTATCCGCTGCCTTTTTAATGAATATATGCATCCTCACACCATTAGGTTTTTCTGCCACTTAATTGTTTAGATAGATTCGTGAATCAAAACGCTCATGCAATAATTACTTACTCACGTTTAGCTGTTAATCTGACGATGCGCTAAGAGCGCGAAACGCGTTATTAATCAATAAATTTTGAAACGAACACTCATATTTACAACTTTTTCTGTTTGAATTTAGGACAATAAATGCATGAACTACTGAAAATCAAATTATGTTAACCCTGATCTCCCTTAGTGAGCAATTTGCAAAGCAGGATTTGGTGAGGAGTGGCTGATGGAAACACAGCAGCGATAACACACGCGCGAGAGACAGATGTGACGAACAAGATATTATTTGAACCGTACTCGCAGACAACTGATTGCGAGAAAGCAGCATTATCGCTGAGGCTCTCTCTGTTCCTTGAATTAAGAGAGCTTTGGTTCGTTGTTAACTATTGTGAAAAGATAGTCTACCTTCTGGTCTTAATGAGTATGGACGAAAGTAAGCTTAAGAGAGAAGGCATTGTTGTGAGGCCACCATCTTTAATTGAAAAGCATTTTCTGATTTTGTGCGAGAATAATAGCCCAATAAACCAATTTCTCGGCAGCATAAACAAGGTGTGTATTGCGTAAATTATTCTCCATCTTATGGTTTCACATTTCCAAAGATTTTTGCATGCCTACGAGACATTTATTTGGTCTGCGGAAACTCGAACTTGCAAACTCTATATGGTCATTAAAGTAAAGACTGTTATACAATTCCACTTCGACGGACAGGCTTCCACAGGAAGGAGGAATGGACCGTGGTTAACGTAGACTAAGATTCCCTCAGATTTAGCACGCAGTGCGACGACCGCCATATACATCGAGCAGAGCTTACTGTCAGCGTGCAGTAGCAGATCTGTAGTCTACCACGCACAATCCCCTAAACATAAACGGCGTCTAATGAGATCTGCTTGGTTATTTATTCGTTTCTAAGACCTAAACTCTTTTCTTAGAGAAACTGAATATTAATGAACCAATTCCTTGAATCAGTAATAATAATAATAATAATAATAAAATCAAAGCAGTAACTAAATGAATAATAATAATAATAATAGCAGTTCATCGAGGTTACTTTTTGTCACTGACAGGAGATTTTCCACACAGATCTCCCTACAATAACTGGGTTCTGAGTGAAATAATGAATTCTCTCATGAATCGCTACATCTCAGTAAAATTGTGACAGTTTACTTTTAACGTGAGAGGTACTTACAACCAGTTAATGATACAGAATGAGGTGGCATACCTTTCCGGTCCCCCGGCTTGTTAGGATACTGTCCTTTGCAGCTGCTACGACGGCGATCAGCATAGGATTGTAAGTAGACGACACTGCAAGTAGGGGACTTGGAGCGATGTGCCCTCCGGTACCGGTACTGCTCCTGCAATTAAAGCAGCGCCTCTTGAATGCAGTAGAGTGTGACAGCGCATGTGTCTGTGCCACAGCCGCGCCCGCCCCCCACCCCTGCCTCTGGTTTGAGACGTCGCGACGGCCGCTCAGGGCTGCGTCGCGAGGCGGTCCCAGCCGTCGGCGCCCGTTCTGCCGACGCCGCCGCTGACAGCGCCTCCGGTACAATTAGTGGCGCGCGGCGTGGCATGTCACCCCGCGTTACACTCCGCCCGAGCAACCAGCTGCTCACAGTCAGCTCACTCCCGGCGTTCTGGCTCGCTAGCTAGACGAACAAAGTGCGGTAATGGGATGCGACATGTGTTTCCTTTGACGATATAACACATTTCAGTCAGACAATTGAAATAACTGTATCGTAAAAGGGCACGTTTATGTATTACAGTGTGCATCAATGAAAATGTAAATAGAATCAAAATAGCCAAACAATTAGTGGCGCGCGGCGTGGCATGTCACCCCGCGTTACACTCCGCCCGAGCAACCAGCTGCTCACAGTCAGCTCACTCCCGGCGTTCTGGCTCGCTAGCTAGACGAACAAAGTGCGGTAATGGGATGCGACATGCGTTTCCTTTGACGATATAACGCATTTCAGCCAGACAGTTGAAATAATTGTATCGTAAAAGGGCACGTTTATGTATTACAGTGTGCATCAATGAAAATGTAAATAGAATCAAAATAGCCAAACAATTAGTGGCGCGCGGCGTGGCATGTCACCCAGCGTTACACTCCAACCGAGCAACCAGCTGCTCACAGTCAGCTCACTCCCGGCGGTTCTGGCTCGCTAGCTAGACGAACAAAGTGCGGTAATGGGATGCGACATGCGTTTCCTTTGACGATATAACGCATTTCAGCCAGACAGTTGAAATAATTGTATCGTAAAAGGGCACGTTTATGTATTACAGTGTGCATCAATGAAAATGTAAATAGAATCAAAATAGCCAAACAATCAGAGGCGCGCGGCATGGCACGTCACCCCGCATTACACTCCAACCGAGTAACCAGCTACTCACAGTCACCTCACTTCCGGCGTTCTGGCTCGCTAGCTAGACGAACAAAGCGCAGTAATGGGATGCGACATGCAATTTCTTTGACGATATAATGCATTCAGCCAGACAATTGAAATAATTGTATAGTAAAAGTGCACGTTTATGTATTACAGTGTGCATGAATGAAAATGTAAATAGAATCAAAATAGCCAAAACCTATCAGTTCTAATGTGCTGATCACGAATATCACAAATTCAAAATTAGCTCTATTTTTCACTTTTACACTGTTTTATTACGGTGAGATGATTATATACAGATTTTTATGTTAAGTTTAAAAGCAAATGTTGTAATTGTTTGTCAAAGTCATAATAACTTGGAACAATGGATTATATTATTGTCCATGGTCTTACTTGTGTGCAATATTTTGGGTAGAAACATTTTTATACCAATTTTAGTTATCTTTTTGTCTCCCTCTTCTTCAACTTCAGTGACTTTATTAACACATGTAATAATTTTTGCACATTTGTTTTCAAATTAACTACCAGTTGTTCAAGTTGACTGCTATTGAAGTGAACAAAAATGCCACGATTTCTTTTAACAGTACTGACACATTTTGCTATGTGTGTCGAAAAGTGACATTTGCTTCACAAAAACACCAAAGAACTCCATTAGTTAAAACAGCTTACATTTTAATTTTGGGTGCAAAATAGGTGATCAGGATAAACCCTGGGCTCCACATGTAATCCGCAACACTTTTGCCAGCAACCTCAGGAATTGGATGCATGCAAAAGGACGTTCAATGCCCTTGGCACTGCACATGATGTGGCGTGAGCCAACTGACCATGTCAATGACTGCTGCTTTTGTATGATTTCTCCTATCAAGAAGGGAATATCTAAGAAGAAGAAGTGGACGGTGATCTATCCTAACATTCTATCTGCCCTGTGTCCAGTTCTACATGGGGAAGGATTACCAATACCTGAACCACCGACAGAGTACGAGATGACTTCTGATGGGGATTCTGAATGTCCTGAACCATGTACATCACAAGATCCAGAGTTTCTTCCAAATATATCATCAACTAATGATACAAAAAAATTGTCTCAAAATGAGTTAAGTGATCTCATTAGTGATTTGGTGCTCTCTAAGCTAAGACTGAGATTTTAGCATCAGCATTGCAGCAGCGCTATTTTCTGTAATGCAATGTAAATGTTTCACTCTGCTGCAGAATAGAGCAACAGTTCACTCGTTTTCTTAACATCCAAGATAGTCTTATGGCATGTGTTGACATAAATGGTCTAATGAAGGCTCTCAGAATTAATTACAACCCTGGTGAGTGGAGACTCTGTATTGATTCGTCAAAGTTGAGCTTAAAACCGGAACTTTTACATATTGGTAATGAGCTTCCTTTTATTCCAGTTGGGCATAGTGTGCATATGAGTCATACCAAAACATGAAAATCTTTCTAGAAGTCATCAAGTATAATGACTCTCAATGGCAGATTTGTTGCGACTGGAAAGTGGTTGCACTGCTATTAGGTATGCAGTTAGGGTGTGCTAAGTATTGCTGCTTTTTCTGTCAGTGTGACAGCCAAGCTCGTGCATCTCATTACAGTAAACATGAATGGCCCACCAGAAAATCTCTTCAACCTTGTATAAAGAAAATTAAGAATGAACCTAAAAATATTCAGCTCTGACCCTTGCACATCAAGTTGGGTTCCATGAAAAACTTTGGTAAAATAATGCACAAAGATAGTGATGTTTTTAAGTACTTAAGGCAAAGGTTTCCTTACTTAAGTGACGCCACAATTAAGGAGGGCATCTGTGAAGTCCAACAGAATCGAGACCTTTTTGGAGACCGTACCTTTGTTAACATCGAGTATAGATTTAAGTGTCAGGAAGTCATTTCTGAAAGTATTTGAATGGAGTGTAGCCATGTATGGAAGTGAAACATGGACGATAAATAGTTTGGACAAGAAGAGAATAGAAGCTTTTGAAATGTGGTGCTACAGAAGAATGCTGAGGATTAGATGGGTACATCACGTAACTAATGAGGAAGTATTGAATAGGATTGGGGAGAAGAGAAATTTGTGGTACAACTTGACCAGAAGAAGGGATCGGTTGGTAGGACATGTTCTGAGGCATCAAGGGATCACCAATTTAGTACTGGAGGGCTGCGTGGAGGGTAAAAATCGTAGAGGAAGACCAAGAGGTGAATACACTAAGCAGATTCAGAAGGATGTAGGTTGCAGTAGGTACTGAGAGATGAAAAAGCTTGCACAGGATAGAGTAGCATGGAGAGCTGCATCAAACCAGTCTCAGGACTAAAGACCACAACAACAACAACAAACTTTGATGGAATCATACAAGGGGATGACAAGCATGCATGGGAATGTTGTAAGACGGTATGTTTACAGTTCTTAGGGATCAAAAGACCAATAAATTACAAGGAGATTGTAGATAACATGTTGTTATCTTAAGAAACATTTGGTTGCAACATGTCACCGAAAATGTGCTTATTTCTTCCCCAAAGACTGTGCTGCTGTAAGTGATGAACATGGAGAGCAATTTTATTAAGATATTGCCACATTTGAGAAGTGGCATACTGGAAAGTGTAGCACTACTATTTTAGCAGATTACTGCTGGACTGTCGTAAGGGATGTTCCCGAGTATGTGTATAAAGTGAAAACCTTCATCTTCTGAATTTATCCCTGAACAAAATAAGTAATTGTATATACCGTACATATGCACATTTAACATTTGTAATCCATTATATACATTTGTGACCTGTTAATTTATATATTTTTTGTGCTTTACATAATCCTGGTAGAAAGTAGACTTACAAAGTATTTTCATTCGTGTAATTTCATCTTCATTTTTTCTTAACATTTTACTTTTGTAATTCCAGAATGGCACTGAAGTTTATCAGTGCATAATACATAACATAATTCAAGTAATTATTCACTTAAAATTTGTAATGATGAATCTTGGAACATGAATGTATATTTAGTTAGTGAGTTATTTATCCAAAACTGTAGATCACTTTTTCAAAAAAATAGAGCTAAATATTTATGAAGATGATGATTTTGTATCATTTAATATTTAAATAAACATAACTAACTCAAAATCATGCAATTTACACATTTTCACTTCAAATTTATTTTTCGGTATTACTAGTGATGCACGTCCTTTTGCACAGGGAAGCCCTTAGTATCTACATCTTCCATGGGGTAGAGGTAACTACGTAGAGTTATGATTATAAATCAACGTTAGGTAACTGAGTAGCATCTCTTTTATGGAATGTAAATTAAAGGATGTAAGCAGCTGGTGACATTTGCTGGCCTACTGCAGCGACTAAAGGCACTAGCGGTCTGCCCGACGGCAACCAGCAAACAATGCGAACCTTCATAAGACACGTCCATTCATTCACCGAGCTCCACTTGCGCCAGTGCTCTACGAGTATTACAATCCTGGGGAGCAGCCTTCACATGCAGGCAGAAAAACGCAGTGGAGGACTGTAATGCATCATAAAACAGCCAGTTTGCATCAAATATTTATAAATTCTTTACGCGAACTTTTCTGGAGAATCAATGTTTCCATTAGTAAAAACTTCATCAGAATCTCTGCAGTTAGTCCTGAAATGAGTCTTCATACATTAGTAGGATTAGGTGGCACTGGACATTAATTTATATCATGCGCAGAAGGAGAATGAGAGTGTATATCTAAAGATTCTTTCGTGTGGCTCAGCATTCTGGCTTAAGTGTTTGAACTGGATGTCGTTTTGACTGATTGCATTTTGCTATCCAATTATCCAGGCAGAAAAAAACTATCGACTGTTTAACGTGCAATCCGAAATACCGGCTGAAACACACCACCTACTCTTTAGGACAGGTGTTAAAGACACATATGGAATGGTAGTGATTAGAAAAACGTTTTGTCATATTCCACGATGCTACTCCAGGAGGGTGTAAAATGACTGTGCGCTACGGAAAATAATAAACGCTAAAATAATGATTTGGCCCTGTCTGAATACTCCCTGAAGCAGATCTTACGATCTCTTGATTATATAAATTTCAATCTAAACATAAATGGACGATGAAGGCAACTAATACTACTAAATGACAAACGTTGTTCCTGCTTATATATTTATTGTCGATTAAAAAAAAGTTTATATAACAAAGTTTACATTTCCCAAGTAAAATTACTTATCAGTTGCCCAACTCTGTCCCTTATTTTGACTGCGCAGTCTAATATCAATCACGCAAAATGACTGACATCATCTACATACCAAACACTAGAAGACACTATTTTGAAACATTATCTATGGTGGTGTGCCACCTCAGTGGAAATAAACTAACGTGATCACAGCTGTTTAGCTTTGATAGCCCTAATAAGCCGAAGCAATTTGCGATACCACCGTATGTACTGCGTCCGGTGCGTTGAAGTGATGGTTCTCGTACTCGTCTGCGACGATGGAAGAACTCCACAAACAAATAAACTCTTTCAAACACTACTACGGCAGAAGGCGGTACTCTAATAATGTCTTCTCCTCTCTGTGTTCTAAAGACGAGGAAAACAAACTTCCAACAACAACGAAGGAGTTCAGATAACAAGTGTAGGCAGAGTAAGTGCTCTCAATTTCTGAATGTCGCGTACTCAACGACGGCTTCCAACCCAGAGATGAAGTCCAGAATCATATAGGTTCGCTACAGTACAGTGCCTAAGTGTTCTAACTATGAACTCTCCTGAGAGCAACGACAGCAAGTCCGTCTGTACCAACAAAGATGATATGGGCATCTGTCACACAATGGAGCTGAAAACACAAGACCACGTCTCTCCAGCGCTCGCTTCCCAGCAAGGCTTGGCTCCCCACCATCGTAATTCCTAGAACGAATCATATATCCGAAACGACGGAATATTCTCCCTCTCTACAGATTCTTCCGAACGCCGGCCAAAAATATTTTAGCCTTTTGTCGTCCAGCGCGGTAAGTTTGCGAGGAAGAACCTATATACAATGCTACGCTTCTGAGTAAAAATCCTTGGAAATAACCCAGCTTGCCTGGTTTCCGCGGTCCCGCTTCTTCGTTCCTCTCACCCGTGTCCAAGATTTCCGTAGTTTCCAAAGTATAATCCTTCGGGTTCGGCTACGCACTGGCCAGTCGCGACTCTATTGTGCTCCAGTGCTTCAGTGTTACGACGTCCGTCTCCTACATCCTGTGTTTAAGCAGGACCAACACACCTGTGTGGGCCTTCCACCCAGGGCTTGAGTTCCATCTGCCATTTCAGTTCCACTGTCGTTCCAATCTCTACTAGTATGATAGTAAAAACAATCTCTCACTTTTCGTGCAATAAGCGTTAACAATTGTTTACAAGGCGTATATGACAATGTCAGTCTACTTTAAATAGTTATATATACGATGTACTACTATCAAATAATACCTAATGTGGTTGTAGATAACTGCAAAGTATGTGGATGAGTGCTTGTAAGGTGCGAAATTATAGCCATCTTACAAAATGGCTAGATCTCCTCCACATCACTGAAACTTTGGTGACTTCATGAGATAATGGCCAAAATCCTTCACTCTGTGTACTCAGTTGAGAGGTTTGACAGAGTAAAGAAGATCCAAGATTGTATATATAGTTGGTGTTCCAAAAGCACTACTTTCATCCATTTATTTTGGACGTAAATATATGATTTACTTGAGATGAATTGTAAACTGCATATAAATGTTAGTGGGAATAAATGAAAACAACTTTAAAAATAATCATTTTGTGTTTATGTTGATACATTATTGATACGTTGATACATTATTATTTGCAATGGTGCGTACATCAGCACCATCTCTGAATGAAGTTATGAACTGTTTAGTTAATGCCGCGAGAGAATGTTTACGTAAGTCACGGCGCAAACGGCGCGAGAGAATGTTTTTGTAAGTCAGGTGGCACTTGTCCTTGCCTGTGATGAGAGATGGTGTTGTGCTAGGTCAGTATTATATTTATGTAGAGGATACATGCTGCCGGATAAATACGAACTGTAAACTTTCGGAGCTGTCCATAGATCTCATGCAAATATTAACTGCTTTTGTGAATTCAAAATGCTAACATAATCTACATAACAAGAGTTATTCAGGAAAAATATAATGAGTAAGTGTCAGACTCTTGTGTCAGCAAATAGCTTAGTCTGTGACTTGGTCTGTGACTAAATTTGGGATCATCTTCTAATTAACATACTAAACTTTTCAGTTTTCATTTTCTCTATCTTTCTGAAAATACTTAAAAATGAACTGCAGATTTGATTTAAACATTTCTGTAACTTTTTCTAATTCTTTATTCATTTATATAGTTAAAAATTCTAAGTAAGTATACTGTGTTCTGCATCGTAAGCTAAATTTTTCTTACCGTACATTGTTACATACCTGAAAGTATCTGCAGGAATTCTTTTATTAAAAGTTGAAAAAAATATCATAGTCCTTTTTTGTGAAGATACAATATTTTTTTATGAGTCATGTTAATCATATGGATAGGATAGTTCTTTATGGAATTATGTATTGTGATGTCAGTGTCTGATTTTAGTAGTGTAACTCTATTAAAATCGAGAAATGGTATGCTTTGAGAAAAACATTTGGAGGATTAATATTCCACATTTCCTGTGGGATAATTTCGTTTCTACCGATTTTCAAATATATACTCTGTTGATTAACGTAGTCGAATGGCGAAGAGTCATGTAATAGATTATTTTTACGATTTTTCTGAAATGTAAAAAATATGGAATATGCCATATGAAATTCTGCAGAGCTATAGTAATTTGTGATATCAAGTTCAAAATTTTTCTAACTACTCGAACCTGCCACTTCTGCAGTTTGTCGTTCATATAAAGATATTGGAACTTTTGGTTTTTCAGAATATTTTCTCATTATTGTAACTCATAATTTGGTGAATATTATTTAACAATTGGTAGACAAATTTCCATCGATTCTGCTACAAGTTTTCCTTCCTTAGGAAAAGCATATTTGATTTCAACTCAAGCATCATTATAATCAGACCACGTAAGAAACGCATCTCCAGAACTAGAAGACCTAGTAAAATTAATTGTTAATTCTCCTTCTCACATAATTTCTATACAGTCTTTAAAAAGTCCACCAGGTACTCAAAGTGGATAAAGTACCTCTTTTTTTCTTAGTCCATATTTTTCCATTATTAAGAATACATCCTTCCAAGCTTATTTTATCAGTAACAGATTAAGTAAAATATAACACAGCTGTTGATGAAATAAAAGAATGTTTGATTCTAGATAAAATACTGTTACCTTTCTTTGTGGTCAGAAAATCGAATATTTTTGCCACATAATTATCATTTAATCTTTAACGGAATTTTCTGTCATATGTTGGATAATCTGAATCTGATCCATGTTGATTGGCTATAACAATTCTAAAATTCAGGCATAGTTGTGCATGATTTGGATGACGCTATCCATTGCCAATATTTATTTCGATTTCTGTATCCTTGTTGGGTGCATTTAAATTTTTTTTTTGTATTCTCATTCACAGGGAAAGAGTAAAACTGATCTCTCTCAATTTGCTCATGATTTATTAACAATAAAATTTATTAATAAATTATAAAAACGACTGTTACACAAGTGCAATTGAAGTCAATCAGATTATCATTTTCATCTGCTATAGTAATTTTTAATTCTTGAAAAGGGTCAAAATAGCAATTTCGACAGGATAATGTAGTTAATAAATTATTGTATTTATAATTCAGCATTTAGTTTAAATGAAGCAACGATACTATTTTCTCTATGATATGATCAATATGTTTAACAAGCTTTCCATCAGCTAGAAAAACATTATATTTATTAATTCACATAGACTAATTTCAGGGACTCATTTAGCAACATTCTTTCCATTGGTTTCAACAACCTGGTTACTAAATCCTACCATACTCGCTACACTATCTTTTATATCCATGAATATTTTTAAATCACTTTCAATAAACGCTCTATTTAAAATTTTATATTCTTCAATATGGATATCTGTATTTTTCAAATGAATAATTTTTTCTGAATTATTCCAATTGTACTGACCTATAGGAATTTCTGTTGTTTCTCCATCACAATATAGTTTATATTTTTCGATATTATATTTGGAGTTCAAAATGTTGAATAAAAGCCAACTAGTGAAACATTTTTGTAAGTTTCTCTTATTGGAATAGTTAATCTGTTTTTTTAAAGAAATGGATGACTTACTACTTAATTGAAATAATTTACTCATTTCACCATTAATTATTTATTTAAGGAAATGACAGATTGGCAACCAAAAATACGAATTCCAGAAAACAAATCAAAAATGAACATGGCAAACCTCAACCAAATTCTATTTTCTGTGTAATCTTGGGACCAAATGGTATTGGGAAAACTATACTATTGATTTACAGTTACATTGTAACTCCAGGATGGTTGAACTGGAATAAAATAATCATTTGTGAGTTTATTTTACAAGTTTAGATCAACCAAAAGATCACAGAATTGTGAAAAGATGTGAGAAACTTGAAAATAAAATTAATGAAAAAGTTACTACTTTTGTTAAAAATAATGAAGATAGTGTTCGATTAGATGAATGTCTAAACAATTTGGTAGTACTATTTGATGACTTTATTTCTTAAAATCAGGATATAATAAAAGAATACTTTACTCGAAGAAAACAAAAAGGAACAGATTGTTCTTATTTAGCTCTAACTTACTGAAAAATACCAAAACAGTTATTCAGAGATAATATAAATTTTTTTAAATATTTTCAGACAAGATGACACAAATTTAAACCATATTTATGACGAGTTTGTTGGAGTTTATTTCAAGTTTGATGATTTTAATGAAATGTGTAGTAAATGTTGGAATGATCAATTTGAAATTTTATGAAAAACATGACTAGAAAACAGAATAAAGGTAAGCTCAGAAATATGATACGGAATTTCATAACAACATAAACATAAAACAAGCCAACTGTCAGCCCTTGCTAGTGTAAAAATGTTATACATAAACATTAGATATTAAAAATGATTAATTAATGTTTCTCATCTCTAATAAATGTTTGCAAAATACGACCTATAAGTATTAAGGAAGTTAAATAGATCAGACTGAAAGCTTAAAACTGAAAGAACAATTCAAGCTTTGGAAAAACAACCAAGAATAGGATGTGAAATATAAGAAAGAGGACCAACCAGTTATTGATGGTATTGAAAAAGTTAAAGAACGAATCGAAGGATTAGGGCCGACCGTGGTGGCCGAGCAGTTCTAGGCGCTTCAGTCTGGAACCAGACGACTACTATGGTCGCAGGTTCGAATTCTGCCTCCGGCATGGATGTGTGTGATGTCCTTAGGTTTGAAAAACAAATGATTCCTCATCAACAGAATTCTCATCATTTGGTGGTTTATCAGTAATTAGAAAACTACATGACTGGTTTGACAATATTCCTCGTAAGTATTGAAAGTTTACCGTCTTACCTCCTTGCCTAGGGACACCAGGTGAAAGTTGATGTCGTCAAGCCCTGAATCAAAATTGCGCAACGGATAACTGGGGAGAGGGGCTTGGGAGTGCTACCTAAAGAGCGTGTCCTTTCTGTACGATACTAGGCAAGGGGCTGGAGGTTTCACACAGATGTGTGGGTCGCTGCATTCTACAGCTTTTGTTTTAATTAAATTCCTTAAACTTAACTTCTTTGTGATTTTTAAGGTATGTTAAAGATTGATGACAGTTGATTTCCTATTTATTTTAAATATTATCGCTCGACTTTACAGCGATAGCAGCAATTGTTTCAGTTTACAGATATTACAGTTTTACAACTTATTGCTTGGGTATATTATATACTAATCTGCACGCACATTTCTACGGGTAAGACGGAATTGCGCTGGCCAAATGTATACCACCAAAGTCTCCCAATATTTTACATAGGACATTCACTATGTGAGGAGGATAACGGGCAAACTGGGGCCAGATACATTCACACAGGGGGTCAAATTTCCGGAATTAAACGAGCACATTCATTACCTTACACAATCCGAAGCTGGAAATAAAAGAAATAGTACAGATATTCAAATACCTCTCTTCCATTCGTGAACATTGAGACAGACGCACTGAGGGCACGCCTGCTCACTTACCCGTCTTCTGCAACACCCCTAGAATATGGCGGGCACCCCGAGGTCTTCCTGGGCCCCGGTGGAGGAGGTGGTCGAACCACTTGGCCATGACCAATCTGTCCACCCCAGATCTTGCGACACAGGAAAGTCTTTGACTTCTACCTGCCTGTGCTGTCTCTCTGATGCCCTAGCCAGGAGTAAGGTTGGCACAACTATATGGGACAACGCCCACATTGTGCACGTCACAACTAAGTTCATAACCTAGATACACAAAGAAAATAACACTAAAGTTATCTGCAATGTTAAAAACACTGTGCATAGTACAGAAACAACCACAGAAGAAACATACTTCAGCTACATAATAAAATTAAAGAACCACAAACCTAACCTGTTGACAGATTCCAAATGAACATGATAAAAAACGTCAACAAGAAACTTCAAGTGAACAATCGTAAAGATAAATTATCCAAACAACACACTATGCCACATAGCACTAAATCAAACGTACAAAATAGTGGCAAACATTAGAACAGAGAAAAGTTGTAAAAAAATCGATGGACCTGAAAATAAACAAACACAAAATGCACTTTGCCTTCTTTCATATCGTCACACGCCAGTCGACAATGTACCACAGCCTAAGGGGGATGGAGAGGGCATTCTTCCAAAGATACTTGGAGGACAACCGAACTTCGCATCCAGGTGCCGGTGACTCCGTATGCTGTCTGTTTATGTGATCATGTACCTCGCGAAACACGACGTAACAGCATGCCCCACTCCTCTTACATCTGTTCATCAGCTCCGCCACCTGTGCCTATCACCAACCAGATTATCTCTCAACAAAATTCCTCAGTTAATCTTTGTCAGTAAACTTTCAATATTACTATGACCTGAGCTATGGATCACCGATAAACTAGGCGAGTTCATCATGCTCTACTTTTTCACTTGGTCATCACAATCGTTTTGCCTGACAGATCATTTCTTCCTTTGTCGAACCATTCACAATGGCGCCTGTCTCAGTCCTTCTTTATGCCTACTTAGCGATCCACAGAGTAAATAATCGTTCGTAGGTACCTTAGTCTTGGCAGCAATCATATCTCGTAAACAGTTCCTTTCTCTCCTTCTCCACGACAGAGCAGTTTCAAACACATCATCATTCACCATTCCCATAATGTCTCGACGACAACTATAATGATGAGCTAGGGCTTCCGGAGACTAGGGTGACAGTCATCCGATCGTCATTCCCCGCTGTATGTACGTGGTTCAGCGCCATAGTCTACTGCTTCACCTCAGGGGTTACCCAACTTAAGACGAGCGGTGTCCGCCGATGCTTGCCGTGGGGGTGTGTCTGATGACACAGCTGTTGACTGGCGTGCCGTGGTCAGCCCGCTCGGCTGAGGCGAGTGACGCCAGCAGCGGCTACCACTGTGATGCCGGCTGTGAGGCGTGTCTGATGACGCAGCTGTCGGCTAGCGCGGCGTGGCCTCCTGAGGCCTCCTGGCCGTAGGCACAGCTGGGGTGAGTGACGTCAGCAGAGGCGCCCCCCTGCAACTTTCCCTTTCACGCAAGGAGGGCTCGTAGCTGCCCTCAGCTGATCGCTTCGCCGTATCCGTCCCGCCAGGTGGTGGGAGAGTGTGTCGGAGACAGGGCCAGGAGGGGGCGAGACACGCGCCAGCTCCAGGTAGGTGGTCCAGTTATGTCTCTCCCTCTCCACGCAGCCCCAGCCACTCTCCGTCCGCTTCACCACTCGGAGCGACTTGCACACAGACAAACACACTTTTGTAAATAAGATTTTACAAAGTACAACTTTCTCATTGTTCATCACAACTTATCCGCAGGGTTTTATTTACAGTAAAATTAAAAGTGTTCCTATTACAAAAAATATATCGACCCTGATTTATAGAATTGGAGGTGTCAAAAACAAGATCCAGTTAAAAAAAGAATCAAACTGTTACAAACCACAATTGCAGTCCTGTGGACCACCTCATAAGTTTACAATAAAATTGTGGTACCAGTTAGAGCCTAAACAGATATTAAATCTAAACCTATTTACAACAATTTGACATCCACCAATATACCTAACAGCTTTTACAATTAAGTTGAGGGGCCAGTTAGACTTAAGTGTGTTCTAAACACACATTCGCCTAATCAGGGTTGATGACTAAGTCATCAACTGATGAAGGTATTGAAGCTTCATAGGAATGGAATGGGATTGTGGTTGTCCCTCATCCTACACTGCAATCGCAAATCACTACATTGATACCGTTTCCACATCTTATTTACAATCATGAAAGAAATTAGGCTGCTTGGTTAAATTATTCCACTACTTCCAGCCCTTACACCAAAATTTACAAGAAGAATAACCCTCTACCAATGAAATCAAATTACAAAACATGAGAGATCTGTTCTAAGCCCTCAGTACACAACACACCAAAATAGTACAACATCACATCCATTGCTACTGGCAACACAACTGTCAGTCATTAAATACTTCTCCTTTGTCCCCCCCCCCTTTTTTCGAACTGCGTCTAGATCATTCTTTCACTGCTTCTTGCCATTCGATCTGCAAACACGACTTCCTTCCACCTTACCAAACATTGCCTGGTTGTCATTCCTTAATCTCTCTTCACTTGTACTAAATTGGTACCACCTACAAAATGACGTGAGAACCTGCTAACAAAAGAAATTCACATAGATCAACATGTACACCACATCGTTTCAAATTTCAGGACACACCAAAGAATCTATATTAATAAAACATTACAGGAAACATCATCTAAAGTACTCCCTGTTCATCTTGGAATGACGTACAAATCTCCACAGCCTCCTCACTGCTTTCCATCGACTGAGTCATGCATCCATTTGCATTCATGGCTTCTCCTAGTCCTTGCGGGTACTACCTCTGATACTCACTCTCTCTCACGCTGGAAACTTCAAGAATTAAACCCCAGGCCCCCATGGCCCACAAATCAGCGCTCTTTCTGGCGCCACATCTTTATCTCCTGAAACACATCAAATTATTAGGCATAAATTACGAACAAATGCGCAATATTTGCGCCAACTCCTACACCAAACTTAACCTCATTCTTGTACATATTAACCAGAAACCTTCGAGTATGACCTTGCCTCGTCCCCGCACATCTAAAGGATCAATCCCTACCCTCAACACCTTCCTAAACAGTCTACATGAAAATTCTTAACATAAACATATCCAGTACGTCATCCATAAAAAACAAGGGGCTACTTCCACCAGGATAATTATCCACGGAAAAGTTTTAAATTAGATATATGGTGTAATCCGCGACTCTTCCTAGATCTCAGTCTCTATCTTACAGCTGTTCTCATGAATCTTCCTCTTAACGCGGTATGGTCCAAGATAAACATTAAAGAATTTACTAGCTAGTAACTTGTGTTTCTTGGACAACCGATGTCGTTTTACAAGAGCCTTGTCACCAGGTTTCAACGTCAGACGCCGTACATTCCCTTTCTGCCTCCTTTGGCGACTCAGCGTTTCCCTTTGACTCATTCTGAGTGCAGCGTTGACAATCGCTCGATGCCTCTCCTTACCAGTGGGTGGAAAATTTACCAGCTCTCTTAATCTATCCGGAGGTACTCTATTCTTCAAGACCAGCAGTGGACACATCCTATGTCCATGACAGTCTAAGAGACTCGACTATATGCACGTCTACTTTTACACCGTCATCGAATTCCATCCTAATTTCTTCGTCACCAATTTTTAAAGTGGCAAATCCACGTTGCATATCCAAGGTGGCTTGGTACCGGCCGAGAAAATCAATCCGTAATATGGCCTCAACCGTCATTCTTTCTACAACCAAGAATACAACAATAATATTTTTCTCTTTGCACACACACTCAACTTGACTTTGCTTTTTCACTTCGATGCTTTTCCCAGGCACAGCACCTCGCACCTTCGTACGCTGTAGTGGCAACGTCGGCCACTTCACATCTCCACCACAACAAGTGAATACGTCTTCCCTTATAACAGACGCTTGACTCCCTGAGTCTAAGATACAGGGAACTATTACGTTATTTACATCCACGCTGACAATTGGTAATTTAAATCCCGAAAACTCCTTCGGTTCTTCCAAAAGAACTTCCCTCATCTCACCATAATCTATGTACAAATCTAACTTATTATGCCTGTTATCATTAGACTAAGGAGCCGCTCTTGCCTGTCAAATTGTTTCGCTCGCCACTACTGCCGCATCGTTCTCCCTAATATCCTGTCGTGGATCTGCTGGCCTTATTTCGACATCAGGAGAGTCCGAGTAGCCAGCATGGCTCGCTCCATTACCATAATAGTTCCGCCTCCGTTGATTTCGTCTCCGGTTATTTGAAGGGCCAAAACCTCTCCCACGTCTGTTACCATTTTGCGGGTATGACACATAATGTACGTTGCTGTACCTTTGCTGATAGCCGTTATGCTCATGGCGTTCGTGCTCATTTCTCCGCACTTCTTGCGCTTGTTTCGGCACACTTTCTTCCCTTAATTCTTGTAACAATTGCTGGAAGGCAGCCACCTCATGCATTCTCCTTCCCGCGATTGTTACCTCCCTACGTAGTCTATACGGTAGTTTCGTCACGCATATTCTGATCAACTCCGCGTCTCCATACGGCACATCCAGGTATTGGTTATCTTTGACCATTTCGTGGAAGTACCGTACAGGATTCTTCTCAGTATGGTTCTGGCAATTTGCTTTCATTAAAATGTTCAATTTTATCCTACCTTGTATGCTCTTCGCCCAGAACTTATTCAGAAAAGCTTTACAAAAATCTTGATACGTCACACAGTCTCTTATCGGTAATTGCATCTTGGCACTTGCTTCGTCACGAAAGTGAGTGCATTCAAAGGGTATCTTCATTTTATCACCCCACGAAGTCGGCATAGTATCTTGAAATTGCCCCAACCACACACGCGGGTGTTGTGGATTATTCGAGTCAGGATATACCGAATTGTACTGACACAAAGTGCCTGCGGCGTTCCTCCTCATCTTGATCGACTTCTCGTGAACCGGCTCCCACGGTGGGGCCTGCTGCTGGCTTTCTTATTTCGCAAAGACGCTCCTCCAATTCTTTTATCTCCTCCGATTCAGTGCAGCGTCGCCTATGCGCGCCCATGGAATCATCGGCATTCCTCGAATTTGCCTCTTCATTTCGCTGTGCCGTCTCATCTGTCAACAGTTTCGCTATCGCCTCCCTGTTCTGGCGATTGACATCTTCTTGTGCCTGGCGTAAACTCATAAACGACTGCTTCTCCTCACTATCTTTTACTACATTATGCGCCTGTAGCGTATCTAGCCGCTTACCAAATTCGTCAATTTTCTTTTCGACACTAGTCGTCGTTACAACGCATTCTGCAATCACGCCTTCTATGCGTTCGTTCACTGCCTCGAATACTGTCCTTTCATTCCCCTCGACCCTCTCTTGTAGTCAATCTACTATAAATTTTTGTTCCTGAAATTGCCTATTACGTTCTTCCCTCAAATCGTCAAACCGCTTGCCTATCTCTTCAAACCTCTGTCTTATTTCTTCAAATCTCTGGCCAGACTTCTTATCTATCTCCTCAAACCTCTGTCCTATTTCTTCAAACCTCTGGCTAGGCTTCTTATCTCTCTCATCAAACCTCTGTCCTATTTCTTTCAGAAGAACGCTCATCCAAGCTGGCACATCACTGACATGAGCCTCACTTGGAACATCACGATTTGTTGCTTTTGAGCCTGGCGAAGCGCGTCCCCTGTCTCGCGCTCTTCCGCAGCGGCTTCTCCTAACGGTAAACTCGACCGATCCCTCTGAGGCCATTGTCCACCCTCCCCAGAACAAACCGGATCGCTGCCAGCGTTCGGAAAACGACCTGCGCTCAGGGAGGGAAAGACGCCTACATCACGTAACTCGACTAAATTTTCTGCCTCCATGTTCGCGATACTCTTTGCCCGTGACCTAGTTATTACGTTCATTACCTTATAGCAACCACAAAATTAGCAATCAAAACTTGCTCTACCTCTCCAATATCTCCCCTACAACTTTCACAAAATCAATGGCAAATAAAATTCAATAGTATTGAAAATCTCTACACACTCGTTTCGGTCAACGCTGAGTACGAGCAAAACAACGCTAATCAGTCTTCAACAAAGCAACATAGAACAGTTCCTGAAAATAAAATTATTAGTTATGCTAATCTACACGAATTTCTGAAACAAAAGGGATGATTATTTTAACTGGCTCTTTTACAGAAGTGCCTAGGATTCGGCGTTTAAATAATCTATCCTAGCACGATTCGCCAGGTGAAAGTTTACCGTCTTACCTCCTTGCCTAGGGACGCCAGATGAAAGTTGACGTCGTCAAGCCCTGAATCAAAATTGCGCAACGGATAACTGGGGAGAGGGGTTGAGAGCGCTACCTAGAGAGCATGTGCTTTCTGTACGATACTAGGCAAGGGGCTGGATGGCTCACACGCTATTGTGTGCGTCCCTGCATTCTATAGCTTTTATTTTAAATAAATTCCTTAAACTTGACTTCTTTGTGATTTTTAAGGTATATTAAAGATTGATGACAGTTGATTTCTTATTTATTTTTAACATTATCACTCGATTTTACAGCGATAGAAGCAATTGTTTCAGTCTACAGATATTACAATTTTACAAGTTATAGCTCAGGTATATTATATACTGATCTGTACGCACATTTCTACGGGTAAGACGGAATTGCGTTGGCCAAATGTATACCACCAAGGTTTCCCAATATTTTACATAGGAAATTCACTATGTGAGGAAGATAATGGGCAAACTGGGGACCAGATACATTCACACAAGGGGTCAAATTTCTGGAATTAAACTAACACTTTCGTTACCTTACACAATCCGAAGCTGGAAATAAAAGAATTAGTACAAATATTCAAATACCTCTCTTCCATGCGTGAACATTGAGACAGACGCACTGAGGGCACGTCTGCTCACTTACCCGTCTTCTGTAACACCCCTAGAATATCGCAGGCACCCAGAGGCCTTCCTGGGCCCCGGTGGAGCGGGTGGTCGAACCACTTGGCCGTGACCAACCTCTCCATCCCAAATCTTGTGACACAGAAAAGCCTTTGACCTTTACCTGCCTGTACTGTCTCTCTGATCCCCTACCCAGGAGTAAGGTTGGCACTACTATACTACAGAACTACTTCCATACAAAGATTTGGCCACGCTTTACGGAAAGGTATTAGGAGGATTAGGAAAGTTCAAGTGCAGATTCACATCCACGTACAAGGAAAGCATAACACACAACACATATAAATACCTATTACGAAGCCTGACACATTTCTTTCTACCCGTCCACATGGGTTCTGTTGCACCCACGGCCGGCCGCGTCTTGTAATAAAATTGGCTGCGGAGCCGCCTCTGTTTCTATTTCCCCATGTGAGCGAAAAGCGATACCTGCTGCTTATAGAGCGGAAACTACTGTACCGTTTCAGTATGCCTTTACATTACGTGAGTTAAAAATTCCAACTGGATTCAATAAATATGAAGAAAAAAGGCGTTGTTAGAAAATAAAAAGATGCAGTTAAATAAAGAAATAAAACATTATGTGGTAAAAATTAATGGTAGTGAAGAAAGTTGAAGAATATTAATAACAGTAAAGATTCAACATCTTGATTAAAACCTGTTGATAAATTTAAATTTGTTGGACCATTTGTAGTTGACTGTAATGGCAATAAATTCTAAACTACTGGAAAAAATTACAACCAGGGTCTCATGAGTCTTCTGACTAAAAAAAATATTGTTATCGATAACTTGGGTGAAAAATTTGATTCTGTTGATTTGCCAGTTTATGTAGATATATTGAACCATTCAGGAACATTATATTTTGAGAGTAACCTAAATAAAATAACAATGAGTAGAGGTAAAAATATAACAAACTAATAAAAGAAATTGTTAATGTCTACATTCCAAATATATATCATGATTCATATTCTTCAGATTATTCACATGCAAAAACAAGTGAAGGGATAGTAAAAAATATTCGGAAAAACCAGTTGAATATGTTTGGATGAATTATGTTACAGATGTAATCGGTAGATTAAGAGTAAGTCACGGAGAAAAATGAGCTGGAAATAAAAGTTAGCATAATAAAATGTTCGAATAATAGAGATATCATCAATCAAATTTGGAATTTTTATTGTTAATAATCCAAAAGGAATTCCAAATTTGATTATATTTTTGAATAATCTACCTCACACATTTTTGTAAAGCGCAAACATGTTAAAGAATTAATAAACAATTTGCTTTATAAATTACCATTTCAAATGAATCTCTCAATCTATTCATACCCTTTACCAAATGCCAAATTGGAAGAAAGACTAACACATGGGAATCGAGGAATTAATCTATTAGATGAAGCTTTTAAAAGAATGTGAGAGAGCCTATAGAGGTAATAAAGACTCACAGAAAGACATGAAGCAGATAAAGGTTTTTGATCAGCTGTGAAAGAAAGAACACAGGCATGTGATGCTTCTAAATTTGAAAAAGTAAATGTAACTGTAGTTAGAGTAATAACATACAGTAAACGAAAATTAGGTGTGCTCACAGATGTAACAGTCTTAAGGCTGCAGGTTGCCAAAAATGGATGGGTATTACAAAATTATAAATCCTTATTAATTTTTAGTCTGTATAAATCCACATATTTTTAACTGATTACACTTTGCTTCCAAGTGGCAAAACTAAATCAGAATTAATTAAATTTAAACTGACTAAATAATAATTAACTAATACTTGACCATTCTTAACTATTGTTAAAAAGAACAGTAGAGAAAGCGACAAAACACCCACAACTTGGTGGAAATGTACTTGTTACATTCGTTATTCCTGTCGTGAAAAATATTATCGAACATCTAACAAAATAAAGGAACATAAAGGCGAATTTGTTCAATTACTATTAACTGAATTACCACATCTAGCAACTACTGGTTCACCTGCTATGGTTCTGCAGCAATCGCAAAACTGTAATACACAAGAAAGATGCTAATGGAGAATTGAAATACCAGGAAAGACATAATCAATCTATGGAGAAAAAAGAAACATGTTTCAGCTGGTGCTGGTGTAGAAAAAAATTTCGAAAAAAATAATGAAAAATATTAGAACCTTTTATCTAGATTAAACGTAGAAGAATTATTAAAGCAAGTAAAAATTAAATATTTTTGTGGCGTTTCTGTGGTTGACGAATTACCTAATGAACCAAAAAGATTAGACAGTGAAATAATTGACTTAGATACACCTGATCATCCTGGTATGCAGTGGATTTATTATTATAGTAATAACAATAATAAATTTGTATTTGATTCATTTGGTGGTAATATTATGAAAGAATTGTGAAATATATTGGTTCAAGTGAGAAGCACTATAATGGAAATGAATTCTGAATTTTGATGAAAAAGTATATGGTCATTTGTGTCTATTTGTTTTAAATATTTTATGTACGAATTTGTGTGATTTTTGACTTTAATAAATGGAAATTTTTGGAAATGACATATTCTAAGGACATGCATGTAACTGACAGTTAAATATGCAAATATTCGAGCACAATTCGATAATTATGTCAATTAAACACAAGTTAATGGAAAAGTTTTGTAGATTCATGAAGGTGATTCTAAAATTATAAGAAGTCATTATAAATAAATGCAAAGGATGCATAGAAATTTTACATTACCTTTAGATAGGTTTAATAGACTATAAAATGTGATATAATTAAATATACTTCTATGATTGAAGTGACCTAAAAATATTCAATTATGAATATAATTACTGCCTTATTAGAATTATTGTTGTTGGTAAGAATATATGAAGAGATCTGAAATCTGACAGTACTGATTTACAGTAAGTGAATCTGATAAACTATGTGAAATAAATGATAATGATCAATGAATAATTATACACAAATAATATTTTCTAACTTAAGACTGAAGGACAAATTGAAAACTGGTGCAGTCGATGTCTAGTTTATTATATTTTGTGAAATAATTTAAATCTTGTTAAATTTTTATCCTATATAAATGGAAAAACATATCTACTCTATGAAGTGTGAAATTTTCGCAGAAACATATAGTCTTCAGGGAGTAACATGCGAAAACGAAAGACAACGAATTTAATGTCTTTACACAGTATGTAAAACTGAAAAGAATACATTCCATGAAAAAAATTTATAGGTGAAAAGGAAATACATGTAAAGATTTATTAATAAATTTTATAAAACATTGAAGAAATTTTAAAAGAAGGAAGGAGTAATTTCTCTTGGAATAGGTGTATTATGGCAAACTGATACAGTTGAAATGGAATCAGGTAATCTGAAAGGAACTTCAACTTAAAAAATAAATAAAAGATATAAATATTTATTGACTGTTATAGAAATTTTTTTAAAAAATTTGCTTTGTCTATTCCAGTTAAAGATAAAATAAGTAAGAACATAGTTTATTCATTCGAAAAAATATTTATCGTTAGAAAACCAAGAAAACTGTTAACAGTTAATGGTTTAGTATTTTATATCAAAGAATTTAAAGTATTTACGAAAAATTTTACATTAAACATTATCTAACTCTTAGTTAATTAAAAGCATCTTTTCTTGGACGATATAATAGAACATTAAAAGAAAAGATGTGGAACAAATTTTCTCTTTAATGGATTCAAAATGAAGGGTTCACTTAGTTTCTAAATTAATTTATGAATGGAGTAACACATAGAATCTAGCTATAAAAACGAAAATGACAGAAGTTAAGGAAGGAACGTAAGACTAAGGAAAATATGTAACTAAAAAGCTATATTTTAAAAACGGGATACAGTTAGAAATAGTATACTTAAAAGACTTTCTGGTAAATGGCATTCAACAGTTGGTCAACAGAAATTTTTGAAATTGAGGATGTTATTCATTCTATTCCAATCACAAACAAATTGAAAGATCTGATTGGTGAAGAAGCGGAAGGAAATTTTTATAAGTATGCATTGCAGAAAAGAAAATATCTTGATATTTTTCTAGTTGAAATGGTTTTAAAAAAGATAGACAATAAAGCACATATTTAATGGTTGTGTGTTGATAATTCACAAAACAACTGGTTACATAGAGATAATGTAGTTGCTGACTAAAATCTGCTTTAGCTGAATCTCATTTTACAAATTGGACCTAGGTCTAGCAGAAAAAAATATTTTTATTCATAAAAATTTTAATACATAAAAGTACCATACAGTGTAAATGAGAAAATTACCACTTTCATAATTCATGTCTGTACGTTGTCCTGATAACAATGAAGATAAAACAAAAACCAATTTTTCTATAGGTAAATTATCTAACCCAATAGTTATTCATTTTATGTCCAATCTCCAACTGGTGTATAACTTCTTGGTTAATTACAGTTGGATCAAACTCCATAGGTTGTTCAGGTCGTACAATTGAATATATTTTACTTCAATGAGAATTTATTAAATCATCATATTTATCCTTATCTTCAAAGAATAACTCAATACAGTATTTTAGATCATTAAGGTGTTTTAGACATGTCTCTGTATCATCCTCATGTACACCTAAATATCTTTCAACTATATTTTCGATTTATTTGTAATTATAACATTTTGAAATGAATACATAAAGTAATACATCATTATCTAACCTACCACTAATATATTTAGAAAATCTACCTTCCAATGTAATTTCAACTGAACTCCACTGACTTTAAAAAAAGTTATCTTGCATAATATTTAGTTGTGGCAATGTAAATAATAATTTCTATGACATTGTTTACTTCATCTTTTAAATATAAACTTTCTTTCTTTTTCTGTCAAATTTTTCTCTTTTACTTCTAATTTATTTTCAAATAAAATGGCTTTTTGTTAGATATTATGACTTTACATTCTTTTACATAATCAGTATAGGAGAGAAAGATTTTTCTTTCTAGTTTAAGCAAATATTTTTTATCTTCTTAGCCTTAGAGGTATTTAACATCATAACTACACATTCAAAATTATCTATAGTCATAAGTAATGATCTTTTTCTAGATTAACTATATTGCAGATGTGTTTTTATATCATCTTTCATAAAGGGATAGAAACTGCCTTTTTCTTTTTGTTGACATATTTGTTCATAATCTATGTAATTTTCTTTTACAATCCCAACAGAGTTGGCTTTTCTCCTATTCTTATTTCAGCAATCATAATATTCAATCACTGATTTTCACTGCAAAATCTCATTAAAATAAGTAAGTGTGGTAAATTAATATTTCTTTCCAATCTCTGGAAGATAACTACAATTCTAAGAATATTTGATCATCAGATAGTGTTAAATTATTTTGTTTCACATAATCAAAAACATTCAACACTGAAAAAAGATGATTTAAGCCTGTGACTAGATTTATGTCTAACAGTTGCCATTTATTAAAACTAATCTTCATAAATTTTTTTATTTTTCAATAAAATTTTTCTTATTCATATTTCAGCCAGGTTGTTCCTCCCATCTAGATATTTGTACAGAAAGTATCATATGATATTAAATTTACATTTTTTTCTAATTTTCATTGTGCAGGTCCCTCACCCTGAGATAAATGATTAAAATTTGCAGGGGATATACTCATACCTCTTTGAATTGCATGTAGGAAATCTTAACTCAGTTTATTATATCATTAACCAATTGTTCTTCAGTATAATCACTTACAAAATTAAAATAATTGTGCAAAAAAATAATTCTTGAAGTTTCTTTCATTTGTTGATATAAATTTACTGTATTAGGGCACAGCTGTAAGTCTGCTTCAGCTGACCTGGATTGTAATGAAATCTTAACCTTTCTTCACAATCTGGACATCTATCTTCTATTCCATAAGCATGTCTTCATAAATTTTTCTCTTACATCTAATAATGTAAAAGTGTATTTACAAACATCACCAATAAATTCAAAAGAATGGAAGTTGGTCTTAAGTTTTAATTAACTGTCTGAGGTATAACTTGAGGTAATATACTGTTTATTTCTTCTTTTCTTTCATGTAAAGTTCCTACTGCTCTATCAACTACTCTATTGAAATTTTGAATGTGATTTTCTCAAATTCTATTTAACTTTTCTTTGCCATTTATTTGTGATTTATACATCTTCTTTATTTATTTCTTTATTTTATATTATCCATATTCTATACTTGATGGTAAGCCTTACACATAAACCCAATCTTGGAAATTTTCTGCAAAAGGCATTTTGCATCTCATAACTAACGAATATGGACCTAGTTCATTGATAGATTGTGTAGAATTTTTTATATATTTAGGTATCACAGCCTAAGGACTACCAATATTTTCTAGTGATTTTCAATAGTTTTCCTTAACAATGTCTTGAACTGCTTTCCTAGGTCGAACATATCCTAAAAGATCAACTACTTGGCTTATATATAACCACAGCTTGTTCTTATAATAAACACTTGTTACTAAATGCAATCATGTGGTTAATTAGACTCCATTTAAGGGAAAAACATTTATTAGTTTTTCAATTGCTTAGATTCAAAAATTAATGTATATAATCTAGATTCAGTCTAACGACAGATTTAGCTGTTTGTGCTTCATTAATAAAATTGATATCTGAATCTAGGTGTAGCTGTTGGCTTAGTAATCATTACATTGTCCTAAAATTTGTTTAAAATTGTAAGGTCCCTATTCTAGACCCTAGAAAATATGCAGAGAAAAGTTAAAATATCATTTGTATCTTCTATTTGCTTTAGCGTAATTTCATGTGTTGGTTTTTCAGCTCCTGCCGTCACTGTCTCTGAATTTCCATAATGAATAAAACACAAAATTAAATTTTTTTCTTATTTTTTACATAGTCAAAGCTCAGAGATCCTGGAATTTGTTCAGATTTGAAGTGGTTAAACTATTATAAATCTATATCATTGCAGAGATAATATATGGCGAGCATAAATAGTGTGAAAGTAAACAGATTAAAAGCTAGACCAAAATAATTCGGACTTATGGGCTATTCAAAATTGAGAAAACAACTACTTTTTGAACTTATAAATGGTAATATTAACAAGCCCAAATTTAGTGCATCCCAGCATTATGAGTTGCATCAGCTATAAAGCTACAGAAGGACAATTTATTCAGATAATTCAACTTATGTATAAAAAATTATATTTTCAACAATTGTATTAACTTTATTTACCAAATGGGACATACAGAAATATAATTGTTGATCATATTAAAAAGGGAGGTACGTTTTTGGATTTGAATGAGAAGAATGAATTTTGAGATTTTATAATACACCAAAAAATTTATGAGTGGCTTTAATAATAAATTACATTGGGAATATATACCAACAATATGTGAAATATGTGAGAGTTTTATAAGAGAATTTCAAGATTAATAAAATTGGAATAATATATCAAGACATCAAAAATAATTTGATGATTTTATGAGAGAATTTCAAGATAAACAGAATTGGAATTGTATACCTGCATTCAGAAAAATTATCTGAAGATTTTATGATAGCATTTGAAGATAAAACAAATTGGAAATAAATATCATATACACAAGTACTGTCTGACGATTTCATTAAAGAATTTAAGGGGTAGTTAAATTGGGAAGAAATATCATGCAATCAAAAATTGAGCGACGATTTTGTGAGAGACTTTCAAGATAAATTAAATTGGAATGCTATATTATCTTTAAAAAATTATCTGAGAGTTTTATACAAGAGTTTCAGGATACATTAATTGGGAATTCGTATGACATGATCAAAAAGAGACAAAGAGACTGAAGAACAGTTAGAGATTTAGTAGCTGATACTGCATTTGCAAACACATTACAAAATATAGATTTTGAAAATAATATAAACTCAATAGAACATTATCATTTCTTACAGTTGGTAAAACCGAAAAGTAAAAAAATTTTAAGACAATATAAGCATCCATCATGTATTGAGGAAAATTCTAAGCCTTTTTTGTGTGTATCAAATGTAGACAAATAGAAATATTGTGGAATTTATGTCAGAGACTGAATACTATAGGTTTAAAATGAAAGAAAGCTAATTAAAAAATTTAAGATAGGTAAATAAAGTATTTTATTAAGAATGGGTGACATTAAAACAGACAGGTTAAGATGGACTAGAAACAGATTCACTGATTGGCATCTAGGAATTAAAGGATATGTTCCATTGAGAGGATTGTCTTAATCGAATTACCAGACAAAATAAAAAATTAAACACCATATATTAATGTAAAATATAAAGATCAAAAATATTTTCTGTGGGCTATGATATCTGCTTTACATCCTGCAGAGAAAAATTCAGGAAGAGTCATGCAATATGAGTCATGAAATATAAGAATGTTGGTCTTCATCTTGATAAGAAACTTGACAATTTTGAGTTTCCTGTAGTGGTTGATGATACTCCAAAAACTGAAAATGAAATGAGTGTATCTATCACAGTTTTTTCATTTTATGAGAACTATCAAGTGTATTCGCAAAAAATTATGAAATGTATTAAAGAGAAGAATGTAGATCTCCTTTATTTCGAGGAAGGTAATAACTCACACTACTGTTCTATAAAAATTTATCCTGTTCTGCTTTGACTCAATGAAGCAAAATAAGTAAATAAGGAAAATAATACATATAGTATAAAATATAAGTAAGTGATAGGTAAAATAAGTGACATTTTGGTTATATATACTCACTCCATTTCACTAGTAAAGAAAAGTTAGATAATCACACATCAAGCAGTTTCATTAACAAACCATTAAAAGTAGAAATGCTTGAAAAGGTTCCTATGTAAGTTTCAAAAATTGTCAACATATGCAGAAGGTTCAATTCGTTATTTATGCTGATTCTGAAAGTTAACTACTGACAAAGGACAACTGTCAACTGAATCCAGAAAATTAATTTACAGTGAAGTATGACAAACACGAACCCATTGTAAATGGACACTATAGAGATCCTGTTGTTTATAGAGGAAAAATTCCATTAAAAATTTATTGAATGAAAAAAAGGGTGAATAATTTGAAATAATTTATTTTGAAATTGAAAAATGATATCATTAACTTCTGAAGAACAGTCAGATCCATAATGGTATTATACTGCACCATGATTATCTTGGAATGTAATTTTGAAAATTACTGTGCAACCACTTGATTTACTGCATGGTTAAGTTATGGTTTTAATGGTTGGAAAGGGAATAAAAGGTTGAATATCACAGTGTTCAAAAAAATACATTAAAGCAAACAATAAATATATGAAGGATTTTGATAGTAAAAATGTATCTAACTATCCAGCATAATTAGGTGTGAATAATTTATATGGCTATGCTATGAGTCAATATTTGTCAGTTGTTGCATTTGAATGGGAAGAACCAGGGGCAACAGGAACAGCCTTAGGGCTGTTCCCTAATAATTTTTGTTGAATAAAAATAAGGGAAATATCAGATCCTGCTAAAATTACATATATTTTTGAGGTATATTTAGAATATCCAAAGGAATTACATGATTTACATGAAGTGTTACCATTAGCACCTCAACATAAAAATGAGCCTGGAACTAAAGATAAGAAGAAGTTGTCTCTTCTGAATTATAAAAGGGAATATGTATTTCATTATAGTAATCTTAAGCAGTATTTATCATTAAGAATATGATTAACAAAAGTACATAGTTTTTAAATTTTAACTCATCTGATTGGTAGAAGAAGTGTATGTATTTAAATACAGAAATGAGAACTTAATCAAAAAATCATTTTAAAAAGATGTCTATAAACTTATGAATAGTTCAGTCTTTGGCAAGACAATGGAAATGGTAACAAACAGAATAGATATAAAATTAGTGTCAGATGGAGAAGAATGTGATACAATAACAGCAAAGCCAAACTTTAAAGCAAGAACTATGTTTAATGAAAATCTTGCTGCTATTCATATGAATGACACAAGAATTACCTTTCAATAAGCTATCTATGGTGGTATCAGTAGACTTGATTTATTAAAATTAGTCACAGATGATTTTCACTGTAGAATAATGAAAAAGAGATATGGACAAAATATTGAATTGTGAAATCGAGATAGAATCAGTTATAACCAAAACATACTAACTGAAGATTTGTATGAAGATATGAAATGGATGACTGATACATTTGATACTAGTCATTACCCTAAAAATAATATTTAATGTATCCCAAAGCTAACAAGAAAGTTGTAGCAAAAGTGAAAGGTGAATACAATGCTAAAATAACTGAATAATTTTGTAGTTTGAGAGCACAAATGTGTGCTTATAAATTTGGTAATAAAATGGAGAGAAATCTAAAGGAATTAAGAAATGTATTGTCAAAAGTAGAATAAGTTTGGAAGATTATAAAGATGGTTTGATTAACAGTAGAGAAAAGTACAAAAGAATTAATATGTTTGGAACTGAGAAACACGAAATACATACAGTTGAAATAAACAAGAAAGCATTGAGCCCTCATGATGACAAAATATATGTTTTGGAAAATAAAACACACATTACCATAAAGACATTACAAATTTTAAAAAATGTAATTAAATGTTTACATAAATGGTGGCTATAATCAAATAGCTCAACAATGCAAGTGCCTCAAAAAAGATTAAAAATGTAACTGAGTTAGAGATAAATGTTTTTATGAAGTCTGTTCAATAAAGAAAGATCATAATGTTTTAAGGTCATAATTTCTCGCACTAAAATTTAATCTTATGATATTCTGTTAGCTGATACTGGAATGTCTCAGATAGATTATATAATGGTAAGACACAGAATCAGGCACCATGTTTTAAATTAAAAGACATTTCCAGGGGCAGATGTGGACTCTGACCACAATCTATTGGTTGTGAACTGTAGATTCAAACCAAAGAAACTGCAAAAATGTGGGATCTGGATAAATGGAAAGAACCAGAGGTCCTAGAGAGCTTCAGGGAGAGCATTAAGGAACGATTGACAAGAATGGGGGAGAGAAATACAGTAGAAGAAGTATGGGTAGCTTTGAGAGATGAAATAGTGAAGGCAGCAGAGGATCAAGTAGGTAAAAAAATGAGGGCTAGTAGAAATGCTTGGTAATAGAAGAGATATTGAAATTTATTGATGAAAGAATAAAATATAAAAATGCAGTAAATGAAGCAGACAAAAAGGAATACAAATGTTTCAAAAATGAAATCGACAGGAAGTGCAAAATGGCTAAGCAGGAATGGCTAGAGGACAAATGTAAGGATGAAGAGGCACATATCACTAGGAAAACTAAAGAGACTTTGGAGAAAAGAAAACAACTTGCATGAATGTCAAGAGCTTGTATGGAAACCCAGTTCTATGCAAAGAAGGGAAAGCAGATAGGTGGAAGGAGTATATAAAGGGTCAATACAATGGCGATGTTCTTGAGGACAATATTATGGAAATGGGAGAGAATGTTGATGAAAATTAAATATGGGATATGATACTTTGTGATGAGTTTGACAGAGCACTGAAAGACCTAAGTCGAAACAAAGCACAAGCAGTAGACAACATTCCATTAGAACTACTGACAACCTTGGAAGAGCCAGGCCTAACAAAACTCTACCATCTAGTGAGCAAGATGTATGAGACAGGCGAAATAGCCTCAGACTTCTAGAAGAATATAGTAATTCCAATCCCAAAGAAAGCAGATGTTGGCAGATGTGAAAATTACCAAGCTATCAGTTTAACATGCCATGGCTGCAAAATAATAACGCGAATTCTTTACAGACGAATGGAAAGCAGACCTCAGGGAAGATCAGTTTATATTCCATAGGAATGATGGAACACGTGAAGCAATACTGACCTTACGACTTACCTTAGAAAATAGCTTAAGGAAAGGCAAAATTACGTTTCTAGCATTTGTAGGCTTAGAGAAAGCTTTTGACAATGTTGACTGGAATACTCTCAGTCAATTTCTGAAGGTGTCAGGCGTAAAATACAGGGAGCGAAAGGGTATTTACAATTTGTACAGAAACCAGATGGCAGTTATAAGAGTGGAGGGGCAGGAAAGGAAAGCACTGTTTGGGAATGGAGTGAGACGGGGTTGTAGCCTATCTCCGATGTTATTGAGCAAGCAGTAAAGGAAACAAAAGAAAAGTTCGGAATGGGTATTAAAATCCATGGAGAAGAAATAAAAACTTTGAGGTTCACCGATGACATTGTAATTCTGTCAGAGACAGCAAAGGACCTGGAAGAGCAGTTGAACAGAATGGACAGTGTCTTGAAAGTAGGATATAAGATGAACATCAAAAGAACCAAAACTAGGATAATGGAATGTAGTCGAATTAAACCGGGTGATGCAGAGGGAATTAGATTAGGAAATGAGAGGCTTAAAATATTGAATGAGTTTTGCTATTTGGGGTGCAAAATAACTGAGGATGGTACAAGTAGAGAGGATATAAAATGTAAACTGGAAATTGCAAGGAAAACGTTTCTGAAGAAGAGATATTTGTTAACACCCAGTATAGATTTAAGTGTCAGGAAGTCGTTTCTGAAAGTATTTGTATGGAGTACAGCCATGTATGGAAGTGAAACATGAACGACAAATAGTTTGGACATGAAGAGAATGGAAGCTTTCTAAATGTGGTGCTACAGAAGAATGCTGATGATTAGACGGCATTGAATAGAATTGGAGAGAAGCGAAACATGCGG
Organism: Schistocerca piceifrons; assembly: GCF_021461385.2. Lineage (NCBI taxonomy): Eukaryota > Metazoa > Arthropoda > Insecta > Orthoptera > Acrididae > Schistocerca > Schistocerca piceifrons. Next base: position 1,070,574,324 of record NC_060139.1, read on the forward strand.
CACAGCATGACTAGGAGAAGGAATCGGTTGGTGGAGCATACTCTATGGCATCAAGGGCTCACCAGTTTAGTATTGGAGGGTAGCGTGGAGGGTAAAAATCGTAGAGGGAGACCAAGAGATGAATACACTAAACAGATTCAGAAGGATTTAGGTTGCAGTTGGTACTGGGAGATGAAGAAGCTTGCACAGGATAGAGTAGCATGGAGAGCTGCACCACACCAGGACTGAAGACCACAACAACAACATTCTGTTAGCTTAATGCTCAACAAACAGGCCATAGTAGTTTCATTGTTGGGACTCCTGGTTCCTGCCTGTGAGAGGCAGGCAACTTCAGACATGTTCAGTACCGCCTACCGCTACAATGTAGGTAACACATGAAGAACAATATACGGCTTTGAAATTCTGCTATCGTCTCAAAAAGTCTTCAGCTGAGGTATATAAGGTATATACAATGTTATAGGAGGCCTATGGAGAGTCTGTGCTTCCCTACAGTACAGCTCAAAGGTGGTCTAAATTGTTTAAAGAGGGGAGACAATCAATTTTAAACGAAGGTGGACCCAGTGCTCCAGTTACTGCTCTTACAGATGAAAACATCATCTCTGCCGCTGTCATTGTGAGAGAGGATCGATTAATTACCTTAAAAACACTTTCTGAAATACTGAACATTTCATTGCGTGCCCCCCACACGTTGGTGACAGAAAAATTACTAATGACACATGTTTGTGTGCAATGGGTTCCAAGACTGTTGATTCCCGAACAAAAGGACATTCGACTGCAGGTCAGCATGCCATTACAGTTGATGTTAGAGGAAGACCCAGAGTTTCTTCCAAATACAATTAATGCTGATGAAACTTGGCTACTTTTGTTTGATTCCTGAGAGCAAACAGCGAAGCTCAGACTAGATATGTCCTTCGTAACCAACCCCCAAAGTAGTGGTGGCTTCTGTTGGGGAAGTTATGGTCATCTTATTCTTTGATGTTCGTGGAATGGTTTATCAGCATGTTGTACCTGCACACACATCAGTAACAGGACAATACTACAGGGATGTGCTGAAGACATTGCAGGTCCATATCAGGCACAAAAGACTACATTTCTGTGAAGTAGGCTAGATGCTGCACCATGATAATGTGGGCAGCATGTTGCTAACGTTGTTGTTGAAGGTTTTGTTAAAATCAACACGAAGTGCATCCCTGTAGGGAGGGTGACTCCCTATTGTACAGAAATAGCCACATGTGACATTTTTCTGTTCTGTAACATGAAGAAACACATCTCTGAGCGGCACTATCTGTCATCAGAAGCAGTGGTGAAGGCTGTGGGGACGATTTGGAGCACCTCTCAAAAAATGGTTTCGAGCATGTATCTGAAGACTGGCAAAAACGCTGGGACTAGTGCATCGCGTTCATGGGATCTACTTTGTAAAGGACCATCAAAATTAATTGAAAATGAACAGACAAAAACGAAATATATATGAATGATGAAGCTTATAAATAGAAATAATGAATTTCATGATATTGAATTCGCCATGTGAAAATTATTCTGAAACAAGGGGATCACTGTATTTCATTTTAATAAATTCAATTTTATAATTTTTTAAACATTAACATAGTCTTTCTTTTGGATAATATAATTCTCAGTATATTCATTTGGGTCCACTGGAAGTCATTCAAAAATGCAAAATAATTAGTAGATACTGTATTTGATTGTATGTTCAAAATTTTATGTTCAGCATGTTTACTTATGTTCACTTTTTATAAAAAATATTAAATTTATTTTTTATGGTCATCTTTTGTATGAGAAACTAATTAATTTGGAAACTGATAAAAGTGATATGAATAAAATGTTCATTTTCATTAACCTTTCTAAGTTATTTAATACATCAAGGTCATTCAATTATTTAAGAGACAAATCGGGCTGGGGAAAAAACTGTTCATTGTGAAAGTTTGGTACTTTTATGGCTTTAAGTTGGGATCACTGGGGTGAGCCGTGATCAGCTAATGTATCAACATTACTTTGTTTATAACCTCAAAAATACATTTCAAGATGGCGAGTGCGCTTGAAAAGTCCATATTACTTCAACAACGTTCTGTTATTCGTTTTTTAGTTGTTGAAGCGAGAAACCAGTTAATGTATGCTGTAGAATGTGTAAAGTTTATGATGAAGGTTGTATGAATAGTGCAAATTTTTGCATATCAGTAGTGCAGTTCAATATTCGTCGTGATTCAGTGACAGATGAACACCATTCTGGCCGACAAGTCGCAGTTTCAATTGCCTCACTTGAAAGTCAAATTGAAGATATTATTCGTGCCGATCGCCATGTGATTGTGGAAATGATGGTTGATAAGGTTCAAGTTAGTACTGGTACAGTTCACCACATTATGTGTAACAAGCTGAAGTATTGCAAAACACGTGCAAGACTGGTTCCAAAAGTGTTGATGCGACTACATAAGGAAGAAGTTTGAAAGTGTGCACAGAGCTAAAGGAAAGTTATCAAGGAGAAGGTAATCACTTCCTCAACAAACTTTTAACTTAACATGAAAGTGGAAGCAGACATACTCACCTGTCAAGAAAAAATTCAAAACCCAAGCATCAGCAGGAAAAGTCATGTTGACGGTGTTCTGGAATGCTGAAGGTCCAGTTTTGTGTGATTACCTTGAAGAGCAGTGTACAATGAACAGCCAATACTACTCAGATTTGCCTTTATACAAGGCAAAGCCAGTCATGAGAAAACACATCGTCGATCTCAGACGAAAGGTGCGATTCCCCAGCAAGATAATGCATGTCCTCATATTGCTCAAGTAGCCCTTGAAATCATCGACAAAATGGGCTGGGAAGTACTGCCTCATCCCCCTTACAGTCCTGATTTAGCACCTAGTGATTCCCATTTGTTTAGTAGACTGAAGGAGGTATTATGCGAGTAGAGGTTCCAGGAAAACGAGGACGTGAAAAAGTTTGTGGGAAATTGGTTCAAATATCATGATTAAGAGTTCTTTGCAGCCAGAATAAAAAAGCTTGTAGCCCCTTGGAAAAAGTGCATAAATTTTCAAGGGGATTATGTTGAAAAGTAGAAAAAGTATTGTTTTGTAAAAAGAAACGCTTTTTTCTGATGACCAGTTTGTGTCTTTTATTACTGAATGACCCACATCAAACAGACTTTTTTAAAATAAGTTGAGTGAGACCCGAGAATTGAATTATAGCAGATGGAAAGTTTTATCAGCTAGTGAAACAAGGTACAAGTGAGCTAGTTTACAAAACTGAGCTAGATCCTACACTTTCCATATACTTAGAGTGAAAAAAGAAAGAGAAAACAGTTCGTGATCCGTCCAGGATTCGATTCCACGTCCTTATTGTTAGCAAGTACACAATATACTGCTAGACTACCAAGCCCCACTTAAATTGTAGTCTAGAAAATGAGACCCACACTTTAAAATGTAATCCGAGCCACGTTCTGCTTCTGGTGAATGTCTACATCGTTGATGAGTGAGTACTAGGTTAAAAGATAGTGTAAATCTGTGATCTTGCCGGGATTCGATCCCGCAACTTTTCAGTTCGCAGGCATACGCTTAACCAGTAGATCACAAGGCCCAACTCAAATTCTGCTGAAGCTTCACCGCTGTGTGCGGTATCGCAACTGTACCTCCAGATGGCAATGGCGTTGTTTTCTCAGCAGCGGTGCTCTTTAATTCATCAAAATTCATTTCAGCCAATTTCCTCGAAATCTTTATAAATTACGTTCACAATACTTCCTAGTGAATCTCTCTGTCTAGAGACTAGCCCGAAACTACACACAGAAGCGAACAGGTAACTTCAATTGATATACATACAGAATAAGAGAAGAAAAGAAGATGAAGAAAATATATCATGTATTATGTCACCATAACTCAGTATCGATTATATTATGATATGAATTGTGTTCGTATGTTGTGGGTATTTTCATGAATGGCGGATGGCTGAAGTTCTGAATTAAATTGAAGTCGCAGTGTCCAGCTACAACATTCTGATTTGCAGTAATCTTTTGAACACAGGTCGTTTCGAAAGTGGCACGGATTCGTCCAAGTCTGCCGCCAGATCCTCCAGAACTAATGTTATTTGTGAGCGGCTGAACACAAGAAATAGACTCGGGTACAAATTAAAATTATGGCATAACTATCTGTAAGCGCAACAACAGAAGCATGTGAGGGTGTATATTATACGGTGACGGAAAAAAATCACAGCAATAAAAAGGAGTTTTGCGACATAAACGAAAGTTAGTAGACCTGTTTCTACAACCGAAAGGTTATTTGCATAAGAGTAGCAATAGTGTCGATACTATGAGGTTTGTGTTAAATACACGCTGTAACGATCGTGAGGGTTAGTCACCTTTGCAATTGGACGTGGTGAGTTGATGTTAGCCAAGAATACTTTAAGGCGACGAAGAGCCATTATAAAGACCTTGGTGAGTTTGAGCGAGGTCCTGTAAAAAGAGTACGAGCAACTGAATCTTGCTTCTGCGATACCGCAGGAAGTCTCTGTAGGAATGTAGCCACTGTATATGAGTGCTGGTAGCGGAAGTCACGAGGATGCATAGTAGAAAGAAGACCGCTCTCTGAACGCCCACATGGCACTACCGAGAGGGAAGACGATCACGTTCAGCGTGTGGCTCTGGTACATGATACTGCGTTTGCAGCAGCAATTAGAGCAGGAGTAGGCACCGCAGTGACACAACGAACTGTTACAAATCGGTTACTTCAGGGACATTTCCCAGCCAGAAGCTCTGTAGCGGGCATTCCACTGACCCCAAACCACCGTCGTGTGCGACGTCGGTGGTGTCAAGGAAGAACTTAGTGGAGCGCAGGGTGGAAGTACGTTGCGTCTTCTGATGAAAGCTGGTTCTGTCTCAGTAACGGTGATGGCCGTGTGTTGGATAGAAAGAGGCCATCTGAGGGCATACAATCAACTTATCTGCGTGATAGACACAGTTCACCAACACTTGGAGTTATGGTCTAGAGTGCGATTTCGTATCATAGCAGGAGACTTCTCCTGGTTATCCGACGCACACTGACTGAAAATCTGCAAGTCAGTCCAGTGATACGATCTCTTGTCTGTCATTCATGACCAGCATTTCAAAGGGGCGTTTTTCATCAGGATAACGCTCGCACACAACCAATGTTGCAATCCAAATCAATCTGCATAGTGTCGGCATGTTGGTTTGGCCTGGTCACCAGATTGGTCTCAAATCGAGCACATATGCGACATCATCGTACGACAACTCCAGTTTGATCCACAACCAGTGTTAACGATCCCTATATTGACCGACAGAGTGCAACAGACATGGAACCCCATCCCACAAACTGACATCCGGTACCTGTACGACACTATGCATACACATTTGCATACTTGCATTCACCAATCTGGATGTTGCATCTGTGATTAATGTTCCAGCACTTCACTTTTGCAATGGCTTTTCGCACCTTTACACGAACCTGTGATCTTGCAATGTTAATCAAATAAATAGGTTACGTAGACAAAATATTCTCGAGATTTCATTACTCCACATCATCAACATATATACAGCCAACCGGTTGCACAATCTGAATGTGAAAACCTTGGCGAAGATTCAGTACCACTAAGGATATGTCCTGCAGACCTCATGTAATAGATTTTACTGTTTCCACGGAAGACTTTATATTTACCACTGTCTTCAGCTCCTTAGCTCATCATTTTTCAGTTTTAACTTCATATAATTTATGTGACCTCAAAAAGGGCTCTGAGCACTATGGGACTTAACATCTGAGGTCATCAGTCCCCTAGAACCTAGAACTACTAAAACCTGACTAACTTAAGGACATCACACACATCCATGCCCGAGCCAGGATTCAAACCTGTGACCATAGCGGTCGCACGGGTCCAGACTGAAGCGCCTAGAACCGCTATTTTTGTCTTTTGCATTTTGTTTCTTGTAGTTGATTGTGTTTGGTCGCAGTGGACGTCACATGACATCCGCTGAAGTTGGTTGTTTATCCCTTCACTCAGTTTTTTTTTTTTTTATTACAGAGAGCACCCAGTTCGCTGACCGAGCATGCTGAGCTACCATGCTGCCCTCGGCCACATCGGCCGGCCTTATGTGACTTCCTTCTGAAGAAGATACACTTTGTGCTGTCGAAACCTGGTCAAGTTTTTTACATTAAACTTATGTAGCCGGTTGGGTATATACGAGGGTTATTCCAAAAGTAAGGTCCGATCGGTGGCGACATGGAAACGACTATGAAAATCCGATAAAGCTTTACACAGATGTGTTGGGTAGTGTCTCTAGTATAACCCCAGTTAGCATCACGTCGCTCTTCTCATTTCTGAGCTCGCAGTGAGTGCGTAAAGATGTCTAGAAAATAGTGTCTGCCGCCAAGTACGAGGGCCTGGTGAGAAATTTCGCCTGAAGCTATGCAACTAACATTACATAACTGTCGTGCTGTTTCGTCTTCACGACAATTCTCAGCCGCATTCTGCAGGGGCAATGAAGATGCTCCTGCATCGTTTTCAAATGGAAATGTGAGATTACCCACAATACAGTCCGCAATTGTCTCCCCCTGAGTTTCATCTCTGGTCACATGAACCGCTGTCTTTGAAGACAACATTTTGACACAGACAACGAGGTGTAGGCCAGCGTGGAGAATTGGCGGAAAGCACTGGCGGCTGCCTTCTATGATGAGGCTATTGAAAAGTTGGTACAACGCTATGACAAAAGTCTAAGTCAGAACGGCGACTACGTAGAGAAGTAGCTGAAAGGTGTAGCTAATTGTTACAAGTAAAACATTTCTGATGTTCACTGTGGTTTCAATTTGGCAATCAATCGGACCTTACTTTTGGAATAACCCTCGTACTTTATATATTGAAAATTTATTTACGGTTGCAGCCGTCAGCTATGTTCAAAGTTGTGGTAACCTACATTAATTATTTTCGTCGTTGCGTCTTTTTCTCGTCAGTGCAGGAGCATGTTGCAAATCAGTCGGGCTGATGAATTAAGAAAAGAGGAGTTTGAGAGCTAAACTGGCAACAAAAAGAATATGTGGGAAACACTAGCTACAAGAAGGCGTAATTTCTGTTCTGAGATGAAGAGGTAGGCACAAGTGCTATGTCAAAGCTGGTGGTGCACTGAAGAACGAAATAATGATACGATAGAAACCTACTTTCTGAATCAGGTTACTATCATACGCTTTTTGATGTCCAGCTGATAAAAAGCAACCGCCTGGTCTGCCGTCGCAGTCGGACACAGCGCCAGAGCCGGTGGCGCGCGCTCTCCCGGCCCTCCTGGGTCAGCCTAATTACGGCAGCTCGACCCGACTCGGCCCTGCTCGGCTGGATTCGTAGCCGGAGAATGGCGAGGATTAATCACACCGCAGGGCGAGAGTGGCACCGCACGGCCTTACTGCCGGGGGGGGGGGGAGGAAGGGGAATCCCCGCGAGAGACCACTTTTCCCCGCCGGCGGATCCCCGCGGAAATTACTCTAATTCACGGGGACGGCGCTCCCATTCACAGCCAAGTGCCGCAGTTTGCACAGTTGGTCCGCTGTGGCGGATGTTGTCCGAGTTTCTAAGAACGACGAAAGGGCAGCTGGAGTGCCCGTAGCAGCTCCTCTTGGGACGCTCTTTCGGATGAAACCCCACTGAAGGGCCCAATGTCTGAAGATATCCCTTACGTTACTGAACTGAGAATACACACTGATCAGCCAGAACACTGTGACCACCTACCTAATAGCCAGTAAGCCCAGTTTTGGCGCAGATAACAGCGGCGATGCTTTGTGGCATGGAAGCAATGAGGCCTTGGTGGGTCGCTGGAGGGAGTTGACACCACGTCTGCACATTCACATCATCTAATTTCCATAAATTCCAGGGAAGGGGTGTCATGATCTCTGACGCCACTTTCAGTCACATCTCAGATCTGGCATGATGGGTGGCCAGCACATCAACTCGAACTCGCAACTGTGTTCCTCGAACCACTCCATCACACTCCTGGCCTTGTTATATGGCTCATTATCTTGCTGAAAAATGTCACTGCTGTCGGGAAACATGATCGCCATGAAGGGGTGTATGTAGTCTGCAGCCAGTGTACGACAATCTTTTTCAGTCATGGCGCCTTGCACGAGCTCCACTGGACCCATGGAACACACGTGAATGTTCCCTGGAGCACAATGTAGCCGCCAGCTGATCTCCGTCCTGCAGCACAGGTGTCAAGGAGCTGTTACCCTGGAAGACGACAGTTTAGTGCCCTGCCGTCGACATGATGAAGAAAGTATTGGGATTCATCAGACGGTGATGTGCTCTGCCACTACTCCAACGTCCAGTCCTTATGGTCACAAACCCATTTCTGTCGTAGCTGCTGATGTCGTGGTGTTAACATTGGCACAAGCATGAGCCGTCGGCGGTGGAGGCCAAAAGTTAGGAGTTTTATGTGCACTGTGTGCTCAAATACTCTTGTATTCTGCCCAGCACTGTAGTCTGATATTTACCGCCTGTCTTGTTTTAACAACCTGCCGAGCCTACGACGTCCAACGTTTGTAACGAGGGGTGGATGGACAATCCACGACGTCTGCGTGTGGTTCCACCTTGATTTCACCATGTGTTGAAGACACTCACCACTACACTCAACGAACACCCAGCAACTCGTGCAATTTCTTAAGTGCTTGCGCTATGCCTCCAGAACATCACAATCTTCCCTCAGTAAACGCAGATAGATCGCGCACCTTGTACACACAAACACCACGCTCGCTGATACTACATGTACCGTATGTGCACCGTACGTGACCAGCACCCAGGTGACACTGCTATCGCTTATTTTGGTTTCTATCTGTAGTAGGTTGGTGGTTATAATGTTCTGGCTGATTAGTGGATGATCGGATGTAGGAATTGTGGATCTCCGGTGAGTAGGTGCACTGAAGCAGTTGGTTTCGACGAGAGCCACCATCGATATGAGAGTATGAAGTACAGTAGCAGCAGCACTACTGTTTGTACAGCCTAACTCAGACGAATGCTGGGAGGAAAGAAATTATACTTCAGCCAGCCGTAGAATGAGGGATACTGAGCCTGAGGGTTTCGCGAGAGTTCCACTCATGAGGCAGACTTCCTGGATCTGCAACGATTAGAACCGATATTGACAGGAATATAAAGATTTTCTGATTGGCAGGATCTATAGGTACCCACCCTCATGCTATATACCCCACGTCACTATCCATAACTTCCACCTCTCGTTTTTTCACTCCATTTCCAGCACCCCCCTCTCTCTGTCTACTTCCTCCACCTCCAATCTGTGTCCATCTCCTCCTGCCCCTCTCTCTGTCCATCTCATCCTTTCCCCTCCTCTGCCCATCTTCTTCTCTTTCCTTTCTCTGTACGTTTCCTCCACATCTGTTCATCTCCAACTCCTCCATTTTTTTCTGTCTGTCTTTCTCTTATCCAGTCTATTACCATCTTCTCCTCTTTCCTTTCTCTGTGCATCTCCTCCTCTCCCCTCTCGTTCTACATTTCCCCCTCCCCTATCTCTGACGATCTCCTCCTATCAGTGCCTATCTCCTCCTTCCCCCTCGTTGTCTGTTCTTCACCTTGTTCTTCCTTCTCTCTCAACGTTATCACATTCGAACCCAGAAGAAGGAAGGTGTTTCTTGCCACTACAGTATTTCTTTCCAGATTTTAACTAAAATGTGTACCAAATTTGATTGAACTCGTCTGTTTTGGACGACTTTTATACCCCTGAAATTCCTCACATACGCACATGTAAAATATATTTCATACATATTGGTTCAAGAATCATGAAGGAATGTTGTATAAATGGAAGAAGCCTGGAGATACTGGAAAGTCTCAGATATATTATATAATGGTAAGACAGAGATTCAGGAACCAGGTTTTAAATTGTAAAACATATCAAGGGGCAGGTGTGGACTCTGATCGCAATCTGTTGGTTATGAACTGTAGATTAAAACGGAAGAAACGGCAAAAAGGTGGGAATTTGAGGAGAAGGGACCTGGATAAACTGAAAGAACCAGAGATTGTAGAGAGTTCCAGGGAGAGCATTAGGGAATCATTGACAAGAATGGAGGAAAGAAAAACAGCAGAAGAAGAATAGGTAGCTTCGAGAGATGAAATAGTGAATGCAGCAGAGGATCAAGTAGGTAAAAAGATGAGGGCCAACAGAAATCCTTGGGTCACAGAAGAGATATTCAATTTCATTGATGAAAGGAGAAAATACAATAATGCAGTAAAAGAAGCAGGCCAAAAGGAATACAAACGTCTCAAAAATGAGATCGACAAGAAGTGCAAAATGGCTAAGCAGGAATGGCTAGGGGACAAATGTAAGGATGTAGAGGTGCATATCACTAGGGGTAAGATAGACACTGCCCACAGGAAAATTAAAGAGACCTTTGGAGAAAAGAGAACCACTTGCATGAATATCAAGAGCTCAGATGGAAACCCAGTTCTAGGCAACGATGGGGAAGCAGAAATGTGGAAGGAGTATACAGAGGGTCTATACAAGGGCGTTGTTCTTGAGGAGAATATTATGGAAATGGAAGAGAATGTAGATCAAGATGAAATAGGAGATATGATAGTGTGTGAAGAGTTTGACAGAGCACTGAAAGACCTAAGTCGAAACAAGGCCCGTGGAGTAGACAACATTCCATTAGAACTACTGACAGCCTTGGGAGAGCCAGGTCTAACAAAACTCTGCCATTTTGTGAGGATGATGTATGAGACAGGCGAAATACCCAGACTTCAAGAAGAATATAAAAATTCCAATCCCAAGGAATGCAGGTATTGACAGATGTGAATATTACCGAAGTATCAGTTTAATAAGCCACGGTTCCGTAATACTAACACGAATTCTTTACAGACGAATGGAAAAACTGGTAGAAGCCAACCTCGGAGAAGATCTGTTTGGATTCCGTAGAAATGATGGAACATGTGACGCAATACTGACCCCACGACTTATCTTACAAAATAGATTAAGGAAAGGCAAACCTACGTTTCTAGCATTTGTAGACTTAGAGAAAGCTTTTGACAATGTTAATTGGAGCACTCTCTTTCAAATTCTGAAGGTGGCATAGGTAAAATACAGGGAGCGAAAGGCTCTTTACAATTTGTACAGAAACCAGATGGCAGTTATAAGAGTCGAGGGGAATGAAAGGGAATCAGTGGTTGGGAAGGAAGTGAGACAGAGTTGTAGCCTATCCCCGATGTTTTTCATTCTCTATATTGAACAAGCATGAAATGAAACAAAAGAAAAATTCGGAGTAGTAATTAAAATCCATGAAGAAGAAATAAAAATTTTGAAGTTCGCCGATGACATAGTAATTCTATCAGAGACAGCAAAGGACCTGGAAGAACAGATGAAATTCAATGGACACTGTCTTGAAAGGAGGATATAAGATGAACATCAACAAAAGCAAGACGAGGATCGGGTGATGCTGTGGGAATTAGATTAGGAAATGAGACGCTTAAAGTAGCAAATGAGTTTTGCTATTTCGAGAGCAAAATAACTGATGATGGTCGAAGTAGAGAGGATATAAAATGTGGACTGGCAATGGCGAAGAAGGCGTTTCTAAAGAAGTGAAATTTGTTAACATTGAGTATAGACTTAAGTGTCAGGAAATCGTTTCTGAAAGTATTTGTATGGAGTGTAGCCATGCATGGAATGAAACATGGACGATAAATAGTTTGGACAAGAAGGTAAGAGAAGCTTCCAAATGTGGCGCTACGGAAGAATACTGAAGATTAGATCGGTAGATCACATAACTAATGAGGAGGTATAGGTTTGAATTGAAGAAAAATTTGTTGCACAACTTGAGTAGAAGAAGGAGTAGGTCTGTGGGGCATATTATGAGGCATCAAGGGATTACCAATTTAGTATTGGAGGGCAGCGTGGAGGGTTGGTTGGTTGGCTGGTTGTTTCGGGGAAGGAGACCAGACAGCGAGGTCATCGGTCTCATCGGATTAGGAAAGGACGGGGAAGGTAGTCGGCCGTGCCCGTTGAAAGGAACCATCCCCGCATTTGCCTGGAGCGATTTAGGGAAATCACAGCGTGGAGGGTAAAAATCGTAGAGGGAGAACAAGAGATGAATGCACTAAACAGATTTAGAAGGATGTAGGTTGCATAAGGTACTGGGAGAAGAAGAAGCTTGCACAGGATAGAGCAGCATGGAGACCTGCATCAAACTAGACTCTGGACTGAAGACCACAACAACAACAACAACAACAACTACAACAACAACAACATATTTAACATATTACATGCGTATTTCTATACATATTTCACCTGCATGTCTAGAGATTATTGCGTCCCGCTGTTTCATAATGTTTATGGAGCCGTATCTTCTGAGCTATGAATTGTTTATTGATTTAACTAGGCTAGTATATCCATTGATATATCTGCCTACTACACTCCTGGAAATGGAAAAAAGAACACATTGACACCGGTGTGTCAGACCCACCATACTTGCTCCGGACACTGCGAGAGGGCTGTACAAGCAATGATCACACGCACGGCACAGCGGACACACCAGGAACCGCGGTGTTGGCCGTCGAATGGCGCTAGCTGCGCAGCATTTGTGCACCGCCGTCGTCAGTGTCAGCCAGTTTGCCGTGGCATACGGAGCTCCATCGCAGTCTTTAACACTGGTAGCATGCCGCGACAGCGTGGACGTGAACCGTATGTGCAGTTGACGGACTTTGAGCGAGGGCGTATAGTGGGCATGCGGGAGGCCGGGTGGACGTACCGCCGAATTGCTCAACACGTGGGGCGTGAGGTCTCCACAGTACATCGATGTTGTCGCCAGTGGTCGGCGGAAGGTGCACGTGCCCGTCGACCTGGGACTGGACCGCAGCGACGCACGGATGCACGCCAAGACCGTAGGATCCTACGCAGTGCCGTAGGGGACCGCACCGCCACATCCCAGCAAATTAGGGACACTGTTGCTCCTGGGGTATCGGCGAGGACCATTCGCAACCGTCTCCATGAAGCTGGGCTACGGGCCCACACACCGTTAGGCCGTCTTCCGCTCACGCCCCAACATCGTGCAGCCCGCCTCCAGTGGTGTCGCGACAGGCGTGAATGGAGGACAAATGGAGACGTGTCGTCTTCAGCGATGAGAGTCGCTTCTGCCTTGGTGCCAATGATGGTCGTATGCGTTTTTGGCGCCGTGCAGGTGAGCGCCACAATCAGGACTGCATACGACCGATGCACACAGGGCCAACACCCGGCATCATGGTGTGGGGAGCGATCTCCTACACTGGCCGTACACCACTGGTGATCGTCGAGGGGACACTGAATAGTGCACGGTACATCCAAACCGTCATCGAACCCATCGTTCTACCATTCCTAGACCGGCAAGGGAACTTGCTGTTCCATCAGGACAATGCACGTCCGCGTGTATCCCGTGCCACCCAACGTGCTCTAGAAGGTGTAAGTCAACTACCCTGGCCAGCAAGATCTCCGGATCTGTCCCCCATTGAGCATGTTTGGGACTGGATGAAGCGTCGTCTCACGCGGTCTGCACGTCCAGCACGAACGCTGGTCCAACTGAGGCGCCAGGTGGAAACGGCATGGCAAGCCGTTCCACAGGACTACATCCAGCATCTCTACGATCGTCTCCATGGGAGAATAGCAGCCTGCATTGCTGCGAAAGGTGGATATACACTGTACTAGTGCCGACATTGTGCATGCTCTGTTGCCTGTGTCTATGTGCCTGTGGTTCTGTCAGTGTGATCATGTGATGTATCTGACCCCAGGAATGTGTCAATAAAGTTTCCCCTTCCTGGGACAATGAATTCACGGTGTTCTTATTTCAATTTCCAGGAGTGTATATATGCGAAATATGTTGTGAATAGAGTTTGCAGTAAAGAAGTTACAAATTAAAACGCCAAGAATTATGTTGCAATTTTTCACGCATATCAGTGTCTACGACGTCATATCTCCTTAATTATATCTCATACAATGACATTTTTTTTTCCAGGTACATTCAGCAGTATACAAGAAGTGTTGAAAATGGAGTCAGTGACAACAAAGTGAGAAATTTAAACGTTTTGCATGATGCGGTAATTTTTCATACACTCAGTGGCTATGATGTCGTATCTCCCGATCTAAGTGTTGCACAATAGTTTAATTTTTCTGGTACATCCAGTGGTATACATTAATACTGTCTGCAAAATATGTCACGACTAAGGTTATTAGGAAAGAAGCAATAAATTAAATTGTCAAGCTTCATATGGCAGTTTTACTGCATGAACAGCAAAAATCCAGTAAGCGACAAACTTTTATTTCTTTCATAATTTTGTGTGACTCCTTAAGGAGAAAACGTTTCGTAAAGATTTGAAATTGTAGGTAAGATTTGTTGCAAGTCTCTGAGGGCTCCCATTCTCTAATAATGGATAATGAAATTATGGCTATCCTCATATCATTGGCTACATTGTTCCCTCACTCCCACCCCACCCATTTGATACATGGATGGTTCTTACCCTCACGGTGACTCTTTCCAGACAGTAAATGATACGTATACCAAGTTTGGTTGAAATAGTTTTAATGGCCAAGCAGGAGATGTGGAACATACGTATGTACGTACACACATACATAGGTACATCAATTTTTATAATTTGTGTGGATTCCAGCTGCACCAGTTGACGCTTTTATAATTCTCTACAGATCATAATACAAGTTCTATGTTAAACATGGCGTTGGAAATGCTTCAGTGGCACGACTTTTCTTAGTAATAACAGATTAGGGATATCGGTGGAATAGAGATCAGAAACCGAGCGACTACGAGTCTATAGTTGAGAGTAGCATACATTAAAAATCAAGGTGCCACTTTTATTTCATTGCTGTACTGGCTCCCTCCCTTCATACCCGAGACAGTTCTGCGAGTATGACGAGACTGAGAAGTAATGGCGCTGCAAGTGCTTCCTGGTTTCCTACCCATCGACTCGTTCTATCCCACTCAAGCATAGAGGACTGTCAGGCTAGTCGTGACTTACTACAGATGCATACTAAACGATCTTGTTGTTTTGAAGTGGCTATGACAGGGAAAAAATGACCGACTGTCATGTTCAGGTTTCAGATAACCTCTAACGAAGCAACATTTTATTAAACTGTGGAAGGTATAAGACCAAAATGTGTGCGTCAGTGTATACAATTCAATGTACTCCATGAGAGGAATCGTGGTCCTGCCCAAGTTATGTAGTGTAGTCCACGCTTCAGACGAAAATCGTACAAACTACGTTCGATGAAATGTTGAATAGTGTGTTGCATTGATCAGTCTGAAAACATATAACGCCGTAGCTACTATCACCAAGAAGAAAAATAAATACCTTCTAGGATGTGGCAAAATTGTTGAGATTTCTCCTGGCTCATCCAGTACGTTTCATACAAGGCTTTTAGTTGTGTGCAAACACTGAAGTACTTAAAGCAGAGATGAAAAAAACAAAACAGCAGTAGTCCTTACACATGAAGATTCAACACGACCGCTACTATGTTTCTTGAGGACCCAAAGTTTGAGGCGAGTAACGATAAAATTTACGAGCCAAATCAAAAAATGACTACTCAGCCTGTTAGCACGATCCGTAATATCACAACACATTCGTACCTTAAAGACAGATTAATTCACACCATCTATGGATTTTTTCATTCGGTGTGTTCGGGCTACAAAATTGTGGAAGTGGTCGGCAATACAATGTACCTCCCAGTAACAGTCCAAACGTCACACCATCCCGAGCTGAACATCATAGCAAGAATAGGAATCTAGTGGATTTTCAGGGTGAGGATATTATAGTACCTCTTGATTTGAAGCAGCACCTTGGGTATAAAGTATAAATACGGCGCTCACGGTCATCGGAAAACCACTTTGCAACAGAAGAAGAATGGAATTACACACGAGAATTACGAGTTTCTTGAGTTGATAGGAATGAAACCTTATTGCGACGTTACTCATCGTAGTAACTCCTGTTAAATAAGACGGTCAAATCATTTGCAAAATATTTCTCTCAGTAATATTTTGCTTCGACCACTTTTAACAACAAAGAAGAGATAAGAACTCTTATTCAACATCAAAATAAGTAACCGAAACAACAGTTTTCTTTATTTCGAAGGGAAGATTTGTGACCACGAAGAAGGATGGAAACGCTCTACCGATAGCAACATTGCAATTTAATACACCTTTCTGTTTCAAGACGTAAGCTATGAACACAGTTGCATCAAACTCCCACAAGAAATGTTGGAATAACATCGACCCCCAAAATATATGTCTCTGCATCAACTTCAGTCCTGAATGCATTAGAAAGTGCAGGATGGTTCGTAGATGAATCGATAGATGGCCACTTTAGTGCCTGCATCCTACACAGAATGTTAATGGACTTCTTTGAAGGTAACAAATAAGTCATTATGAACGCTAATCAGGAGCTGCTTCTAGTTCGATACGCTACTGATTACATGTCATACGTTCAAGGAGGTTCAGAAGAATAGAGTAAAGTTACGTAGGATAAATATCAGCACCAAACAGAGAGAAAATTCATCTTTTGCATGTGTTGCACACACGTTCCCAGCTGGCTTTAAATTTCGATTCATGGGAAGTTTACATGTATCCAAACTTTCCAGGAACATCGAAACAGTAGTGAACGATTAATAAATCTGTTCAATTAGAAATGCCTCAATTTATTATTTTAGCGCTGCAAACAGACAGGAGGAGGAATCCAAAAAGTATTTGAGTGTATGTGACAACTATGAATTAATCAACACTAAAGTGCACCTAAATTCAGAGTATTTCCCTAATGATATGTCACTTCATGGCTGAAACAATGTTGGTCTATCGTATGATACGTATGCTAGGTTTGCTCTCCTTAGTATGAAAGTGATGAATTTCATTGTATGCTCACCTCTAATAAATTTTACGAATTAGCGCTCATAGCAGAAATTGATAGCCCCCAATCCAAACGATGTGGTGAAATGTGGACTGTAGATGTAGACATTGAATCTGAAATATGATAAAACTTCCCTCCAGACTACGCAGCATACGCGCAGACTCCGCACCATACGCGTTACTACTACACGACGGCTTCATAAACTACTCACCTTTCACCTCACAGGAATCATACAACGTCTAATACAAATGCGAAGTTATTGCAACACATCTAGCGTGTCTGTAAATGACTTCTCAGAGTGAAAATTTATTTGTGGATGTACAGGCGTTTTACGAAGAGTGTGGACAATTCGTGTTTAAAGATGATGTATTGCTGCATTCTCCAATACTGGACAACTATTAATGAAGTATTCCGCAATCGTTCACCCAAATCATTCAGTACAGTTGCAAGAACTCATCAAATAATCGCATGGCTGACTCGCCGACTTCACGCAAAGTTGTTGATTGCTCAGGAAGCTTCGTACGAAAATATGGCGCCATCATTCTAAACCTATGATCATAAAAACAGAATAGTTGGAATCAAATTAAAATGTAAGTATCAGTAATTATTGTTAATGATGGATGCGTAAGTCTCTGTTGTTTGAAATTGTTATCAAATGCAGATCTGAGTACGATATGTCCATGATCACCAGAGCCCAGACCATCAAACTGGTGTCCACCACCTGTGGCCCCGTTGGTCCATCCCAGACCGTAAACACTAGTGACCCCATTACTGACACCGTGTGTGGCAGCCCTGTCGCACAAGCCTGGAGTATCATATTGGAATCGGTCATCATAACAATGTTCTAGGTCTTGCTGCAGCAGCAGCAGCAGTCATATAACACAAACTGTTAATGAACACAAGGTAAACTGCGCAGCCACACTGAATTACTCCATAGCTACCGGTTCTTTCAGGGGAAGGATCTTGCAATCCTGCATTCGTAACACCAGTCTGGAGTATCGAGATACATACCTTCATACGCATGAAGGTGCTTGTCGAGAGGTGTAGGAAATGGAGTTCCCCGAAATCATTATTGCCCAGAGATGTCCTGCCGTCAGTTGCAAGGCATTTCTGGGACTCCTTCCCCAGAGAAGGTGATAATGATGTAGAGAAAGCTATTATTAAAATGTGAAATGAGGGGGAAGAATGACGTGATATTGCAGAGCGACTCAATTGTAGAGTGATACGGAGCATTTACCTTGAGTGTCATACTGAGCTGTTTTTCCGATATAGACGGAAGAAGGTCCAGTAATGTGCAGACAGCAGGTCCTGAGACTTCACATTGATATGAATGGCTTATTTCAATAGTGGTACAAGTCCACTACCTCCACTTTTCTGCCTATAATACCTCTGAAATTAATGGTCCAAACAAACAGAAAGAAAGGTTCATCTTTAGCAAGAAACCATATGCTTGAATATTTATGGTATCCCAACTGCAGATTTTTCATCACTCATTTAACTTTAGGACTCTGTATCTCAAAATGAACGAAAATGGACTTGTATCACTATTGAAATAAACCCTTCATATGTACTTGCACGTCCTTGATCCACTTACATTCCTCTTCCAAAAGAAGTATATAATAATGTGCAGAATGCCAAGAAGGATTATAAATGTTGCTTCACATTGTCGCTTCCGACTTGTGGTACAGATTACCCGAAAAATGCAAGGAACACCAGCGTGCACTAGACAAGAAAGAAAGTACGAAAGGAGGTGTAAAGCATAAAGTAGTCAGACCCCTCTCCTTTTCTAACCTAGGCAGCGTCCCAAACATGTAGCTTTATCAATCTTCACCGAATCTGAGAAGCACCGTTACTTGTGGATCAAAATCATATCCTACAGTTCTTCCCGTCAATTAAAAAAAAGAGGCAAGGTATTTTTGCTGCAGATGCCTCAGTTCTTTCATTAAGTGTAAGTGTTTAGAACGACACTTCCTCGAGTGAGGAATCGGTACCTGTGGAAATGAAAACCCAGTATGAAAGTGTATAAGAAAATGGTCCAAATGGCTCTAAGCCCTATGGGACTTAACATCTAGGGTCATCAGTCCCCTAGACTTAGAACTACTTAAACCTAACTAACCTAAGGACATCACACACATCCATGCCCAAGGTAACATTCGAACCTGCTACCGCATCAGCAGCTAAGTTCCGGACTGAAGCGCCTAGAACCGCTCTGCCACAGCTGCCGGCTAAAAGTTTATAGAGTTCAAGAATATCCACGAAGAGAGCTGTCGCTTCGTTGTATACAATGACTTTGAATGCTTACTGGTTTCTGTAGAGCATTGTCAAGGTGCTCCTACACCCTCTGTCACTTCTTTCAGAGAACAACACTTACCGTATGTAGAATGTATCAAGTTGTATACTCGTGTGACATTGGTCTCAATATTTTCGAATAATTTGTAGTTGAGGGTGACTTTCATTACTGAAACATCACATCAAAGGGCGCCGTCTTGTGTGTGAGTTCACGCAACTTCTCGTAAGAAGCGACTTGTTTTGAATTCCCTCTGCCCTCTCTACTTTCCACTTATAAATTTCGTGCTTCTTTATGTATTTATCAAGCACAACTCCTCGTTATAACATCTGTTTATAATAAACAATAATCATTTTAAAATGGAGAGGAACTAGGATTTCTGTGCGTCAGATAGAAGCTGATACAGCTTTACGTGGTCTTGGCATCAGTCACGCAGATTTTGGTTGTTGCCAAAGGGCAAAACTGTTCGGATGGGTGGAGGGGGTGGGGCACTTGTAGGAATCTAAGGGACATCCAGCACGTCCCAACATGGCCCCTAATGATTCCACCACTGCGGCCACTCCAGGTGGTGCCTGCGCTACCACTCACCCATAGTCGAGTCGGAGGTCGTTACAAGGAGTGGCATGTTGCGAAAGGCTTTCCAGAGGCAGACCGAATGGCGCCCTCAGTTCATCCGACGAACAGATTGTAAGTACTGTCTGCATCGGAGAAACATCCTGAGGCAGATCAATCGCTTTCTGTTTCAGGGAAAGCCCTTCGACTTGCAAGATCTGGACTGTCACAGAGTTCAACATTAGGTATGTAATGGGGCCCCTAAGGGATAAAGCTCCCGAGGAGGGTATGGAATCCAGTGTCCATTTTGCGTGCGTACCAGGAAGAGTCATTCAATACGTGGAGCAGGTGCTTCCAGATGCGATGTACAGCACAGAGTGGAGCCAAATTGAGGTGGTGGCTGATGTTGGTACTATAGACGCGTGTACTGAAGATTGAAAGACATTTTCTCTCGTTCCATGCAGCTAAATGAAGTGGTAAGGAAGTGGTAAGGATCCTGTAGCAACGTTGACAGGACCAACTGCAGACCTGGATAATGGGTTTTCGATTTTCGTTTAATGGGTTCGGAGTCCACTACACAGACGAAGCGTCCGAATGGGGTAGCGGGCTCTGCTGGAGGAGCGTGGGCGGTCTTTAGAGTTCGGAGATGTCGGAAAATTACAGAAAAGGCATCACTCTAAAAGCGTAAGGAGCAAACACAGGACGAGGATAGACCTAGCAACAGTCGGTATTGTAGTTGTAAACTGTCGGAACTGTGACGGGGAAAAATTAGAGCTCGAAGCACTAACTCAACAGAAAGCGCTGGACCTCAAATTGTTTTGTGTAGGAAAATTCGCTAAAACCAGACACAAGTTCAAGCAAAATTATAACCTTTCCTTATTGAGATAGGATAGATTACACCTAATTGGTACTGGAGTATTTATTACTGTCAGAAATAGTTTACCTTACAATAAAATGGTAGAAGATCGTTCCTGTGAGCTTGTGTAAGTACAGGTCACACTTGACAACCAGAATGAATTAAAAATTGATTCATTTTCCTGACCTGCTCCCCCCCTGACTCAGATGATGCAGTTCCCTAACTGCTCAAGGTCAACTAAAATCATAGTTCAAATACGCATCCATTAATACGACTATTGTACGTGACGACTCGAATCTATCTTTGTTCTGATGGAGAAAATATATCTTTAATGTCGGAGGTAGGCATCTAATGTCATCCGAAGGCGTACCGGAATCTCCCTTAAAAAATTATATTGAGCAGTTATTTCAGGAATCCACGTGAAACGTAAATGGTTGCGAAATCACACCTGATCTCTCAGCAACAAATGGAAGTCAGAAAATAGGGAGCACCATTAAATATTCGAGGATTAGTGAGCAGAAGGTCACCGTAAAATCCAGAAACCCACCAAAAACAAACGCAGAATACGTCTATTTAAAAAAGCGCTTGACCCCGTTCTAAGAGAGATTATGCACTACTTCCTATCGGACTATGTAAGCGCAGACCAGATGTGATTTGGATTCAAAGAAATTGTATCGACAGCAGTTGACACATTTACACCAAAAAATTAATAAGAGGTGGTACTGATACCTCATTGTGCACAAAACAAGTCAGTACACTGTTCCAAAAGCATAAAATCAAGCAAAATTTAAAAGAACGCTAAACCCTCAAGATTGGCACAGTTTTACAGATCTACGAAATTTGCCGTGATTCTTTCCATAGTCTACACAACGAAACTCTGTCTCCAAATTTGGCAGAAGGCCCTTAGAGATCCAGCTCGCATGTAAAGTAGTCTAGCAACAAGATGCAAAATGTTTCAAATGGCTCTGAGCACTATGCGACTTAACTTCTGAGGTCCTCAGTCGCCTAGAACTTAGAACTAATTAAACCTAACTAACCGAAGGACATCACACACATCCATGCCCGAGGCAGCATTCGAACCTGCGACCGTAGCGGTCGCTCGGTTGCAGACTGTAGCGTCTAGAACCGCACGGCCACTCCGGCCGGCAACAAGATGCAGTCAGTACCGTAACTGCACTATAGCAATAGTAATATTACTAATGAGAGTGCCACTAATGCAAAGTTACTTAACACGTTTTTCCGAAATTCCTTCACCCAAGACGACGATGTAAATATTCCAGAATTTGCATGAAGAACGATTGCTTGACATGAATAACAATGGCATAGATTCCTCGGTGTAATGAATTAGCTTAAATTACGTAAAGACATGGGCTCCAGTCCAGATTATATGGCAGTCAGGTTCAACTCAGAGCACGGTCATACAATAGCTCCATACTTAGCAGTAATACGCGACTGCTCTCTCGTCGAATGTTGTACGGGTCACACAAATACTCAAGAAAGGAAACAGGAGCAATCCGTTGAATTGCACGTCCAAATCGCTAATGTCGATTTTCAGTAAGATTTTGAAACATATACCGTGTTAGAACATTATGACTTATCTCAGAGATAACGATTTGTTGACAAATAGCCACCACGGGTTCAGAAAATATCGTTCTGGTGAAACACAACTAGCTCTTTATTCACACGAAGTAATGAATGTTATTGACAGGTAATCTCAAATTGATTCCGTATTTCAACATTGCCATAAGGCTTTCGGCACCGTGCATCACAAGCGGCTTGTAATCGTATTGCGTGCTTATGGGATATCGCCTCAGTTAAGCTACTAGGTTCCTGATTTCCTGTCAGAGAGGTCACAGTTCGTAGTAAGTGACGCAAAGTCATCGATTAAAACACAAGTGATTCCTGATATTCCCAAGGTAGTGTTATAGGCCTTTTGCTGTACCTTATCTTTGTACGATTTAAAAGACAGTCTGAGCAGTCCTCTTAGAATGTTTTCAGATGATGCTGTCATTCACCGTCTTGTGATATAATGTAATGACCAAAACTAACTGTAAAATGACTCACACCGGAAGTCTGTAAGATGCGAACAGTGCCAACCGACTCTAAATAAAGAAAAGTGTGAAGTCATCCACTAATCTAAATGTGCTAAATTTCAACTACGCGATAAATCACACAAAGCTAAAGGCTGTGATCTCAACTAAATACTTAAGGATTGCAATTACAAGTAAATTAACTTGAAACGATCAGGCAGACAAACTTGCGCAGAGAACTAAACAATGACTGCGATATATTGACAATATTTAAGAAATGCAACAGGTCTACTAAAGAGACACCTCCTACACCACGCTAATCCTTTCCCATCGGCAGAATTGCTACGCGGTGGGATGTGCAGCAGGCAGGATTGACGAACGAACATCGAAAAAGTTAGAAGAGGTGCAATTTGTTTTGCATTATCGAGAAATAGGGGAGAGAGCGTCACAAATATGATGTGCGAACTGGAGTGGCTGTCATAAAACTAAGGCTTTTTCTTTGCAGCAACAGCCGCGCATGAAATTTCAGCCACCATATTTCTCAGCTAAGAGAGTAAATATTTTTTTGGCGTCCACCTACATAGGTAGAAATGATCGTTATAAGAAAATAAGAGAAATCAGCGCTCGCACTGAAGATTAAAGAACTGGTTTCCCCGAGCGCTCTTCGAGAGTAGAACTGTAGAGAAATAGTTTGGAGGTGGTTAGATGAACACTTACACACATGCCAGGCACTTAATTGTGAATTGCAGAGAAAATAGCTAGCTATAAATGTAGATATATGCTAGGGCTAATCTTGCGACATGGCTGCTTTCTGAGTTCGAAATGTTGCAGTGAGTATTGTCAAATTTATTGCAACGACGTTCCAATGACCGAAGGTGAATGAAGCCTCGTTCGAGCAGGCAGCTGAATGTCATATTTGTGAGCTGCCGGTGACGGAAATGCGGAGACTCCATGAAGAAACCAATGTCATCTAATGGCGATGTTCCGGGGGGCATCTCGCAGTGCATGCAACCTGAAAACCCAACTGCAACGACATATACCCGTGTTCTTCCATAATTTCATTATTTGAGTGACATACCTGACAACGTAGAAAACTACATTTCGTTCCCCAAATGAATCACGTCAAAAATATTGCTCCAGTTCCTGAATTCGTTGTGATACACGCACGGATCTCTCCAGGAAATTGTTGAGACAGTCCCTCGTTAGAATTTGCATCTCACCAAAGCTGCATATCCCGATGATGTAAAGTTTCTTCTTGAAACGAAGAAGAGGGCCTTTCCTTACGAATACCTGAATTTGATGGAGAGACAGTCAAACCACGTTGCCTAATATAATAGCATTTACCAGCAATCTCACCGGCACTCCCACAATGGATGCGGAGTACATGCACATTTTGAACGTTTAGCAGGTTTTCTTTATCTGTGATGCAGAGGAGTATGCTAAACTGTACATAGTCATGCGCCTGCACGTTGACATTTCTGAGAAATTCCGGAGTGTATGCCTGGGTTCCAATGGCTCTGAGCACTTTGGAACTTTACATCTGAAGTCATCAGGCCTCTAGAACTTAGAGCTAATTAAACCTAACTAACCTAAGGACAGCACACACATCCATGCCCCAGGCAGGATTCGAATCTGCGACCGTAGCGGTCGCGCGGTTCCAGACTGAAGCGCCTATAACCACCCGGGCACAGCGGCCGTCGTATGCCTGGGAGCATACACATTAGATTCTGTGTTCAATTAAACTGCGCCATGGTTGATCACAGTGTTAGTGTAGAGCAGATCTCTTGATAGTCGTTGATGCTCGTAAGTTGCTTTGTTTCGACAGCAGGATTCGACGGATCTTTGGCAGCAAACGCACGTATACACCAAGGTCACTAAGTCGCAAATAAGTGAGGAGGAGTGTAGATAATGTGACGACTTGAATTACATCCTTTACTTGCATATAAACAATTTCTACAGGAGCGCCACGAAACGGTCCCTACTATTTGAATTGTTGTAGTGGCTCCCCGAAGATGAAATCGTCGAAGTGAAAGACGAGATTCAAGACGAGACTGCAGAAGCTGGTTTGGGATATTTCTTGGCAGATCAGAATGGGGAACTATTTTATCTCCGAAATGTTTTACCCAAGAGGACGCCATCATCATTTAACCAAACAGTAAAGCTGCATTTCCTCGGGAAAAATTACGGCTGTAATTTCCCATTGCCTTCAGCCGTTCGCAGTACGAACACAGAAAGGCAATTTTGGTTAATGTTACAAGGTCAGATCAGTCAATCATCCAGACCGTAGCCCCTCCATTGTGGTTGCACCTACGGTACTGCTATCTGTATCACTGAGGTATGCAAGCCTCCCCACCAACGCCAAACTCCATGGTTCACGGGTGGGGATACTACTACTACTAAATCAATTTTCCATCTTTATCCTATAGTAATATGACGTCATGTATCTGTTGTGGCGTAACAAGCTATTTACGCCACACTGAGAAGGGAGCCGAAAGGCACGCGTACACACACGCCGACTGGCGTCAAGTCTGGAACAGGATACGTTATGACTGCTATCAAGAAAATACGTAGCTTTGGAATATACTTAACTTTATTCTTTGTTGGTTTACAACGTTCTTCTTGAGACATTTATACGATAACTCTCAAACTCGGTAAGGCTAATGGCGCCTTGCTAGGTCGTAGCCATGGACTTAGCAGAAGGCTATTCTAACTGTCTCTCGGCAAATGAGAGGAAGGCTTCGTCCGTATTGTCGCTAGCAATGTCGTCCGTACAACTGGGGCGAGTGCTAGTCCGTATCTCGAGACCTGCCTTGTGGTGGCGCTTGGTCTGCGATCACACAGTGGCGACACGCGGGTCCGACATGTACTAATGGACCGCGGCCGATTTAAGCTACCACCTAGCAAGTGTGGTGTCTGGCGGTGACACCACAGTATCTACCAACAGTTCATAATGAAGGCAGGTCTTTCTTGGGCCAGTCGTTCATCTCATTCCTTTTGGATATACTGGAAAAATAGGTAAACGAGTAATACATACAGCTAAATACTTAGTGCTGCAAATGTATTAGAAACACGTTGACACATCGCAGGTGCTAGCCACAGAAATATATAAATGTCTTCCTTTTCTTCACCTAATATAAACATACTAATCTCCAGTGGGACTGTGTCACTTCATTTCTATCAAACCGTTAGAAGTAGAGCAACTTCTTGTGCAGACCAAGAGCCGGTGTCCCAACTTTGTGGAATAGCACAACATGTAGTTCCGTCTATCACACTGTACTGTCTGTATAGTATTTATAATAATACTGAAGTGCCTTTTGGCCTTGCATTTCTAATAACTGCTATTTACTTCATACATAAGTATGTGTAACATCACGAGTACAGTGCCAAACAATTACTTTTTTTAAAGAAATAAACTGTTTGTGAGTGAAAATGTGCTTCGCCTAAATACTCATAATCCAAATTTTCTCCTTGTCATGAATGCCCAAGCACTAGTAACACTAACCACTTAAAATTATCTTAGTCCATATGGGTACTGTGCCTACATGTGGCTCTAAAAATTATTAATAACATCAGTGATTAAGACACTTGTTAGATCGCATTGAACAACTAATTTAACCACCAACATCTCATATAGCATAAATAAGATTAATCATTGTTATAGAAACTTTTTTACGATCTCGGTGGCCACATAATGGATTAATTTTATTGTTTTTGTATAGGCCAGGAAATAACTTTCATCATGAGTTATTCCTGACTACTTTGAAAGGATCTGTGTACAATGGCTGCCATTTACAATTGCTTTTGCAATGAAGATTTTGGATGAGTTTTCAAAAGATAAGCCGGCAGGGGTGGCCGAGCGGTTCTAGGCACTACAGTCTGCAACCGCGCGACCGCTACGGTCACAGGTTCGAATCCTGCCACGGGCATGGATGTGTGTGACGTCCTTAGGTTATTAGTAGTTAGGTTTAAGTAGTTCTAAGTTCTAGGGGACTGATGACCTCGGAAGTTAAGTCCCACAGTGCTCAGAGCCATTTGAACCATTTTTTTTTCAAAAGTATACTTACTCCTGCCTGATACCACTGCATATGCCGTAATTTACAATCATAATATCCCTTTCCTACATGTACATGTTCACTGAATGTGATAAACGTTTGTCATTCCTTTGTGAGCACTGCTCTGTTGGTACATTGGGTGGAGTTGTATTCTGACAATATATTTCATTCTGTACAGGAACAGTGAGTACTTTTGTGACGTTACAAACCTTACTAACTGAAATGGGTGAGATTGAAAGGGTACAGTACCGTTCGACATTGAAAATAGGTACAACATACTTCATTATCCTTGTCCGAGCAACATATGTTTTGTAGAAATAATTCAATTTCAATTAATACAGCGAAGCCGGATACCAGTGTGGGAAAGAATGACAATTTGTTTATTTAATTGATCACATGTGCACTCCCACAAAATAAATCCCTACATCCACTTTCGTGAGAGCTGTGAAATGAATGAATGTATGGTCGTCTGCTAACCGCAGATAGTGAATGTGAATATATGATCATCTTTGAGACGATCCTTTGGCCACCTTTGGTGGAAACAAAGAGATGAAACTTACCGGAGCTTTGAGCACCTGAAATGTGGCTGACCAATACGGTAGCATTGTCTTCCCCCACCTCGACAGAGGTGCGAGATGACCTGAAGAACGGCCATGTTTCAGCACTCTGCCGCTGATCTAGTGTTGGTAAGACCTGTCTTAGGCGTGCTCCGTAAGGACAAAAGAGTGGAGACATGGTATGCATGTGAAATACTTAAGATTAGTTTAGAATAATAATTTCTCTATTTCAGGAACTTTTGTGGGGGAATTAAATGTCAGGCAAGTAATAATAAGGGGATTGTAGTAATCTTCGGAAGTAACCAACGGTCACAATGAAACCACGTGTAGCAATAAGTTGAAATACTTCAGAGTGCTTAAGTTAGGCTGAATTACTAGCGTGTGCACTATAAGTTGGAAATATTTAAGAAATGGCGTGTGCAGGACTTGAAATTAGAGACGAGTACTTCCACGTGGTGAGTACTGTGTGAGTCTCAATCTGTGTGTGAGACAAAGGATAAAGAGAAGTACTCGTCCATGGTATCAGTTGAGGACTCGCGCGTGTGATGAATATGTTGTTAATATTACTTTGCGTGTTATGTTTCCGTGTCACGCTTGATTCAAACTATAACACTCTGAGAGAGAAGCAAGGTGAGTCAGCCGCCTATCCAGTAACGCCACTTGGCTTGCATTGCACAAGAAGACGCGTAGTTGGAAAGAAAAGTTGCGAAGTGGGGCAGTGTCGGGTGAAACTGGGATGAATACTAATTGAAGTGGGAAAGCTGAAAGTGATAATGTTGTGACTATTCCTTGTGTTGCATTCCATGTTGCAGTGTGGTGTATGTCATGTAATTTAAGTATGTGTGGTTTGCATGGGAGAGTAGCAAGGTAGTTTCAGATGTAGTGAGTTATACATGTTCCTTTTGTACCGCTCGGTCTGGAGGAAAGTTTCGTGATGATGGTTGGATGGTTGTAAGAGTCGAAGTGTGATATATATATATATATATATATATATATATATATATATATATATATATATATAAAAGAGATCCACCATCCTATCCCGAAAGTGCACTGTAGCATTAAATAATTATGAGACCATAAGATAGAGGATCACCAATGTAAAGCCACGCCCACTGGGCGGAATTTCTCAGGTGTTATTGTTGTAGGTTATAGAATTTGTATGTTTCAGTTATAGAATTTATCGGAATAAATAAGATAGTGAAATGAAAAAGATTGGTGGCCTTTTCCTTGGAATTGTATGTTGTCATGATATCCAGAATTTATAATGTGTGCGCCATTCATATTCAGTGCGATGGCCACGTGTTGATAAAAGCCGTTAAATAAAAAAAAAGAAGCAAAATGTGGTATTGCCAGTGCGTAGTGAACAGTCAGAGTAGTGTAAATTACTAATAGTCAGTTTGCGTTTCTGTTGCGTAATATTCATACAGGAGAATAATTTGTAACTTAATTGTGAGTACTAGTGTTCATGTTACTCGACAATTAAGAATGAATCCACTCGCTTGGCAGACCACTCATCTTGCAGGCGTGACTGCTTGATGCCACAATCTGAGCAAGGCATGTGGGTGCCTCTCATTATTTCGACCCTACCAGGAATTTGCTGTTAGGGTTTGCAGTTAAGATTTTTTTTAATGGAATATATTGTTATAGCACTAAGAAGTAAAATTTTTTGATTCCAATTCTTTCTGGATTGGTGAGGTTCTTTTATTTTTTTATATAATTAATTGCTATATCGTCCAAGGCTGGAAGATCGTTGCATAACTTTTTTTTTTTTGCGTAATGTCCATAGTAACTAGGTCGCAGTCGAAAAGTGTAGTCACCATGGAGAATAGTGATTCTGGGGTGAACGTAGCAGTGCAGCAGGAAGTAAGTGTCGACCTTGGGTTAATGAGCGAGAACGGCAAACACTCGGAAGGGGCTGAATTGGTCAGCGGAACACGGCTAGGTGATCCTTTAAGCGGCGGGCTTTGTCCACAATTGGGGTATTTTCCCGACGACGCGGGCGAGCCGGGACTAGGTCAGGTATGCAGTGAAAGTGTAGCTACCCTTAGCGAAGCTATGGTTTCTCAGGCGAACGTGGTGAGCGCACCGACAGTAGCAAATGACAATGTGCTAATGCAGATTTTACAGAGGATGGATAGAGATAATAAGGAAAGATTGGAAGCGATGGATAGAGATAATAAGGAGAGAGATAGGGAGACTAAGGAAAGAGTGGAAGCAAACAAGGAAAATTGGAGGCAATGGATAAGGGAAATAAAGAGGCAATGAGGAAGCTACACTCAGTTATCGATGAGCGTCTGTCCACTGTTAATAATCGGTTAGATGAGGGGGAGAAGTATCTGGGTGCGTTGAAGCAAGTATGTGATGCCGTGAAAGAAAAAGCGAATAATTTGGAGGTACGAATAAGTGCAATAGTGAGTGATATTACAGAACATAGGGACGCGTTGCCGGATGAGCGAATCAAAGAGATAGTGGAGGACTTACTTGCAGATAAACAAGGGGCATTAGGCAGCGTGGAAGCTCAAGTCACCCAGCAGGAAGTGGCGCTAAATAAACACAGGGATGAAGTTGCGGAGATAGTGGTCAAAATGAATATGATTAGCGCAGATGTAGAAAAGATCAGTATAAGAGGTGAAACAGGCTCAGACAGTACACAGCGATAGGTTTATGCTGACCAGGAGGAGATACAGTCACTATTACAGTTTAAAGAGGCACAATTAGAAATAAATAGGAAACATAGGGAAGAACTAGCACAGTTGCAATTAGCGTGCAGTAGCGAAGGTAATACACCACCAGGTAGATTGCAGACGGAAAGTGAGATAAATTCTAAATACGAAAATAGGCAGAAAGAGGAAGACGAACTCAGAGGGTTAGAAGTACGGTTGTGTGAGATAAAACAGGTGGCAAACCCAACTGGGTGTAATCCAAGGTCGGAAAACATAGATGCGGAAGAAGAATGTAGGAGGCACTTCGTGTCGGTACAAACGTACACTTGTTTTCCAGATCCAGCCTGATAAAAGCCGTTAAATAAAAAAAAAAGAAGCAAAATGTGGTATTGCCAGTGCGTAGTGGCTGTCTCAATTCCAAGATTCATTACCTTCATCGTGGGGACCGCTCCTCAAAATGAAGTTCGTGTGTAACCATTTGAGGGACGAGGTTACAGCGAAAATGCAGGAGGTTATTAAAGACTGTAGTAGCTACAAGATATTTCGTGACGAGTTTTTAAATGAATTCTGGTCGAAAAGTAGGCAGGGCCAGGTTAAGCAAAGCGTATTGATGATGCCAAATTGTAACGAAGGTGGTATAAGAGATCCAGTGGTGTGCTATCAGGAAATGCTGAGACGAAATAGGTATTTGGATGTGCCATACGAAACTGGGGAGCTCATTAGGATCTGTATAACGAAGTTGCCAGTGAGATTGCGCAGAGATATAGTGATAGCAGGCAGAGGCTTAGACGATTCTTCGTCATTTCAGCACTTGTTACAGGAACTTGGTAATGTGAGCAACATCGTAAATGGACATACGACTCATAGGTCAGACAGAGTCGAGGATAGGAACAGCAGAAACTATCAGAATGACATGAGAGCATGGAATCCTGGCATTTCTTTCTTTTCGTAATAGATTGATGGATCCAACATATCAACATATCAGCCCTTAGCATGTTGCCTTAAAACACTTGCCACTGGCACTGAAAATTGTCTATGTGGCAGACATACTCTGCTGATATGTAGGAGTGCAAATACCGTACTTCTGATCACAGAAAAACACCAGTATTGGAATCTGTTAGGCTGGTCTCTCAGAGCAAAATTTGCAAATTTTGATTTGGAACACTTAAGTAAAAGGACTGTTTCCTCAAAAAAAAACAGTTGCTAAAAATGTTATGTAATAATGCCAATGAGTCCAGTTTAATTAGTGCGATTTGACTATTGCAGGTACTTAACATGTAATGTAAAAAGTGAACATTGTGACCGAAGTTTTTAGATTAGCTGCCATCTGATCGGTAGTATGTCATTGTCATAGTGTCAGTTAGGAGGTGCTGCATATGGTTGTTCGGAATCTGGTGTTAGGGAAAGAGGCCACTAGCACCAAAGTTTCTAACACTTGGGCTGTCCCTTTTCCCCCAGCTTTTATATTCTCTGCACACATTTAATTTTCATGTAAGCACAGATTCCTAACTAGCAAACTCTTTGCTGTGTACAGTGGACCATTCAGAGTGAGGCGTATTGTCCATGAAAATGCTGTACTGATTGAGGCGATCAAGGGAAAACAATTGCGTGGGCTTCATCACATTTCTAACATCAAATTATGGAAAAGTTAAGGATAAATCGAAAGTAGGCAATTTATGGTAGATAGTCAGTGTATTTATTTGTGGTGTGTAACGTTGCGCAGGGTCAAATCGAACATAAGAATTTTCAGGCGGGATGTCATTAAGTATGACGGAATAGACTGGTCGAATGAATCATGAACAGGAGTCGACAGAGTGGTGTATGTACGTATTTTTTGTCATATGAATAAGGATCAAGCAGAAACGACGTGATGATTAATGAGTGGATAAATATGGTAGGTAGAGAGAGAAGTGACGTGATAAAAAGTAGTGGATAAAGGTGATATTTAAGGAGAGAAGCAACGTGAAGCAGTGTGATTAATAAAGAGAGATTCGACGTGATGAAACAGTGGTAAATGAAGGTGATTAGAATTAATAATATGGAGATGTCTTAGATGTATGTTACAGAGAGGCCTGTGTATGCTGCAATCGAGATTGATGCGAATGGCGAAGGAAGACCAGGAAATGATGGAGTAATGGACGGACGGAGAGCCGAAATACGAATGAAGAGATGAGGACAACTGCACAACTTGAAAGGACATAAAGGGAGTATGAGATCTAGATGGTGAACATTGTGGAATACTGACGTAAGATGTAATATAAGTGTAAATCTAATTCTTACCATAACATTTGCAATATGAAAAAAATAAGTTTTGTTGTTGTTGTTGTTGAAGCCTGGTACCAGTATAATTAATCGAAACGGTACTAAGAATGTGTACAGTTATTTTTCAGGATGAATAATTTGTGTATTTTTTGTTCTTAGACGAAATGTCGCAGTTCTAAAGTGATATTTAGCAGGATGAATAATCGGTAAAGTGAATGCAGAGGTAAGCCAATGGAGAAAGGTGCAGAGTGAAAGGACGTAATCGGAGACTGGAATGGTATCTCCGAAACAACTCCATGTGTTATGTGGTTGAGTATAAGGGAGCAAAGGTATGGTATGTTGTCGTGAGTGTGGTGGTGTTAAGGTTAGCTGACTTCTAGACCTATTCTGTTAGTGTATTAATGGATTGAATGAGAAGGAAAATGTGATGTCTGGTGTGTGAGAGTTGTAGAGTAGTGTGATGAATGCGCACACTCCCGTAAAGGGGATGCTACGGATCCATAACTAAAAAATTACTGTGTTTTATTGTTTGATTTGGATGAACCTCGATGGCAGGTCAGGATCTGACATCATGTGGATGGTACATACATGTCCTAGAAATGTTGTTATGTATAATAAAAAGGTAAAATATATAAAGAGATACTAATTTCAGTCTGCCACAAGCACAAAGGTACATTGTATGTTGTAGATTTAGAGTCATCAGTCTATAAAATGTTTGTAGTGTTAGGATGTTAAAGTAGTTTACTATTTAACCACATGTGGTAGGTAATTGTGAGCTGTGTAGAATATTTCTTATTTTTTTGTTAGAACACTATCAAGGGGTATTAATTTCAGTCTGTCACAAGCACAAAGGTTCATTGTATATTGTAGTTTTAGAATCAACAGTTTCTAATATTTTCACTGTGATAGGATGTTAGAATAGTCTACTATTTGATATTGTAATTATGAGCTGTATATTTTGTTTCTTATTCCTTTTCTTTTTTTGACACTTTCTTGTTTTGTATGAGGGACGACAGGTACAATCAATATCACAAGTGTGGGCTGTATATAGAAAAGAGATCAATGTAGAAGTTGTATGTGTATAAAACTCAGATGTACGATTTTATGTTTTTTAGAACAAGGATTCTTTTATTACCAATGTATCTAATAGATCATACATGTAATCAATGAGTATTTAAATACTGTAAGAATATCGTTTTGTCTGTAATGTTGCGAGATGCACGGAAGGGTCTGACTGATTAGGTGTCGTAGCACTGAGGTGCCCACGCAGAACGCGCCCGTACCTACACAAAAACAAAGTGGGAGGCCAAGCTGACGTCGCCATGGGAGAGGCGACAGAGCCACGGTGCTCCCCACTCCACTGTCGGTCAGGGTACACTCCACGCGCCCATTACAGCAGGTCTACGGCCTGGAGCGCCATTCATAAGTTGAGCCACCCTTACGACTGGAGACAGTATCCCGCGGAGGCAACAGCGGGTGGTTTTTTTTCTGCTCGGCTCGTGACGGCAGAATGAACGACGCGTGGCACAGTTGGGCAGGCATTTTTTAATGGCAACTATTAACTAGTACTGGACTGTGGAGCTGTGAAACAAGATGACTGCTCGTATGTCTCCATAAGGTGGAAAGTGAAGGACTGTGTTTCCATGTTGTTAGTGGTGGAAAAGATTTTGTCTTTAGCAGACAGGACGATTGTTTTGTTTAGTCTTGACCACCAAACAGTGGGATCCATAAGCTTTTGGCAGTGACTTGTTAGGTGTGCTTTGTGAATTGCATGTGGGACGCTTGGTATACTTAAAGAGGATAGTTGTCGTTTGGTGACTAATTATTGTATGAATCCAAGAAACTAAAGTGGGACATTGACATTTGCATTTGTAGTAGGAGACATTTCTTTAATTGATGCAGGAATAAGTGCTGGTGGTTGGAACTTACGACTTTTAATTACACATGAACTAAAAGGACAGAACCGTGGGTGATAGTAGTTGTAGGGCCATTTCTGGATGACCAGATTCGTGTGGATGGTACTCTGAGAGTGACTATGACGTTTGTGTTTAATGTATTCAAAATGCCGATTTGAGTGACTTAAAGACTTTCGTCCGGGTAACCACGGGAGAGCTTTGACACCGAGACAGTGTTTCTGGGGAACCTGTCAGCAACTTTTTTGACCCCAAGAAAATCATAGAATGAATTGATTCTGTGTGACCTGCAAGATAGGGAATAATGTATTTGTACTTATAATTGTGTAATTTTTTTATTTGTTTCATTCCTGAAGGGACAGCAAGTGTAATTGTATTTCAGTAACATTTGTGTTTAGAATAGTTAGTGTTTTTTCTTTTTTTGTTGGTTCTGGGTTATCGAGTTCACCTAGCATGTTTACATGTTTATTAGAATATTTGGTACAATGCTGCTTTAATTATTAGAAAGTGGCGTAATACTAACGTAGCGGCTCTTGTTGCATTGGTCAGTAAGGTTGTCACGGGGGACAAGAGTTTGAATTGCACAACAAATATCAGAATTAACTAATGCATTTTGATGTCGTGGACAGTAATGATCTTGTTGGTGTGTTGACTGAAGCCACTTATTTACATTATCACAGTGGTGATATTTCACAAAGTGTAACGAAGGCTAGTCGAAATGCAAGTTCTTGTCGTCTAAATGTGTAACAACAGAGAAATGAGCAGTAGAGTAAGATACAAGAGCTACTGGTGGATTCAAGCACTTATTGCTAACTATTTACTGCGTGTATTGAACAAAGTTGATGGACTGACTAGCTCAGCAGCAGGTATTTGTACTGGTGGACAGGGATAAGGTTAAACTCACAGTCGAGTAGTGGTGGCAATTGCTTAGGTGATGATAGTTAATGAGGTATGACATGATGTCTTAGATGAACTATATTACGTAACCAGTATGTAACTTGGGGTATATTTCATTCTTTTTCTTCTCAGTTTTATTTCTCTGTAGGTTTGATATATATTTTAGAGTAATGGTATGGAGCCTGACATTCTACATGTAACTAGTGTACACAATGTTTTTCTTTTGTTGATTTTGTTTTGTGTTTAGGCTTTGCTATGTAAAGCTTTTTACCCCGCAATTAATGAATGTCAGATTACTTGCTCTGTGTTTGGATGGTGAGCTATTTAGAATTTCATGAGTACAATTAGTATTTTTTTTATTTGTTATAGAATTAGTGGTGTTTGGCTTACTCATAAAAATAACGATGATCCCAGTAACTAAGCTAATTTTTATCTCAACATAATTTTTTATTTGTATGAGGTCATGTTTTATTTGTCATGTGGATTATTGTAAATTTGTATGTGTATGTTACTCCGGATTGTGGAGAGCACAAAATGCAACAACTGTGTCAATAATTTGTTAAAGTAACAGCATTTGGTCGTCTATTTGAGGTCACCAGGGGCTAAGGTCTCCTCCTGGTTATTATGATGACTTGCTACATTTGTTCTAATACAGCTTTCTTAAAAAAATGTTTGGCACTACCCTCGCATTGCAAGGATAGTACCGTGCCATTTTTTTTTCTCCATGTGTAGCCGGTGGTGAAAGGGTACAGTACTGCCCGACATTGAAAATAGGTACAACATACTTCATTATCCTTGTCAGAACAACATATTTTTTGTAGAAATAACTCAATTTCAATTAATACAGCGAAGCCGGATACCATTGTGGGAAAGAATGACAATTTGTTTATTTAATTGATCACATGTGCACTCCCACAAAATAAATCCCTACATCCAGTTTCGTGAGATCTGTGAAATGAATGAATGTATGGTCGTCTGCTAACCGCAGATAGTGAATGTGAATATATGATCATCTTTGAGACGATCCTTTGGCCACCTTTGGTGGAACCAAAGAGATGAAACTTACCGGAGCTTTGAGCACCTGAAATGGGGCTGACCAATACGGTAGCATTGTCTTCCCCCACCTCGACAGAGGTGCGAGATGACCTGAAGAACGGCCATGTTTCAGCACTCTGCCGCTGGATCTAGTGTTGGTAAGACCTGTCTTAGGCGAGCTCCGTAAGGACAAAAGAGTGGAGACATGGTATGCATGTGAAATACTTAAGAGTAGTTTAGAATAATAATTTCTCTATTTCAGGAACTTTTGTGGGGAGAATTAATTGTCAAGCAGGTAATATTAATGGGATCGTAGTAATCTTCGGAAGTGACCAACGGTCACCATGGAACCACGTGTAGCAATAAGTTGAAATACTTCAGAGTGCTTAAGTTAAGCTGAATTACTAGCGTGTGTACTATAAGTTGGAAATATTTAAGAAATGGCGAGTGCAGGACATGAAATTAGGGACGAGTACTTCCACGTGGTAAGTACTGTGTGAGTCTCAATCTGTGTGTGAGACAAAGGATAAAGAGAAGTACTCGTCCATGGTATCAGTTGAG